>NC_060890.1:20829499-21181999 GCF_014805685.1 Silurus meridionalis
CAGCACCACTAAGCAGCCACTGCTGAGTCCCTGAGGAATTTTGCCTCACTGGCCACTATGGAAAATCAGGAATCCACTACAGAGTAAAACAAAGGAAAGGATTTGGTGTGCTTGGGAGAGCTATCTGTCAGCAAAATTCTCTTGAGTTTGCATTTACTGTAGTATTTAAGTGGTTAAAAGCATGTCATGCAATTAAAAGAACTTTTTTGTGCTTTGCAAACACAGTTTTGATTCCCAATGCCTGAACATGTTACTTTAAAAGGTTAGTGTGATGCACACATATGTGTTGCATATTTTTTAGATTTTGTGTCATGGTTTATTTATTTTGTTTCACATTTTTCATACTAACAGAATGCTGCAATTTGTTAGGAGGCAATTCTCAGATTACAAATATTTAATTTCATGGCACATATGAATTATTGACAGACAAATGGGAGAAAAAAAGATAGGTATCTGTAGCCTTATTTGGTTTTACTAAGTCTGATTCTAGTTCTTTTTATCTTTTTTTATTTCTAGTAGCATTTAAATGCAAACTAAAAGACATACTAAGTGTGTGTGTGGGTGTGGGTGTGAGTGCGTGCGTGCGTGCGTGTGGAGGAAGTTGCCCAGCAGATTGTTTCTGATGTTAACATACATTGTTGCAACAGAAAAGTTCTCACAGCTGCTCGAAGCACGTGCATACAACTTCTGGAGTTAGGTGAGATCGATGGGTTTTTTTTTATATTAAATCAATTGCAGCACAAAGTCAAATCACTGTTTCATATCGACAGGACGTTATCGTGTGTGGGAAGTGAAGTGCGTTCACGCTGGCAGCGTTTACGTACAAAAAGAAACAAAATGCATGACTAAATAAATGAATGAATGTTAATATGCATACAAACTCCTGTTATAAAGAGGTCATTTTCTACATGTACGACATGCATTCATTTTGTCATGTGCTGTATCTTAGGATGGCTGTGTTGTTTTTTGAAGCTCTGGGGGCCCTGCTGCCCCGGGCACTGTGCGCGTGCTCACTGTCCGGTGCACTGTGCATGTGCGCGCTCGCGCTAGCGGCGCTCCTCGGCGCGCGCCTCGCGCAGCTGCTGTGGAGGCGCAAGCGCTTCTCGTGCTTCAGCGTTCCGCCGCAGCGCAACTGGTTTCTGGGGCACATGGGTATGGTGAGTTACCCCCTACAGCACAAAAGTGAAAATCATCCTCATCATCATCGCCACAAAAATCTGAAGGGAGGATCAAAAGTAACTTAATTAAGAAAGAAAGAAAGAAAGAAAGAAAGAAAGAAAGAAAGAAAGAAAGAAAGAAAGAAAGAAAGAACGGGGAATTATAGAACAAGAAATTTAAGATAGACTCTATGACAGCAAAAAAATTAGGCAAAGAAATATAAAATATAAAATAAATAACAGAATAGATGTAATTAAGGGCTGAAACATTAAAATGATGCCATTACAAAATTATTATATATTAAAATAATAATTTCCGAAGACAATGTGAATTTTTTATTGTGACCTGGTTTAATACCTAATTTAATTAAGATTATTTGACAGTTTAATCTAAAAAAAAAAAAGTCATCTTATTCATGTAATTCAGTTTCCTATTAGATCTTTTACGACCACAAGCTTACATTTCTGTTTCAAATTAAAACATGTATAATTGTGAATCATAAGGATATTGCATTCTCTCTGTCAGTTTGCAATTGCCTGCAGAAGGAAATTGAGAATAAATGGCAGACAGGAAGTGTCACGCGCACACACACACACATACACACACACAATAGCAGACAGGAAGTGTCTCACACACATACACACACACATTCTATACATGCAAACATATATACAGTGTGAAAGACTATTGGCCAAGTTTAGATATTTAAACCATCTTTTCTCTTTTTTTTTCTTTTGGTTTTGACCTGCAAGTCCATTTTCAGAGTAAGACTAACAGTTAAAACTTGAATAGATAGTGGCTACATAACTGGTATTACTATATTACTGGCTGCATACTGTAAACAGAGCATTCAAAGTAAATGTTATCTTTTTGCGTAGCACATGTGGATGTCATTTGTCATAGCAAATAGTACATAACTAGTCAGATTGGCAGTCATCCAAAAATTACGCTATACGAATAAAGTATTAAATAAGGTCTGGTCCTAAAAACAATTGGATCTACACTTATTCAGGCAAGACAGTTGGCTAGATCTTACCTTTATAGACCTTACCTCTATTACTCAAAACTGGCCCAGTATTAAGCTGAATGTAGCATGAAAGTGACCACTTGCTTAGCTAGTGGAGGTGGTAGATTAGTGGTTAAGTAGGTACGGTAAGACTCTCTGAATAAGACTGTCTACCAAATGCCATAAATGTAAGCTTAAGTGTCCATAGCGGCCCTTTTTTATTGATAATTAATTTGAAAATATGCAAATCAGCTCCTCTATAAAAGTGCCTGTATTATTTTTGGAAATGCAATCTTGTTTCTGGGTCCTATTAAAATTGCACTGGTAATTTGTTTTCCATCTTTCAGTTCCGGTCTGATGAAGTGGGTCTTCAGGAGGTGGATGAGCTTGTAAGGACGTACCATCACTCCTGTGCCTGGTTCCTTGGTCCTTTTTATAACCTTGTGAGAGTTTTTCATCCTGACTACGTCAAACCTTTGCTTCTTGCCTCGGGTAAATATTTTACGTAATCATACTGAGTAATATATTAATACATTTATAAATTATTTCTGACAAAAGCACAGCATAGACCTTCTCTTAATGATACAAAATGATACAAAATGTAAGTAGATTGAGATTAAAATCAAAAGAAAGGCACTATTAAAAATTTTAAAAATTTAAAAAACACTTAATTATACACAAATTAATATATAATGATTTTCCTATAGGTATTCATGTGTTGATTTTTTTTCTCACTAGCTTCTATTACATTTAAAGATGAACTGTTCTATGGGTTTATGAGACCATGGCTTGGTAAGTAATATCCCCTAACTAATACTTGCCTTTTCCTCACTTTCACACACTGTTTAAGGGTTAGTAATGATCTGGTGTGTGTGTTTTGGTACCTCAGTTAGCTAACCACCAGCATCATTGCTATTTCCACTATTTTATAGACAGTATTAGCATGATTCTCTGATTAATAAGCATAGATGAGGTTTAGTTTCAAGGAGTTTGTTCCTCTTGTAATTCCACCACAGTGTCATGGTTATGCTGTCATATGAACTACGTCAACCTTTATGTGCACTATTCAAATAAAAGCCTGCTATTGCATTGCACTCATTTTTTAACTGACTTATGAAAACCCATACATTTTAGTAATAGATAAAATAATCATCATGTATAGATAAGAGTGGCGGACATTTCACACTTAGGCTTTCAGTGGTGTCCCAACTGAATCAATCCATCTCTTAATATCATCTTTATAAAGCCACGGTTATGGAAACCATCAATATTATACAGAAATGCAATATACAGTAACAGAGCGCTGCATCACAGACAAGTATCTTATGTAGTGTGAAAGACTGCCATTACTAAAGCAAGAAATCCAAATAACACACTTCAAATCTCACAAGTCTCCCACATGCATCATCGTTAACAAAAGCATCAATATTAACATTATAAAATTACCCCTGGTCTTCTGTGCATTTTTGGGTTTTTTTGTCCATGCAAATAAGTTGATTTTTAATTTCTTGGCATCAACACATCTAAAAAAAGTTGGGACAAGGCCATGTTTACCATTGTGTGGCATCCCCTCTTCTTTTAAACCAGTCTGCAAATGTCAGTTCCTCTTAATGATGCGCCAAATGTTTTCTATGGGTGAAAGATCTGGTCATTTCAGTACTCGGATCCTTCTTCTACGCAGCCATGATGTTGTAATTGATGCAGTATGTGGTCTGGCATTGTCATGTTGGAAAATGCAAGGTCTTCCCTGAAAGAGACGATGTCTCTATGGGAGCATATGTTGTTCAAGAACTTGGATATACCTTTTAGCATTGATGGTGCCTTTCCAGATGTGTAAGCTGCCCATGCCACACGCACTCATGCAACCCCATACCATCAGAGATGCAGGCTTCTGAACTGAGCACTGACGCCATGTCCGGATGACATGGCGTCCCAGTTTTTCAAAAAGAACTTCAAATTTTGATTCGTCTGACCACAGAACAGTTTTCCACTTTGCCACAGTCCATTTTAAATGAGCCTTGGCCCAGAGAAAACACCTGCGCTTCTGGATCATGTTTAGATATGGCTTCTTTTTTTTTACCTATAGAGTTTAAGCCGGCAACGGCGAATGGCACGGTGGATTGTGTTCACCAACAATGTTTTCTGGAAGTATTCCTGATTCCTGAGCCTATGTTGTGATTTCCATTAAAGTAGCATTCCTGTATGTGATGCAGTGCCGTCTAAGGGCCCGAAGATCACAGACATCCAGTATGGTTTTCCGGCCTTGACCCTTACGCACAGAGATTGTTCCAGATTCTCTGAATCTTTGGATGATATTATGCACTGTAGATGATGATAACTTCAAACTCTTTGCAATTTTTCTCTGAGAAACTCATTTCTGATATTGCTCTATTATTTTCTGCCGCAGGATTGGGGGAATTGGTGATCCTCTGCCCCTCTTGACTTCTGAGAGACACTGCCACTCTGAGAGGCTCTTTTTATACCAATCATGTTTCCAATTAAACGAATAAGTTGCAGATTGGTCCTCCAGCTGTTCCTTATATGTACATTTAACTTTTCCAGCCTCTTATTGCTACCTGTCCCAACTTTTTTGGAATGTGTAGCTCTCATGAAATCCAAATTGAGCCAATATTTGGTATGACATTACAAAATGTCTCACTTTCAACATTTGATATGTTATTTATATTGTAATCTGAATAAAATATAAGCTTATGAGATTTATAAATTATTGCATTCCTTTTTTATTCACAATTTGTACAGTGTCCCAACTTTTTTGGAATCGGGTTGTATATATGATATAAAACTATTTGCACGTGTGTGTGTGTGTGTGTGTGTGTGTGTGTGTGTGTGTGTGTGTGTGTGAAACAGGACAGGGCCTTCTACTGAGCAATGGAAAACAGTGGTCTCGTCAGCGTCGTCTTCTCACTCCGGCCTTTCACTTTGACATCCTGAAAAGCTACATTCATATCTTCAACAGCTCCACTAACATCATGCATGTAAGTCTTTAAGTACCAGGCATCTGACACATTACAGTGTTATTAGCCACACATTCATCTCTCATGAGTATAAAAGAGGAAACCACCAAGAAAACGGCTTTACTGTTGTTGGGCAACCCATTTTAAATAGCTGAGAAACAAACACTTCTGGTTTTCTTTTTTTTTCTTCTGTTTAACTTTGTCAAGTGTACAAAAATAGGTTTCTTCTAATGTACTTAAACTTGAATCCACTCGATCCACTGTAGAGATAATAAAAAGCATTGATCATTTTCAGTATAATGATGTTTTACAGTAAAACAGCCCACAATGACCATCAGGATTATTAGTATAATTTATGTCAGTAAACATAAAACAAATCCCTGCACATGAGAGACCTTTTGCAATATAAATTTTTGACCAAAACATCAGGTTGCACAGCATTTTTAATATGTCATTGTCACTAAGCGGCTTAACAAAAACAAAACAAAAAAAAAGAAAAAAAGAAAAGAAATTGTAGGATAGAAATATATATAAAAACTTTCTTTCGGCTTCTCCCATTAGGGGTCGCCACAGCGGATCATCCGTATTCATGATCCGCATGTTTGATTTGGCACATGTTTTTACGCTGGATACCCTTCCTAACGCAACCCTCCCCATTTATCCGGGCTTGGGACCAGCACTAAGAGTGCACTGGCTTGTGCAACCCTAATGGCTGGGGTTGGTTCCCTGACGGGGGATCGAACCCGAGCCACAGCGTTGAGAGCACCGCATCCTAACCACTAGACCACCAGGGGACCTTAAGGATAGAAATATATTTATTCAAAAAAAGTGAGACAATATGAGGAAGAAACCTTGAAAGGAACTAGACTCAAAAATTAAATCTTAGATTACCCAATCCCAGATAATGAGATTATAAATAAACTACTTCTAGCACTGTGTATCATACGGCCAAGAAGTTCACAGAGTATTTTATTTTGGAATTCCATATTCTGTCATTATATACAGAGCGACTTATATTATGGGTGTTTCACTTCAACAGATTTTTTGAAGAAAAGAAAGAAAGAAAGAAAGAAAGAAAGAAAGAAAGAAAGAAAGAAAGAAAGAAAGAAAGAAAGAAAGTCTTTAGTATTATTACCTTTAAGAGAAGCAAAACTTGAGTGTGAATTGATGGAAAATCTGTTTATAGCTATAATACAAATAACACCACAACTAATGTGTTTCACAGGCAATCTTAACCTTTAAACCCTAAACTTTATGTAAATGTGTTGGCAAATGCTGGGGAAAATTAGGTTAACTGAAATGAGCTGTTAAACCAGAATGATCAACTTCCTGAAGAACATTAACTGCAATTCTCATGTACTTCATGCCAAGACATGTCGTAATATTTAATGTTTATCAAAAGTGTTTTGCAGTAAGGGCTCTATAGCAGGCCATTCCAAGTAAATCACATGTTCATGTAGCTGGGTTTATGCATTGTCATGCTGGAACAGGTTTAGGTCTCGTAGTTGTGAAGGGAAAGTTGAATGCTCCCATATCCAAAGACATTCTTTACAATTATGTGCTTCCAATTTTGTGCTAACAGTTTGGGAAAGAACCACAACTGGCTGGAAAAGTCGTGTCTCATTTCTTTTGTCCACATAGTGTATATCCGTGGACATTTCTTTATAATATAGTCAAATATGTATAACATATGGTGCATACTGCATGTCTAGGGAAAATGTATTTTATTTAGGTTGTTCTTCATGTTTTATTCTAGTGCTATCTTAGGGAACTTTTTTTTTCGTTTATGTTTACTCCCATATTGATGTGAGGCTCCTTTGTGAAAATTATGTTGTTTAGGAGAAATGGCGCCGTCTGCTGGCAGAAGGGAAGAATGACTTTGACATGTTTGAACACGTGAGCTTGATGACACTTGACAGTCTCCTGAAATGCACTTTCAGCTATGACAGCCACTGCCAGGAGTGAGTGAAGCATGCTTTCTCTCTCTCTCTCTCTCTCTCTCTCTCTCTCTCTCTCTCTCTCTCTCTCTCTAACACACACACATTTAAACCCTATGCTGTACAATGAATGCATAGGCCTTAATGATAGTAAAACAATGGCATGATGTACAGATAATAGTCACAGATGTTTACATGCTACATGTTTACTCATGTATTTTTTGTATTATTCTCTGACAGAAAATCCAGCTTGTACATCTCTGCCATTTTTGAACTAAGTGAGTTGGTGGTGAAGAGGCAGCGCTGCCTCCTTCATCACTGGGAGTGGCTGTATAAGCGCTCTGCAGACGGGCAGCGTTTCCATCGGGCCTGTGAAATTGTTCACAACTTCACCGCCAAAGTTGTACAAGAGCGCCGTTCCCAGTTTCTCAGTCAGGAACAGACTGAAAGCAGCACACATGCAAGCAGGAAGAGGAGAGCAATTGACTTCATAGAGGTGCTGCTTCTGTCAAAGGTGACGAAGTGATTTCAAACATTTCTATTAATTTATTCAGCAGGTGACTCAATCCACTAAGGTCAAATATAATTTAAGCAGAGAGATGTAAAAGGTAATGATCTAGAGTGTTCAGTTTTTGGAAAGATAAAATGATCAAATTTACAAACAAAGGTCAAGATTTTTTTATCTGTTACTGCAAATGTTGCATTGGATGCATTTCGTCTTAGTTGATATTGAGCTGAATCCTATCTATTGTACTTGGATTAGCACAAGTGACTGTCAATCAGCTAAAAATGCACTGCTGATTTTATAATTGTTGGTTTGCTAACACTAACATGGGTCCCTGGTGGTCTAGTGGTTGGGATGCGGCCCAGGTTCGATCCTCGGTCAGGGAACCGACCCCAGCCACTCTTAGTGCCGGTCCCAAGCCCGGATAAATGGGGAGGGTTGAGTTAGGAAGGGCATCCAGCGTAAAAACATGTGCCAAATCAAACATGCAGATGATCCGCTGTGGCGACCCCTAACGGGAGAAGCTGAAAGAAAGTTTTTTTTTTGTTTGCTAACACTAACATTTTACAAACACATGACTAGGCTTTGTTGCCAAGATAAAGCAATCAGTATAACGCAATCGAGTCATTAAGAAACATACAGTGCAAGACGTTTGAATGTTTGCTTAGACATAAAATCCATTCTGTTTATATAGTACACATTGCTCTTATATTTTCTTAACTATGCATCAATTTTCCTGCTGAATAATAAGTAGGAAAATACTAATTATCCTCTTTGAAGCTCAATCCACCATAATGTGTGGTCAGTCTTTAACAATTCCTGTAATGTCAGATACAATAGGGTAATATATATATTTTATTATGCATCGGCATACAAGTTAACTATGTGATGCATCCACTTCAAAAAGTGTGCATCAAATACATGGTGTATTGTGATGCATAGTTTTTACATCATTACATCGTTTATTTTTTATTTTTTTTATTATTATTATTAGTAGATGCGCTTTACTTTTATTATTTAGAAAGTGACCAATAATTTGTGAGTAATATTTGATATGTAGATTGCTTTCTCTTCATTAAACTGTTTCTCGAGCGGGTTCTCTTGGCACCGCTGCTGCTACGCGAATATGACGTATCGCAACACTTCGGAGAGCGAAGCGTGTCCTGAGAGTCACATAAAATACAGATTAACATGGCAGAGGTAGAGCTGTAACTTCCTGGACACAGAACAGCAAAAGAACGCCGGGTTTTATTTAATCTTTTTTTCTTCTTTTTATTTTGCACTACAAAGGCCTGTTTGTGGAAGGGTCATGTGTTAGAAGTCAGAAGGAACTTCTAGTGAATGTTTAGTTTGCTGTTTGTCTGGACAGAAGAACTAAAAGTGAACTATTTGTACCATATTGAATTGTATTGCATAATCTTTTTTTCCATTGTATCGTATCGTGTGTTGAATCAAATTGAAATCGGACCGCACTGCATCGTAATGGGGAAATTATATTGCATAGCTTTTAACGTATCGTGTTTACGCTTAAAGATTTGAATCGCATCAGCCTCAGTTATGGAGATGCATCATGTTACCTCCTGTCTTTCATGGGTAACAAAATTTTGTTTTAATGTAGTTTGATGTAGAGATCTGATGATTGATAACATGAAAATTAAAATTCTAAAATTTACTTATACACCTTATCTTAGTCTTCTTATGTCTAATATTTAGCATTCAAACTATCCATAATTAGGCTGTTAATGCTATGTTTTATCTCCTTTATTTCATTTTTAATATCGTAAAGCGCATTCTGAGAAAAAACTCAACAGCGGAACTAGACAAAAGTGTTCAAACACAGAGAAATAACTGACCCTGCACTTATACCTCTTATACCAATTTACCATATTCATTTATAAAATTGCTATTAATTCTTTTAAGAAGGTTTTATGTCCATTCACTTTGTTAAGGGAAAAAATCTGTTCAATAAAGAAAAAAATGTCAAGTCAAATTTATTTCTATAGCGCTTTTCACAACAGACATTGTCTCAAAGCAGCTTTACAAAAATCAACAGTCAAGGTGAATGGTGTGTATTTATCCCTGATGAGCAGCCATGGCGACTGTGGCAAAGAAAAACTCCCTTAGATGTTATGAGGAAGAAACTTTGAAAGGAACCAGACTCAAAAGGGGAACCCATCCTCATTTGGGTGACATGAAGAGTGTGATCATAAATCTTTCAACAATACAGAACACTGGAGAGTGAGAACTAACATGAGTACTGGAGTATAAGATTATAAGTAAATGTTCTTTCAACAGTCTTTGGTATAAAAGTAGGAGCTACTGAGCTCAACATTTGTGATCATCACAGATCCAGCATCAGCTTCTCCATGCCAGAGCCTTTAAACACTTCAGGAAGTCCAATGTCAAACTTCACACATGTAGTGGGATCCAATTGGCACTGGTACGTCTCTAGATGGTTCGGGATGTTTGCGAGTTCGGCATCTACTTCTTTAAAGTCCATAATCTTCATGAGGTGGGACGTGACTGGAGCTGGCCAAACCTCAGGGTGTCTCGGGATGGGGAAAGAAAGAGAAACAGTGGAGAGGAATTAGCGTAGCTGCTGTTCATGATATTAACAGCACAAGTTGATAATGTGCATGTGATCAGATGTTCTGGAGCACAAGGTTATGATGTGATGTGTGTTATGTGTAGGCTTTGCTAAAAAGATATGTTTTTAATCTACACTTAAACTGGGTGAGTGTGTCTGAGCCCCGAACACTGTCAGGAAGACTGAAATGAAAAAAGATATTCAGTAACATGACTAAAAAGCAATCATATATTTTCTTTTGAGTACTTGTTTAAACCAAGGTGCTGCTCTTATAACTCGCTCTAAATAAAAAGATGGATGTTTTGAATGTAATGTTTTAATATAATGTATACTGTACATCAAAAAATGAGTGAGCAAATTAAAAAAATCATTTATTTGAGTCTTTTAGGTAATATTGACCGGTTTGAACCATGTAGGTTTCTAACGTGTTGAACTGATATTTCCTGTAAGGATGAGAATGGAGAAGGTCTGTCAAACGAGGAAATTAAAGCTCAAGCAGACACGTTCATGTTCGCAGGTAATGTGTGTCGCTTTTCATCATATTTTTAAGCACAATAATGTAACAATGCAAGGAAAGAAGGAAGTTGTCATGGAAATGTGTCTTCTCTTTCTTTCTCTAAGGTCATGACACAACAGCGAGTGCAATCTCCTGGGTTCTGTTTAATCTGGCCATGCACCAGGAGTACCAAGACCGCTGTCGTTCTGAGATCAATGCGCTTCTTGAAGACAGAAACACTGACGAGCTTGTCTGGTTCGTAAATCACGTATTTCCTCAAAAAGGATCTTTATGAATTTTACTCGCATCATATAAATAATCTTTTTATTTTCAGATGCATCTATTACTGTTATTCTCTGTAATTTGGAAAATAGTTAAAACATTTTTTTTTAAAAAGCACAATTTATTTGATGAATTATTAATTCGAAAGCCAGAGTTATTCAAGATTTCAAGATTTTTTATTGATCACAAATAGAGTTATTTACAGAATGCAACTTGCAGTGAAATGTAATGCTGATCGGCTGCTCAGAAAACTGTGCATTAGATAAAAGGATTTGTGTCATTTAGATATGTTTATCACTTAATCAGTTAAATGTCATAATTGTATAGAGATTCTGGAGATTAAATTGATGGATGATTTATATGGTTTTGATGGACTCTAGGGAAGACCTGAGTAACCTGACCTTTACAACCATGTGCATTAAGGAAAGTATGAGGATTTGTCCACCTGTGTTGGCTTTAACCCGATACTACTCTCAGGATATAAATGTTCCTGGGGGACGCATACTACCAGAGGGTAATTACTCACGTACTGTAATTATGCTTTATAACATTTATAACAAGAGTGGATTTCTGAGCACAGCTTCAGCTGACCCTATCTAAATAGCCAAAACTATTTCAATTTCATTTCACACATTCATCTATAGTGACTTCCTGATTAAAGCCAATTTTAACTGTTTATTAGGAAATCTACACCAACACATACTAAACTCTGACTGCTGTTATTATTGCATGAGAGATAATGAGACAATACTGTGTCACACACAGCACTATTTACTCATTCATGTACAGATATAGGTTTAGATAATATTTACCACAAGGGGGCGCCATCAACGCTCGAATAGAGATTGTGTAATAATAACAGTGGTGCTTTATTTTCAAGATACTGTGGATTATTATTTATAAGTTCCCTGATTTGCAGTGCAACTGAACATATTCCCTTGTTTACAGGAGCTATCGGTCTGATCAGTGTTTATGGTACCCATCGCAATCCAGATGTGTGGCCTAATCCAGAGGTTTGATATGAATATTTCTGTTGTAATGATATCTCTCCAATTATTGTTAATTTATCATTGTCCAATCAATCTTCAGTTGCTTACATTGTTCTATTATTAGTATTTTATTATTATTATTATTATTATTATTATTTATTTTTTTTTATTATTATTATTACACCAGTGAAAAGTTAAGTCACTGATCTTTCGTCATTAGGTCACCTCTCATTGTGAGGCTAGATGACACTCATCTCAATATATGATCAAAGATCTAATCTATAATTTACATACATATACTCATATGGACAAAAGTTTGTGGACACCTGAGCATAACATTGTGCTTTTTGAACATCCCAGACTCAAGGGTGTTAGTAAAGTCAGGTATTGATGTAGGTGATGTGTGGAGGCCTCGGGTGAAGTCAACGTTCACTTTTATCCCAAAGGTGTTCAATATAGTTGAATTTGGAGTTCTATTGCAGGCCACTCGAGATATTCACTCCAAATCATGTAAAACATATGTACATGGAGCAGGCTTTGTGCACAGGAGCATTGTCGGGCTGAAACAGGTTTGCGTCTCCCAATCAAATGAGGGAAAAATTGAATGCTAATTAAAAGATATGCATTACAATTGAGTGCCTCCACATTTGTGGTAACAGTTTGGGAGAGAACCACATATGGTGGAAAGAGTCAGGAATCTCAATGCTTTTGTCCATGTAGTTTATTTTCTCCATATTTCCTCCAACAATTGAAGATATGTTACAGTTTAGGACAAACAGGCACAGAGGCCTCACTGGGAATGACAAGCATGGAAGACACACCTCCATAATAAAACCGACTGGCACTGAGGCCATGCCACTCTTATTTTGTCTGTTTTACTCAATCAACATTGTCGTTGTTCCTTGCAGGTGTTTGACCCAATGCGGTTTGACCCTGACAACCAGAAACAACGCTCCCCATATGCTTATATTCCCTTTTCAGCTGGTCCAAGGTAACATTTCTGCATCTTAATCACACAGCTATGCACACATCACACATCGCTGACCTGTGTCTTGTGTTGCAGGAACTGTGTTGGTCAAAACTTTGCCATGGCGGAGATCCGTGTGGTTCTGGCACTTACTCTGAGAAGATTCAGGGTTCTTCCAGGGTCCAGATTACCAAATCGTCTTTATTTGCTCATAATGAGAGCAGAAGGAGGCCTTCCTCTAATGCTGGAACCCCTGTCACCTCCCACAAGTTAAAACAGACACACATACTTTAGCCCACTAGCATTTTGAAAACTTGCACAGCAACAAATATGTGATTGACTATTTTATCATTATTTTCACTGATATTTGACCTGTTCTGTAAAGGGAAATGTGGAGTTTTAGAGATGCAGAACATTCAGAGGTCACCAACACATTATCAGTATGGACACATAATCAGTAAGAATCTGTCTATGGTTATGTGGATCCTTCCTTATTCCTTTTTTCCTGTTTTCCTATTTACTCTTTTTTTCTTGGCTTTGTGCAATTTACGATGAACTTATTTATAGAAGTGCACTATTGAGGGCCAAGCCTTGCTCAAGCGCCCAACTGTAGACCTTTAAATCAGAAGGAAACATGTTGCAGTTTTTCTCAGTCGCTTTGGAGCCTTTCTCCTCAATATTTGCAAACCAGTAAGTGCACATTGTCAAAACAATGTGTACAATGAAAAGTCCTTTTGTCATTGTTCACAAACAAGATCGTCAAAATGTTCAGTCATGTTATCAGGATGACGCTGCACAGTTTCAGTATTTCTTGATGTAAACTAAGGTTTGGGTCACAATGATTATTAATGCACAAAATTATAATTTTTTCTGTTTGGCATCTATGAATTTCAGTAGCACAAATTTATTTGATTGCATATTTGCAAATTTTTATTGATTGCAAGAGATCGTTCAGGATTCACACTTTTACTGTACTTTACAAGTGTTTGTTTGTTTCTTATTTGTTCATCTATTTTCAGAATGTATAATTCTGTGTTTTGCTCTGTCTGTATTCACTCTCCAATTGAAGGTTCATGAGATTCACCTTTTACCTGTTTTAGAGAACTAGTTGATTATTGGTTGATCTGATGCAATTCACTCGCCTTCATTAGTGACATTCAAGATTCGTCTGCACAATCCATCAATTCAAGTCAAATTTACAAATAAAAGTTTAATAGATATTTTAGATGACAGATTCTGACAACTGGTTTTACCATTTTGCATTCAATAACTTAGACAATGAACTGATGTTGAGATGTTTTGGGGGTTAAAACTATTCAGGTGAAACCAGTATAATATATTTTGATCAACATGAACATAACTGATAATTTAGGAAACAGCAGACACTTGTACACAATCGAATAAATAAATGTACAAAAACATTTACAATTTGATCAAAGCAACAAGAAATGTTCTTATGATGAGCACAAGTGACTAAATGATGTGGAGGCTGAACAAGTAGTTTTGCGAATTTCATTTCTGATCTGAGAATAACTGTATCACTGAGCTACTAGTTTAATGTTTTAGACAGTTTAAATGTGCAATGAATATTATTGATATATTGAGATGAATATATTGGCTTTGTTTGTTTGTTTATTGCACATTCATGATTCAGTGACCTGAAAGAAATCACATGCAGGTTTATATCCTTTTCTTAATTATTGTATTTTTAGAAATAAAATTAGGTACTTCATGGTGTTATTTCCATTTTATTGACTTTTACAGCCTGCTGGGTCTTTATGTGTTATATTTTATTCTGCCTGTGCCAATTTCCCACTCTTGTTTCAGTCACAGTTGTTGTCTAAAGCTATATAGGTAGGTAGGTAGGTAGGTAGGTAGGTAGGTAGGTCGAACTTTATCATTGCAAAGTACAAAATACAAGCAAAAAGTAGCATTGTGCAAACTGAACAAATGCAGATAAATATGTAAATATATGTAGTGAAAATGTGCAGAAGCTGTAGAACGAGTACACAATAAAAAAAATATATTGTATTAAAATATGTGTAAGGCACAATATATACATACGACCAGGCATAACATTATGAAATTTTAACAATATGACTGGTGAACTAAAAAACACTGATTATCTGTGTATAGTCGATGTGTTAGAAGCAGAGGAGGTGGTAGCTCATTGGTTAAGGGATTGGACTTCAGAAGGTCACAGGTTCAAGCTGCACTTCTGTGGCCCTTGATCAAGGCTCTTTTGTTAACTGAGCTCTGTTCATTTGTAAGTCGCTCTGAATACAGGTGTCTTCCAAATGCCATAAATGTAAGCAGGAAAATTGGGCAGGCATAAGGATTTGATGGGCAAATTGTGATGGCTAGACGAGTGGGTGAGAGCATCTCCAAAACTGTAGATTGTGTGGGGTGTTCCTGGTCTGCAGTGGTCAGTATCCATAAAGGAACCAAGTCCAAGGAAATGTGAACAGGGTCAGGATCAAGGCTGCACGTGGGAAGCAAAGGCTGGCCCGTGCCATCCGATCCAACAGATCTACTGTAGCTCAAATGAATTGCTGTCAACAGGTCAGGACTGTCTTAGCAGCAAAAGGGGGACTAACACAATATTAGGCAGGTGGTCATAATGTTTAAACGATGCCCATAAATGTATGCCAGAGACATATGGTATGTATAAATATGGAATATGAGATATGTACCCTGTAGACTGTGTATATACAGAAGAGATATAGAATATATAGAAAATAATCTGGGAATAAATGAAGCTTGCACTGATTTATCATTATGAGTTGAGTTACATTTTAATTATGTGCAATAGTTAAATTAGTAATTAAATCATATAATTGCTGTAGTAGTAAGAATAATATAAAATACACGGTTTTGTGTAGGCCATGTTTCAACTTCGTGAGAACTTCATTTCCCAGGAACACTGGGGTTTTTATCCCGATTCAAATGGAGGCGAGGCCAAAAAAAAAAAAGGTTTGGGAAAGAATCCGTGGAATTCATTTCCTGTGGAAGTCCGTGGAAGTTGCGCAGCGATGCGGGCGCTGTGTCTCAGGATGAGAAGTAACTGAGCAGCTTTTATTTGTGCATTATTATTATTTTTTATTTGTATTATTGTCATCATCATTTCAGAGCGGAATAAACCTCCGGGAATGGCTGAACCCTTACTGAAGCGGACTTTGTCCAAACTCCGGGGTAAAGACAGATCCCGTCGCAAAACGGACCCCCGACTTAACGGTACCTTCACATTTTAACACTAAAATCCGTCATTATGATCCCGTTTACTATCTAGTTTGCTTGTTGTTTGCGTAGAGCCTGGAGAAATCCTGCAGTCACATGTGCATGAAACAGGCTGGATGTTTGCTTTTGTGAAGATAAACTCATGTAAGGATGCTGGAGAAAGTTGGGTTTTGATCCTGATTGGAATGAGATGCATGAACTTTCTGAGCAACACTGGGTTTCTTCTCAGTAGTGAGGTGTAGTGGATTTGTTTGGTTGACAGACAGTTCTAGAACTTCAGAAATTCTGATTTGTTAAACTTCTTGATGATCTCTGATCTTCTGATCACAGCCTGGCTGAAGAGTGTGTCTGGTCTCCTTCTGCATGTCTGATTGTATTTCATGCAGACAGACAGACAGACAGACAGACAGACAGACAGACAGATAGATAGATAGATAGATAGATAGATAGATAGAAAATCATATGTAATATAAGAAAATGGACAGAAATATTTTTAATAGGAACAGACAAGTCCAGAGTGTGTTCAATGGTGTTAAAAAAAATTATTAAGAAAAAATATACAACTAAATATAGGATAAAACAGGGGAAGATAAAGGAGATAATAAGTTGATCTGGACTGAAAGGTGAAATAGTAAACCATGGATTCATAATCTGATTTTGAGCAATTTGGTCAGAGTTGTTTCTGCGTTTGCTCTGGGTTATTGACCCCACAGTGTGTGTGTACACTGCCTGGTGATCCTGCAGAGTTCAGCTATGAGCCTCTATGCATGCACAGTCAGCCTCGTTCATTGTGGTGCTTCTGTGTTGCTTGGCTCAAACTGGTCATGATTTGCACGATAAGGTTTTGAGGTCTGGGTTTTCCATAACCACATGATGTGACTGCTCAGAAAACAATCATGTTGTGGTTTTTAGGATGTGTAGGTCCTTGAGACAAGAGAGTGGGTGTAGAAACCTTGGTGTAGAGTAGCATGAAGGAGGGAGTTGAATAAAGTGTTTGTTAGAGCAGTATCGTCACCAAACTTCCCCGGACCCCTGACACACACACAACCATTGTTGAACTGTATTGATGTGTCAGGTGAGCTTACGCCATACGATGATCCAGCTGTAGAAAAAAAGGTTGGCTTGATAACCTGCAATTAACTCCTACACTGACACTAAACTTACCTCTTCAGGAGTAAATTTATCTGGTCTGATGTCACTGTGGATCTATTTGTTTTAACACCCGCTTATTTGGTGGTGTTTCTATTTCAGCTCAATAACTGCGTCACAAGCTTTTTTCTGGAAGAGCTAAATTTCATCAGTGAATTACAAACTCAATGATATGATACTTCAACCGGGGTCAATTAGCATTGCAGTGTAGCCTCTACAGATGATAGATAATCTGTTGTAATGATCTTACAGGACTGTGTTTGCGATGTACTGAGCAAATGTGAATTAAAACGTCACAATTATTACCCCATTTGACCCCTGATAAAGGAATTGATTGCAAATAAATGTTTAAAATGATGACTAAAAAGAAGGGACATTTGAATTCAGGGTGTGTTTCTGCTCAATCAGGCATTCTGACAAGGCACTAGTCAATTAAATACAGTATTTGGGATGCACAATATGTATTATACTTATATAATTTATATATTTATATAATTTTTACTCGCCTGGCAGGCACAATAGCATGATCAGAAAGATGGTTTGCCCAAAGCGAGGCTCAGCCATTGCAGTCAAGTTGTGCTGGCCTTCACAAATTTCCCAAATGTGGGACTCTTGACAGCATAATTACTTATAGTGGGGGATTTCTCATGTGAATTTCCATCTTGAATGAATGAGTATATATATATATACTTGTTTAATTTTGTTCAGCCAACAAGATAAGCATTCTTTAAACGTCTATAACTTATGATATGAGTTAAAAGGTTAGACTGATATGATGGGGAAATATTGACACATGACTTGCTGATAGTTTGTGAGTCAAATTAAGTAGATTATCTCTCTCTCTCTCTCTCTCTCTCTCTCTCTCTCTCTCTCTCTCTCACTTGTGATGTCTAAAATAGGGAAAGTAGTTTGCTGGCTGTTCTACATTAGTGTGTGTGTAAACACCATGCCACTTTGGTTCCTAGTGTGACTGTGTGCTAGAGTGTTTGTCGTCATTTCTGATGACATGGCGTGAGGTATGTGGTTGGGAAACAGGCGAGAGAGGTTTTGTGTGTGCGTATGTGTGTGTCGGAGAGAGAGAAAGGGAGAAAGAGAGAGAGAGAATGTGTGACAGAGAGAGTGTGCTCTGGGTTTTGGTGCAATATATATGAGAGAGGAACAAGAGATTGGAAATTCCTATGATGCCTTAGAGTTCAGGCTTGTAGTTATGATTAATATATGTTTAATCTTACATGCCAGAGTGTGTGTGTGTGTGTGTGTGTGTGTGTGTGTGTGAGAGAGAGAGAGAGAGAGAGAGAGAGAGAGAGAGATGGAGAGATGGAGAGATGGAGAAAAAGAAAAATGAGAGCGAGAGGGGTTGAGTTTAAGTGAGAAGGGAAAGAACTAAGCTGCCCAGCTGCATGGTCATGGCTGTTATGGAGTTATCTTCCTAAAAGCTGGCCTCCTAAAAGCTTTCCTGAGTGTGTGTGTGTGTGTGTGTGTGTGTGTGTGTGTGTGTGTGTCTGCACTCTCTAATGACTGTCAATAGACCTCTTTATCTTAAGCATCTGTGAGCCACGTGAGAGTGAAGAAACAGGACTCGTTCTGTTCGCTCTCTTTCCAGCCCGTTTTATTATATTTGTTTGTGCCTTTTCCTCACCGATGATTTTTTTTCCCCCTCTATTTCCTTTTATCCCTCATTAATATTTAGATTTTAACCATTTTCAACATTATGGTCCTAAAAAATTTCTAAAGTTTCTGAAATTGTTCTTATCCTTTGCCCTGTGTTTGTTTCAATATATTGTTTTCAGTAGCTTCCCCCTAAATTCCCTGATGCATTGAAAGCCTCAACATTTCAGCAATTAAATTATGCTTTCTCCTCCCTATGAAGGGAACATCATGTGCTAATTGCTAGGCATTTGGGATTCACCTATGCACATTTCCAGGAAGATCCAATTTTGACTTTAATCGTGATACTTTTTTTTTTATAAGTGTTTAAAGTGCTGTTGATCTAAGATAGCTTTTTGTTGATGGGTGACTCTAATGCATGTAAGATCATAAATAGAGTCTGTTTGCAGCACACACACACAATTGTTGTTTATTAGTAACAACTCCAACTACTAAAACATCATAAATATTACATAGAAGACTGTTTTTCAAATGTCTCAATAATTAAACAAGCTACAATTTATAGGAATTGCACCATTAGATTCAGAATCTGAGATCTGTTTAATCAGTTGAAAGTAAGGTTGATTATTGCGCATGATTTTTATTATTATATATTTTTTTAAGTATTGAAGTACTGATTTGGAAACATCACTGTATATAATCAAACACATTTAAATGTTGTAAGTCTCCAACTAGGAAAAAATAAAATGCACTTCAACTCAGAAGTTTTATTCAGGATCTCAGGACTAGAGTTTAGCAACATGTCAAATCAACACAACAACTCACAGCATCAGGAGTAAATATAGTAGCACATTTTTCATTTACTAAGTTATACTGTATATTTTTAAAATAGCTTTACCTCAGTCACCATACAAACATAATTCGCTTCTTAGATTCTTAACCTGATTATACAGTTTACAGTCTTTTGGAGGTTCCTCACTCATCAGAGTTAGCTGCTTAGCCTGTTAATAATAAAATAAAATTAATAAAAGATGAACAACAAGGTGTCCATGGATTTTTTTTTATTTTGCAGATTCATGGAGTTTGGGTTTGGACCTTAATCATGCTAGTAATGTAATGATTAATTATTCAATGCCACCCACTTGATTGTGTATGGTTCCTCTCAAGGTTTCTTCCTCATACCACCTCAGGAAGTTTTTTCCTGCTACTAGTGTCACCACTGAATTACTCATTATATGGTTTGATTTATACATTTGAAGTTATATTTGTATAAGTCTGTAAAGCTGGTCTATATTGTATAGACCAGTGTTAAAAAATATAATAATATTGAATAAATAAAAAGGTCTATACAATTAAATTGAAATGGTTTTTTTTTTTTTTTTTATTACCTCACAAATTCAATGGGGCATGAAATTTTAAATAGATTTTATTGTTGAATCCCTAATTTTGGGAGCAAAGTAAAAGACAATTGAACTTTATTGTGTTAATTTTCAAACATAGGCGTGTGCATGAATAAATAATCAATGCCATTATTCAAAAAGTAAAAAAAAAAAATGTGAGTTGTCTTTAAACATGGCATCTAATGTAATAGTACAGAACTTGTAATGGCAAAAAAAAAGGAGGAAAAATGTTATTTTGTGAAACGACAACAGGAACAGGCTTTTTTATATTATCGAATAGAAGAATAGCCGTTATTTGTCACATGTACATTACAGCACAGAAAATCTTTTCTTCGCATTTTCCAGCTTGCTTGGAAGTACATGGTCAGCCATTATACGGCACCCCTGGAGCACAGAGGGTTAAGGGTCTTGCTCCAGGGCCCAAGAGTGGAGCTTTGCTATAAAGGGGCTTGAACCCCCGACCTTCTGATCAGTAACCCAGCGCCTTAACCACTGAACTACCCAAATTTTTCTTCCAAATGTATAAACTAGCTCCTTAATCTCAGTTATTGAACATCGCAACAACAGACGGAATTAAATAAAAAACTGTACAGGATGTCTTTGGAGGCAGTAGCATAAAAGTTCTGTTGACTTGAATTAGGAGATCCAAACTTGTTCAAGCAGGACAATGCCCCTGTGCACAATGCCAGCTCCATGAAGTTATGGTTTACATGGTTTGCAGTGGAAGATTTTAAATGGCCTGCTATATAGCTCTGACCTCAACCTTACTGAACAACTTTGGAATGAATTGGAACACTGACTACCCCAGGCCCCCTCACCTCACCTACATGAGTGCCTGACTTTACTAACACCCTGTGGCTGAATGAACACAAATCTCCACAAGCACACTCATAAAGCTAGTGGAACATCTTCCCAGAAGAGTGGAAGTTATTGTAACAGAAAATGGGATGTTAATGTGGAATGTGAAGCTGTAGCAAACATGTTAAACACCTTTCGGATGAAATGGAATGCTGACTGCATCCTAAAATTCTTCACCTCACTTACATTAGTATACTCCAAAATCTAGAGGAACATCTTTCCTTTAAGACTGGAGAATATTTTAACGGCAAAATAGGGACTAAATTATGGAATTGGATGGTTAGAATGCACAAACAATACTTGGTCAGGTGTCCACAAACTTTTGTCCAATAGTGTAATTCTCATATAGTGTGATAATCTAGAATACTGTAGACATGTTTGAGACACTGCTTTGGAAATCTTGCTGGATCTTCAGCCTAATGAAACCTAATGAATGACTTTATTCGCTATGAAACCAGGCTTCCTCCAGTTCTGCATCCTGTCACTGTGATGATGATGATTATCCTATTTATATTCTCAATCCCCTGTTCTTTTTTTACCTCTTCCTTTTCCTGGACTTCCTGACAGCAACCTTTGCTGAACTCTTCATGTTGTTCTATGACCCATGAAGAAGACACAGTATTACAAATACTAAAAAAAAATACCAAAAGTGTGACATCATTAGAATTGGTACTAATGAAGCTGCTGTCGGTCACAAAGCAGTTCTTCTGGAGCAAATTTCACACATTACTGTACATAATTATAATAGGGCAGAGGGATTATTTGACAGTGTGTAATTAGAGAGAATATGCTTACAAATGTGTCGTACAGATGTGTCTGTGTGCATGTGTTTTGCCTGTCGTGGTAAAAACAAAAAGAGACACGGAGAATCCGTCTGTCAGCATTTAACTAGTAAATGATGAGCCTAATCTGTTCTAAGTGTCTTATTTACTGTCTGCTCTGCAGCTTGATAACACAACTCCTCCAAATAAACAAGGCAGGACAGTTCAAAGTGGGACATGCAGATGTTTACAGTGAAGTTTCCCCCACTGTGTGTGTGAGAGATGTGAGGATGCATGGACATTTAAATCTCTATCTGATCTGCAGAGAGACAGTGAGAGAGACATTTACATTTATGGGATATTGTAGACACCCTTATCCAGCGCGACTTTATACATTACATTATATCTCATTCATACAACTGAGCAGGAATTAGGGTTAAGGGCCTTATTCAGGAGCCCAAGAATGGTGGCTTGGTGTGCAGAACTCACGACCTTCAAATCTAAAGTCCAATGCCTTAACCACTAAGCTACCACCTCCAGACACAGTGAGGGAGACAGTGAGGGAGACAGTGAGGGAGACAGTGAGGGAGACAGTGAGTAGATGAACACTTTGGTGACAGTCACACTGGGACACTTGAAATCTAGACTACTGTCAATATCTCTGTCAAATCCATATTATATATATATATATATATATATATATATATATATATATATATATATATATATATATATATATATATATATATTAGGGCTAAAACGATTCTTTGAGTAACTCGAGTAGTTAGAATACAAAAAATTATTTAGCCTTGATGCTTTGCTTAGTCCAGTATCTACCAACTAAATTCTGGAGTGCTCTGGACAGTGAACACAGAATACGTTGCAGAATAAAAAATGTAGGAACGGGGAGAAAACCATAAGGGCCAAGGAGAAGATTCATATGGAAGCCCATTTCCGCCACAGAAAAAAAAGTTTGCCTAGTTTTCTCGCAATTCCCAACCAATTGTGCAGCGTCACCCCCTCTGTAGTGCAAGGAAGCTTTACACATTGAAAGTAAAATAAGCTACAATCATTATCAGTATATCAGTATCGCACGGTATTAAACTAAGCCTCCGATCCCTGGAGAGAACTTTGTCTAATAACCAGCTCTGGAGGAGACAGAACAAGCTGAAGAAGCAGATAAGCCTCGCTCATACACTAACAGCTTCAAACTTCAGGCCCACAACGTGGTTACCGGTGGATGCACCAGAAATGTTGGATGTTTACAAGAAATAGTCGGAATTGCTAGAAAGAAAACATCTGAATTACAAGAAATAAACTCAGAATTAGGCAAATATATATATATATATATATATATATATATATATATATATATATATATATATATATATATATATATATATATATATATATATATATAATTATTTGTGGCAGAAATGGGCTTCCATTGATTCAGGCCACAGAAAACGATGGAAATTTCAAAAGTTCAAACTAAAACCTGAAGCAAACATCTGAAATTTTTATATTTTTATTTATTTACAAAGGATTGAGTATAACAGAATGAAGGGGATAGAAGGATAGTAGTGGAGGAAAATGAGCAGTGAGTATGAGGTGTGGAAGTGCATGAGAGAGGATGGCTGGATTGCAGGTGAATGATCTAGCGATAAAGATGGTAAGAGTCAGAGAAAAGGGATCAAGAGAGAATGAGTCACTGAAAAAGAAGGGATGAAGTAATAGAGACAGTGAGTGAAGAAAAAGATCATGAGTGGAATAAAGCTTGTGATGAATAAAGTGAGCAGCAGAATGAAAGTGGGAAAAGTTTGCAATTAAAGACTAAAACTGAGGCAGAGTTTTCACTAATGACATAGGGAAATTCTTGCTATTTTACACACACATACACACACACACACACAGTCTTTCCAGAGCATTGCATTATGGGTGAAGTCATGGGTACTGTGGGAAAGGAGACCACAGTTTACTCTGCTCTGATTTCAGAGAGACGTATTTAGCTGCCATCCGCTGCAGATATAAGGCAGTAAGTAATGATATGTTGTACCATATATATTTTATTAAACACACAAAACATTGCATCATAAGATTTCAGAATATTGTCCTGTTCAGGAGCAACTGACTCACTGCAGTCATGTGATCGATGAGTGTTTTATTGACCTACAGTAGCTGAGCTAATGCAATCTGTTAGGGAGTGTATATTGTGGTACATTTAAATGGAAATCTTCGCTTATGACATGAAAAAACAAACCGATACAATTATTTAGGTGGGTAAATGTACTTGATACAGTTGATAGGCAAATAATAATCACTAATTAATAAACTAGTGGTTGACACGAAACATTGGAAAGACAGAAATTTCCAGAATAGTTGGTCAGTTTTCCCTCTTTTTATACAGGTAAGGTGCTAGTGTCTGTGCCGGATCTGGAAGCATTTTGCAGCTGGTAAATCCTGTCAGTTCCGAAACACAACAGTGGCTTGAGGCGTTGTTTCGTCCAAGCTGCTCTTCTGTTAACAACAAATGGTTTTATTACAGCCATTAAAAAGGCTTGAACATTGCAGAGTGGTTTATTGGTTAGTGTTGAAAAAAATTATTCATGGATCCAAGTCCAGTGCAAAAAAACGTGAAATTTTATCTGAACAGGCAACAAAATCTCTCTCTTGCTTGCTTTCTTAATTCTTAATTAAGGTCCAATGACAAAAGTAAAAATCGTTATAACTTAAAAACTGTCTGTTTTCAACAGAACTATGTGCAGAACATGGTGTTAATTTATATAGACAAAAAATACTGGGATGCACAGGAGGCCTTTTGGTGCGGTAGCATTAACTTTTCCCTTCACTTGAACTAGAAGACCCAGACAATACCCCTGTGCACAAAGCCAGCTTTATGGATATATGGTTTCAATTGGAGTAGAAGTGGAAGATCTTGAGTGGCCTGCTATAGATCTCTGATCTAAACCCTGTTAAACACCTTTGGGATGAATGTGAATGCCAACTGCACCCTAGGTCTGTCTGCTTACCTCACCTACATCAGTACCTGACTTTACTGACACCCTTGTTGTTGAATGAGCACAAATCTCCACAAGCTCACACAAAAATCTAGTCGAACATCTCCCCAGAAGAGTGGAGATCATTATAATAGCAAATGGAGATTAAATGTGGAAAATAATGCTTAAAAATACATACCAGTCTTATGGTCAGGTATCAAACTCTAGTCTATATAATGTATATGATACAAATTTCTATAAAAGATCATAAAAAAAGAAAGAAATACTACTAACCGAATCATGTGGTGTAAAACTAATTAGTTAACTAGCTAGCAGTTCTACAGAGCTTAGCATATTAAAAAAATGCTAGTCAATCCTAGGTTGAGGCAGACATAGATAATGATGTACTATCATGCTTATTGTAAACATTTGAACAATTATTGTGATTTATTTAAAAACATGGAAAATATTCAAGAGAGATGGAATAAATGGCTCTGTTTATTTGGAAAATGACTGGAGTGATAATTATTTTTGATTTGCAGCAAAGGGGTTTAGAACACTGCTGCTTTCTCACAGGATGTCTCAAATTATGTGTGTGTGTGTGTGTGTGTGTGTGTGTGTGTGTGTGTGTGTGTGTGTGTGTGTGTGTGTGTGTGTGTGTTTGGGTAAGGGTGGGGGCGTTAGGGCTGGTATTTTTTGGGGAAAACACTTAACGGGTTGTTCGAAGCATGCATTCTCAGCAAACTTTTCCACCATGTCTTTGACTCACTGCCGAACATGGCACGACAGAGCTGGGATTAAATAAGAGCTTTCAGTTCAGGGAAACACACACACTCGCACCTCGTACATGTCACAAAAATTTACGTGAGTACAAACTTTGCCAAAAAAAAAAAAAACACGATCAGTTAAGTGATGTGTGATTAGACCATTTTAGTAAGGATCAGAATCATTTATAGAGTTTTGGTTTAGATTGAAGCTCTTGTTAGCTGTGATGATAAAATTTTCATGTTGTGCCACTCAGATAGTTGCAGTTTATCTTTCATGGCTTTCATCAAGCTCTCAACCTCTGAACAGAATTATGGGATTTCCTTTTCCAGGAATGACACGTGCAGTACACTCTAACTCGGCCAATCAAGGAATCTCAAAGGACAGTCTTTACTCGTGGAAGTGCTCCCTAACTAGACAGCCAGTTTTAAATAGAACACAGCCCTGTGTCTAAGATGAAAAGTTTGTAATAGCTGTGGTAGTCCATTTACGTGTTTCTGCATTCTTTCACTTCTTAATTCAGTTGGACCAAGCTTCAGATTTCTGTTCAATTCTGAAAGTAGTAGAGCCTTACTATCCTATGACATGGTGGCCAAGGTGTTCTGTGGTGCTTTTCTGCTCAGCATTGTTGTCAAGAGTGATTATTTAAATTATTGTTTACTGCTTGTGAGCTTGAACAAAAACTGACCATTTTCTTAGACCTCTTTCATCAACGAAGCATTTCTGCCTGAAGAACTGGTGCTCACTGGATTTTTTTTTTTTTTTGTTTGTTTGTTTTGTTTTTTTTGTACTATTCTTTTTTTAAACTATGGACTCTATTATGTGTGAAAATCCCAGAAGAGCAGCAATTTTTGAACAACTCAAACCATACGAACCATGCCAATGTTTAATCACATTATCACCCCTCAAACCTCCCCATTCTCACAAGCTCTGGACTTGTATCTGTATTGATTTTGCCACCGTGTTGCTACCTGGATGAAAAATGTCATAAGTGTGCGTAGAACTGTAAAAAGTAAATAGTGAGTATAGGTTTCAATTGATGTGTTAGTTCTAATATGGTGGTGTTTCTATAGTAAAAGCCCATAGACGGGTAATTGTATGTTATACATTCATACATATAATAAATATATATATATTTTTTTAAACAATGTAAACTGCTTTCTGTGATGAGATTTTTATTTAAGATATTTTATATTGTCATCCCTTTTTAGCCTTATTTTACCCTCAAATTGACTTTTTTTTTTCACTTTCAATACTGTGGTATAAAAGAAGAAAAACAGTTCAGGATCTGGAGTTCGAGGTGCTAACAGTTTATTTGCCTTTCAACACTGATATACACCGACCAGGTGATATTATAACATTATGAGTGGTGATGTGTATAACACTGGTTCTCTCTTAATTATGGCACCTGTTAGTGGGTGGGATATATTAGGCAGCAAGTGAACATTTTTTTCCTCAAAGTTGATGTGTTAGAAGCAGGAAAAATGGGCGAGCGTAGGGATTTGAGCGAGTTTGAAAAGGTCCAAATTGTCTAGTCAGTTGTCTAGACAACTGGGTCAGAGCATCTCCAAAACTCCAGCTCTTGGATGTTCAGGATGTTCCTGGTCTGCAGTGGTCAGTATCTATCAAAAGTGGTCCAAGGAACAGTGAAGGAACAGTGGTGAACTGGGGGCAGGGTCACGGGCAGCCACGGCTCACTGATGCACGTAGGAAGCGAAGGTTGGCCTGTGTGGTCTGATTTAACAGACGAGCTACTGTAGCTCAAATTGCTGAGGAAGGGGTCAAGACTGTTTTGGCCACATAAGGGGAACCAACACAAAATAGGGCAGGTGGTCATAATGTTATGCCTGATGGGTGGCCATAAAGTTATGCCTTGTGTATAAGCACTCCTTGTAATGAAGCTAAACGATAATGCATTTCTGTCCAATTCTGATCAGTAATTTGAATAACAGATCGAAATTTCTGAATAAGTGATATGTAGCACTATTTTTGCAAAGTATATATAAGATTTGAGTTAATATATTTAAATGTAAAGAAAATATACAAAGAAAAACATTTTGTCTGGTCGGTCCTTCCATCAAACGTGAGGAGGCAAATGAATGATGGGGACATTGTTGTTTAACATTTTCACTTCACTTCTGTATATTGAGCATGCACAATACCGTCATTGAGTTCAGAGCAGTACCTCTCCGTTCCACTTTGTACTCAGTGTTTTGTGCGTGTGGTTGTATGGGTTGTAAGAGTGGAGTATGTGTGTGTACAGTATTAATTCAGCAGTGTTATAATAGAGTGTAAAGCTGTATTGAGATCTGCATTCCTGCTCTCATTATGTTTAAAGACAAGATATTGGCCTGATGAATTACTGTGTGTGAGTGTGTGTGTGTGTGTGTGTGTGTGTGTGTGTGTGTGTGTGTGTAAAAGGTATGGGTGTTTCTCTCAGCATCCGTTATGTAAGCGGAACCTGAATCTGTGTGTGTGTGTGTGTGTGTGTGTGTGTGTGTGTGTGTGTGTGTGTGTGTGTGTGTGTGTGTGTGTGTATTTTGGGCATGGAAATGAATAGTGAATGGGGTTAACTGTGTGTGTGTGTGTGTGTGTGTGTGTGTGTGTGTGTGTGTGTGTAAAGCTATAAGGGAGGCTGCTCTAACAGACTGGTCATTGATGAGTGCTGGATTGCACAACAGCTGCTTGTTTAGTATTATGTGATGATGATGATGATGGTGTGTGTGTGTGTGTGTGTGTGTGTGTGTATATGTGTACTTGCGCCTTTTCCCTCTGTCCCTCCCATAGCGATTTTTTTTAGCTTTTTTGTCTGTCACTTTCTTTCCTTCTGTCCCTATTCAGCCTCTTTTCTGTTTTGTCCCTAATGGTTCTCTTCTTCTCCTACATTCTCATTGATTCTTCTGTTTTTGCCACCTTCAGTTCTTTCTCTTTCTCCTTTTATGTCTTGCTGTCCATCTTAATCTTTCTGTTTTTCTGTCTTTCCCTCATTCTTATTTGTATGTCTTTCTTTTTGTCCCCAGTGCTTTCTTACATGTATATCTATCTATCTTTTTTCTTTCTTTTTGTGTTTCTCTCTTTCCTTCTCTCTGTTTCTTAGTATTTTTATCTCTCCCTGTCTCCTTCTCTCCCTTTCTCGCCGTGTCCATGTTCATGTGCCATAGGAAGTTATAATCAGGTCTTGTAAACCTCCATCCTGTGTATGTGTGTCAAACACGTGTGTGTGTGTGTGTGTGTATGTGTGTGTGCTGAAATTCCCGTCTTCCTCTATGAACCTATAATGGTTCCTGACATGCGGTCGCCAAAGGTTCTATAACCCAAATGATAACAGGACAAAGCAATGCTAAAAGCACATCTTCACATCTAAACTTTGTACAGAACTTACTGTAATTATATTGGTGCACACTGCGAATATGATTTCTTTATTCTGGTGAAACTGTGACAGTTCTGCCTGTATTTCTTGACCTTTTTTTTTTTTTACCCCAACTATCCATCAACTGACAAGCAATAAACAATGACTCTAATACAGCGGTGCAATGATTCCCCTGCAAAAAAAAAACGTTTATATTTCAAGTGAAGAATTTTTAGACTATATGCAAATAATGGGAACCTGACTAATTGCTTTTCTAATAACCTTCACTCTTCTAAGGAGATGTTCCACTAGATTTTGAAGTGTGTTTGGGGAGATGTGTACTCATTCAGCCACAAGGGTGTTAGTACAGGTACTGATGTAGGAGAGGTGAGGAGGACCGGGGTGCAGTCAGTGTTCTAATTCATCCCAAAGGGTTCAATTTGGTTGAGGTCAGAGTAATAGGGCAGGTCAGTCAAGATCTTCCAATACAACCCATGGAAAATATATCTTAATGGAACTGACTTTGTGCATAGGGGTATTATCAAGCTAGAACAGTTTTGACTCTCCAAGTTCCAATGAAGGAAACATTTTAAAGATATCCTCTACAGTTGTGTGCCTCCGACTTTCTGGTAACAGATGGGGAAAGAACCACATATACTGTAGCTAGGAAAGTCAGATGCCCCAGTACTTTTTACTATATAATGTATGTTGAAAGATGAGAAGCGAAGAGAATTGAGGGTTGGGGTAACTTAAAAAATAAATAAAATAATTGAATTAACAGTGTCATATTTGCCCTATTCTTTGGAGATTATGGGTCTTTTTTATTGATGCAACAACCATCCTTTGTCAGTAGTCTAAAAGGGAATGAATTGTCTGTTCAGTCTGAGTGGGAAAAACGATGTCCATGTCGGTCAGAGCAAAACAAACCAACCGTGTGTACCTGTGACTCATGTATGCACGTTAATGTAAGAGGTTCATGCATTCAGCTGCTGCTGGCATGAGAAGCGATTTGAAATGATGCGGTAGTTTGCTTTACTTGTTTTAGAGGAAGCACGTGTTAACGTTCATCGCTCCAGCTGCTTGCTTTCATGTGTGCTTGGATCAGCCATCATCTAACCGATATCTGGTTAGCAGTTGTCCTTTTCTCTTAATAAGTTAAAGGTGGTAGGACAAACTGTAACGAAAAACAACAGGGTTCCATCAGATATTGTACACCTGTGTAATGATATAGTGGTCATAAAATAGCTATATGATGTGTTGGGTTTTGTTTAAATCTGATATTTTATCTATACATCTCTATTTGATGACTTTCGGATGAATGTCATTGCACACATTCATGACTTGAAGCACATCCTTACTGACATGTTCACACAGACATATTACCATAGGTCAAGGAACCGAATAAGATATCCTCTCAGTCATGGTGATCTGTTACTGTAAGCTGAAAGAAAGATAGCAGAGGGTAGAAACTTCCAGATGTGCAGGATGTGAGATTGAAGAGGAAGGGGGAGATCTGGAGCAAGAGAGAGAAGGGGAAATAAGGAGAGGGAGAAAAAAACTCTTTATGACTATGCTTAGTCTTCTCCCCTCTTTTTCTTTCCTCGTCTCTTTTGTGCCACAGTTCATGATCTGAAATTCATGTCTGAAAAGTTATTTTTGTAGTGGAATGTGCCCTGATTAAATTATGTAAAGGCTAATGACTGTCTCAGGCACCACATGGATTAACCATTAAACTAAATCACTCTGAGTTTGGTGACTTCGGCTTAGCCTTGTCCCAAAGAGCCATTCTTTATGAAGTGAGTCACTCTGCTCTGCTCAAACAAAATACCTGAGTGCCAAATATGGTCTAATAGATGGTCTAATAGACAATCCGCTTCCTCTCTCTCATTCTCATTCTCTTTATCTTAGATGGACCAAAGAAGGCCGAGCTCATCCACAGCTCTTCATCGTCCTCAGTGACCGAGGTGGAAGTAGAATTCACAAGACACACACAGATCACAGTGTCCAAAAAACAGAACTGGGCCAAACTCTCATCCATCTCCCGGGATGTGGACCAGCTCCCAAGTCTGAACTCGGTGTCTCAAGTGCGTGAAAGCTGTTCCAGCAAGGTCCAGGCTTCCAAACAGGCCTCTATTAAGGAGAATGGGTTTGAGGGGAGATGGAAGGATGGAACCTACCCCAGAGCTTGCCAGAAGGCCGACATGGCTGACTGTGCTGACATGGCAGATACAGGTCTTCCAGAGTTAGTGACGCCTCCAGTCACAGAGTACTGCAACTCCTTGGGTATGAGTAAGCTTTCTGGACAGGGAGTCTACCTTCAGCACCTGGAGAGGAGTAGTCGTGCTTGGGTGCTGTCCTCAGGAAAGGCCCAGGCTCCGGATGAGGCCTACACAGCTAGCTTTACAGAGCGAAGGCATGTGACTGAAAGTGAGAGCAACATTTGGTACAACCCAATCCCAGAGGAAGAGGACGGCCGGGTCAGTGGAGAGAAGTTGAAGGAGAAAGATATAGTCGAAGATCCATGGAGAAGGAGAGAGATAGAGAGGGCGCCAGAGGAGTTCAGAGGTGAGATATCAAATGGAGTCCAAAAGTGTGAGGTTTTTGGGGGAAGAAGTTGAGCATTGAACTTCAGAGTGCGCATTGACATTGATGGGTTTCCGATCCATTGGTTCAGGTTGCCCTTTAAAATGTAAAAAATATAAAATGTATATTGAAATGCCCATGTGTAGTTTCATAGTGATGTCACCAGTTTGTGTGTTGTTACCGAATTATGGTCAGCTGGTTCCCCTGTGGGCTTCTATTAATTTTATGTATTTTTTCTCAGGGTTTCACAACCAGATTTACTAGTCACTGTGCACAGCGTAACAGGAAATGATTTGCATTCCATGCCTTTTACTGGTCTGTGGGAGATGTTTACTGTACACCTCCTCGTTCCTCTATGAAATTCATATTTCTTTCATTCGATCAGATGAAGGGTTCATGATGCGAGTTCAACATGATTCGAGTTCAACATAAAAAAAGGATATATATTTTTTTCCTTTAAGTTTTGTACATTCTGATGTTTTGAACTCTTCCCACTTTAAACAATAACCTCTTCCTCTAGGTAATTTATTTTATATAAATACTTTTATGAGACGGTAGATGAGGGAAATGAGGTCATATGCAGTAATTATTGGCACCTTAAACAAGAACAAGCCAAATAAACAAGACTTTTCACTCTAATTGTAAAAAAAATACTAAATGCGAGTGAGTGACAAATTAAAGGGAAAAAAAAACCCAAAGTGCACAATGAGCTACTTGAACAGCTTTAGTGCATAATGGAATTTATAGTACACACCTCTTTAACTGTACTGGACCTCAGTTAGGTTGCGATCTCATGACTGGAAGGGTCATAGCATATGATATTTGTAGCTATTTAGTAAGATACATTTAAGGCTTACATACTTATTAATGCAAACAGTCATCAGTCTATTAAAAAAATATATACTATCTAAAAATATTTATTATCAGCCTTCCCAGTAGAAATGTTTGTCTCCAGATGTAAACCTTTTTAAACCTTGAATAGGCTTTTACACATAAATATCGTATCAAACTATGCAAATGTAAACACAAACATCTTTAATATTCTCTCGGTTAATTTTTTTCACAGATGTTCTTCAGCAGTCTTGTCACCCCGACGCTCCGTATCTGTGCAGCAGCAACAGAGGTGCTAGTTGTGGCAGTGACGGTGCTAGCAGGGCTGCTAGCGGTCCAGCAGGCCCTTCTGGAAGCCCTGGAGCACAAGTGAAAAGCTTAGGAGGAAACCCAAGCAACAGCAGCAGCATGATGGATAAGATTAAATCTCCCGGCACAGTACGGCGTCTCTCTATGAAGATGCGCAAGCTCCCAGAACTGCGTCGTAAGCTCAGTCTGCGCTCGTCACGTAACCAACGGCACGTTCAAGGACAAGGGGGTGGCGGTGATGTGCCAGGGGGTGCTGACGAGGTGTCACCACCTAACACGTGTAAAGAATCTTCCAACAACGTCATCAGCAGGTACCATCTGGACACCAGCGCTCCTGCCAGACCGAGGCGTCGATCTTCGCGCATGCGTTCTGCTAGCAAAGGTGGTTACCTTAGCGACGGTGACTCTCCAGAGCTTCTGCCCAAGCAGGATTCGAGTCAGGGTTTAACTGGCAGGTCTCAGGGATCAGGACAAGAGACACAGGAGTCGCCACAAGCTCCTCCACACTGCAGATGGCAGGATACAGTCGGGTCATTCCGGCCTTACACTCTAGCAGAGCAACCGAGGTGTGCCCAGAGAGTGTCAGGCCTCCTCACAGTGCATCTGCTTGGAGTCTCTGATCTCGTGCGATCTCGCACCGCTAAAGACGTCTTCTGTGCCATCCAGGTGGACGGAGTGACACGAGCTCGCACCGCTTTGCTCACATGTCAGGAGACGTCACTCTCGTTAAACCACACCTTCAACCTGGAGCTGGAGCGAGCACGCATGCTGAAGCTAATTGTACTCACACCAAATGCTAATGCCGTGGAAGGATCCACAGGCCCCAGTGGTCAAGCACGCAACCGGGTATGCTGCCTCGGTGCTGTAGCAATTCCTCATTTGTTTAAAGGTGAGATATTTGTGACTGCATATTTTATATCCATTCATTTAATTGATTAGATATTAATGGTAATGGTCTCAGTATTCTCAATGCCTAGTCAGAAGGCTCGTCATCTAACGTGTTCGTGTGCGAAGTTTCCTCACGTTCTAAATTTGCGCCACAGTTACGTCCTGTTTGTAAAAGCCGAACGTCATCTGGCATGAAGTAAGCTGAGGCCCTAATGGTGCCTTTTTGTCATAATAGAATTATGATAATTATTAGTTGGTGTCATAAATACCATTCCTTTAAACTCAAAATGACTAGTTAGGATTTTCTGATCCAACATGATTTCAGGGATGAAGTGAATGAGTGAAATAAAGGATCATGATCAGACTGAGTCCTGAATAAGACTCTTGATTGTAAATAATTTAATTAAACGGCTACATATACACTATTCAGACAAAAGTTTGTGATTCTAAGAGATGCGTATGTGCTTTATGAACATCCTATTTCACATTTCGTCCATATTTCCTGTCATAATAACTTCCATTCTTCTGGGAAGATGTTCCATCTGGAGTGTGTTTGTGGAGATTTTGGTTTATTCAGCCTCAGGGGTGGTACTGGGGTGGTCAGGTACTGATGTAGGGGAACTGACCAATGTGAACCCCTGTAAACTATATATTTTATACATTCCATTGATCTGTGTGCCTCAAAACATTTTGGTAACAGTTTGTGGAAGAACCACATAGTGCTGTAAAAGTCATGTATCCCAATACTTTTGCCCATATAGTGTATTTATTAATGATTGGAACCATATTTTATTGAAATTTGATTTCTGTGTTCTATTTCTATTCAATTTTATGTCACAGAACAGTCAAATATGACAAATGACAATGACAAAAGAGTGTCAAATATGACAAATGATCATGATTTTGAATGTATGCCTACAATTATAGGATTTCTCAATTCCCTATTTCATGCATATGCTCCTACAGGTCACTGCAGTCTAGGAAATCTCTACAAAACTAAGCACTAAAACTACATTTACTTGTCGTCATTTGTCAGATGTGTTTATGCAAAGCAACTCGTGAGCGATGCAGCGTCAAAATCTGCGAGCTGTTAAAGCAAAATCCGATCCAAGAATAGAGCTGTTAAAAGTCTGATCCTTGTGCTGCACCACCCCCCAGTGAGCTGTAGTAAGCTGTAAACACAATTGCTGCCCTCATGCAATGATCTGATTTAAGTTAATCTGACTGCATGTTCCTGGTGAACTGTTTATATATTTACTCTAAACGCAGCAACATGTTATATCTCTTTTTGCGTCACATGAAATTTGAAGCAGATGTTAAGGAATGGGATTTAGTGTCCCCATTATGTAACATTTAATGTTATGTAGTGTGTGAGTTTTGCCAGAGCCCGCTTTGTTTGATATTAGCCAGCATTAATCATCTCAGAAAATCCTTAATGTCTGAAGATTAAGACATGAGGAACATGCACCTAATAGGAGGAGTGACATATTAAATAAACAAAAATTCTATTTTGGTATTTTGTTTGTATTCATTTCACTCTACTATTATGCGTGTGAAGTGTCAGCTGATATGTAACCATAATCGTGCTCAACTCGGATTTATAGGGTGAAAGAGGAATTGACATTTTACTGGACCTCGTGTCTGTTAGTAAGTTTATGCTCCCTCGGTTTTGGCCCCCTTCTGTTTGTTTATCTTTGCCCCATTTCCCTCCCTCCAGCCTCCCGGACTCAGCAGCTGTGTGTGAAGCTGGAGCCGAGGGGTTTGCTGTATGTAAAGCTGACCCTGTTGGAGCAGTGGGAGGCGCCGACGCCCCGCCTTAGCGAGCTCCCGCCTCCGTCTGTGTTCGGAGTGGAGCTGCGCCGCCTGGTGGAGAAAGAGGCCTGCGTTCCCAAAGTGCCTCTTCTCATTCAGAAATGTGTGGCTGAGATTGAAAGGCGAGGACTCAAGGTAAAATTGAGCATATATTTGTTGGGATAAAAGTACACTGTGTCAATAAATCTCTGTACATAAAGCAATGTCTTAAAAACATTTGTAATTTTTTTTAAGCTAGACTTTAAGAAAGCCAAATCAATAACAAATCAAGAAAGAAAGCACAAGAAAAGTGTGTCCAACACTCCATTCAATTTAGTCGCTTACTACAATCACAGTCCCATCTCTTTTTACTTTACTATATTTATAAGGTATTCTCTAGCACAAACATACGTACCAGTGACATACCAGTGTCGATTTATTAATTGCTACAGACTCAAATTAATTAAATAATGCATTTGTTTGACCTAATTTAGGTAATACAAGTGTGTGTGTGTGTGTGTGTGTGTGTGTGTGTATGTTCAAGATCAAGATATGATCTACTTAACTGTTAACAAATGTCTTTATTCCTTTCAATCTTTATTCATTCACTCATCAAATATGTGGAATTGTCAGGTTTTTTCCTTTTAAGAGAAATTCTTGAAGCTGGACATAAAACGCTAAAGAATATATAGCGCTAGCGTTAGCCGCTAGCCATTTGCTGGTAATGCTAGAGCTATGGATTCTTTAGCGTTTTCATGCACGGGCAAAACAAATCTTATGTCTGGTATGGAGCAAGTAGCCACAGTGACACTGCGCTAATGCTAGTATCCTTCTAAAACCTCTGGCATTAGTGTGTATGTTTTTAAAGTAATGATAATAATGAAGTGCATTCAGAGGCGGAGACTAAACAAACTTGTGGTCCACCACTTAATGTGTTTCTGAGGGAACTCAGATTCTAACTATGGTCCGCAGGTAAAAAGGATTGCGTTGAACCGAAAGGCCTGTACTGAAAGATTTACTGTTACCCCCCTAATAAACATTGTTCAGAGCTATGCATAGCATGAGATATCATATTTTGGAACTCAAATCTAAGTTGTGTTTAAGTGAACACATTTAAACAGAGAGTCCCGAAAGTGTCCGAATATAGAGCAAAAATTTTAGTTATTATTATTTTTCAGATAGTGTTTAAGAATGCCTTTGACAAAAGAAGAACATTTTGAAATCAGTTTATGGCTGAATTGGGAAGCTGTTTCCAAACATGTTAACATCATTGGGGTTGTGCATACATCAGCGGGTGTTCGTGGACCAGTTCTCAGTTGGTTTGCGACACTTCCAGTATTTTAAAAATGTGTTAATACGTTTGGCAACAGTCTTATGTGGGAGGTTTCCTAGTAACATCCATCACAACTTTGTGACAGCTTCCTGATTCAGCCTTAAAAAATATATATTAAAACACTATTTGGTAAAAAAAAATAAAAATATTAAACACTATTTGTTAAAAAGTGTCATTTTGTGTCTATATGTGTCTATAAGTGTACGTTTGTGATGAAATAACAGTAGTCAATGAGTTTAAGCAGTATAGATTTACTGTTTTCTGAAAATAACTCCATATACAGCTGTGCTGTGCGTCAGGTGCAGAAGCTGCTTTAGAAAAACAGATGCAGGAGTGCTGCAACATTGCTTTAGAGGTTGCAGAGGCGGAAGGTCCGCTTGTCAGTGCTCAGACCATACACCACACACTGCAACAAGTAGGTTTGAAGCCTGTCCAAGAGCATGAATTACTGGAAACATGTTCTGTGGTCTGATGAGGACAAGATAAACTTGTTTGGCTCAGATGTTGTCCAGCATGTGTAGTGACACCCTGGTGAGGAGAACCAAGAAAATTGTGTCTTGTCTACAGTCAAGCATGGTGGTGGTAGCGTCATGATCTGAGGCTGCATGAGTGCTGCTGGTGCTGGGAAGCTGCGGTTCATTAAGAGAAACATGGATTTTAACGTGTCCTGTGACAATCTGAAGCAGAAAATTATGCCTTTACTTCAGAAACTGGGCCAAACGGCAGTTTTCCAACATAAAATCTACCCTAAACACACCGCCAAGATGACAACTGCCTTACTATGGAAGCTGATGGTGATGAAGTGACCAAGTATGTCTCCTGAAACCGGTTGATAATCTTTGGGGCATCCTCAAGCGGAAGGTGGAGAAGCACCATGTGTCTAACATCCAGCAGCTTCATGATGTCCTAATGGAGGAGTGGAAGAGGTTTCCAGCAACAACCTGTGCAGCGCTGGTGAAATCAATGCTCAGGAGGATTAAGGCAGTGATAGATATAAATGATGCTTGAACAAAATATTGACACTTTTTTTATAATAATGGCTGTATTATTGCTTGTAAATTAGCTTTTTAAACATCCCATTTCATATTTAGTGCCCATTTGCTCTACTAGATTTTGGAGTTTTAGAGATTGTTGCTCATTCAGCAACAAGGGCATTTGTAAAGTCAGGTACTGATGTAGGGTGAGGAGGCCTGGGGTGCATTTAGCAAGTTCAACCCATGTAAACCATGTGGTAATTGAGTCAGCTTTGTGCACAAGGGCAATGTCATGCTTGAGCAGATTTGGGTCTGCTAGTTCAAATGAATGGAACATTTTCCGATACTACATCCAAAGACATCCTTTAAAATGTTGTGCCTCCAAGCTTGTGGTAAAAGTTTGGTAAAGAAGTAGGTGTCCAAGTACTTTTGTCCATATAGTGTATTATCCAGTTTGATTGTTTTGGAATAGGAAGCTTATAATGAGTTAAAGTGTGTGTGTGTGTGTGTGTGTGTGTGTGTGTGTGTGTGTGTGTGTGTGTGTGTGTGTGTGTGTGTGTATATAGGTCGTGGGTCTGTATCGTCTTTGCGGCTCTGCAGCTGTTAAAAAGGAGCTACGTGATGCATTTGAGAAAGACAGCTCGTCCATCACTCTCGATGAAGAGCTGTACCCCGACATCAATGTCATAACAGGTAAATTCAAGCCCGCGCACACACACACACACACACACAGACTCAGCCTGAGTTTCCTCAGTGTGATGAGTCAGTGTGTTTTTTCTGCAGGTATTTTGAAGGATTATCTGCGTGAGCTGCCATCACCACTCATCACGCGGACTTTGTATGAGGTGGTTTTGGAAGCCATGTGTGTGAGACCTGCCTGCAGGAACGACAACACACACAGATCACACAACACTGTCACTCTGCTGCAGTGTCTGCCTGAACCAGAAAGGGTAAAGTCTGTGTCTGTTTGTGCCAGTGTTTGTGTGTGTGTGTTTGCATGTGTGTGTGTTTGTCTCTCTGTGAGTGTGTCTGTGTGTCTGTCTGTGTGTGTCTTTGTCTGTGTGTGTCTTTGTCTTTGTTTTGTTTCTGTCTGTGTGTTTCTGTCTGTCATGCTGTCAAGCTGTCATGTGTCTACCAGCATATGCTGCCGTGCTGCGTCACTTACTCTGTGTGTGTGTGTGTGTGTGTGTGTGTGTGTGTGTGTGTGTGTGTGTGTGTGCGTGCGCACACTCTCCAGGCCACGCTGTCACTCCTGCTTGATCATCTCAGTCTGGTGGCTTCCTACAGTGACTGTAATCTGATGACGTGTCAGAACCTCGCTGTGTGTTTCGGCCCTGTTCTGCTCACTCCGACGCAGGACTCATGGAAAGCAGCAGGACCTGGCACTTTCCCATCTGCTCCTGCACGACTTGGGTGCAGCCTGGGAGGAAGAAGCTTCACACAGCCCAGCATGGAGATGGCCAGCGCTGTGGACTTTAAGCGGCACATTGAGGCCCTGCACTACTTGCTGCAGCTCTGGCCGAGTGAGTGGAAGCATAAAATCTTTATTCGCCTAACATCTATGAGTTAAACCTTTTGTGACACAAAGCATACATTTAATCAATGTACACAAGCACTGCGGCTTTTTTATAGGTGCCTCGCTTTCAGACCCTCTCGGTAACGAGTGTTATTTATTAGGGCATCCTTAAAACACTTCATGTCTGTCAGCAGTAACGGCTGCTTTTTCACATGCCTCATGTGTCATGCACACAGCTGGACTTTCAGCTACTCATTCCATCTGTGGCTAATTTGTACAGCAGATAAGTATTTGTGTGTGTGTGTGTGTGTGTGTGTGTGTGTTCATGCCATTACACACATTTTTCTCATTAGTTCATAGTCCCTATAGGTCCAGTTCTCTAAGCATTGAAGCTTGAGGATGTTTTCAGATTTGATGTTTAGATTATTGTTTAATAAAAACACGCATAATGATGTGTCAATTCTACTTTAGTTCCAACAGGAAGAGTGACTGCTCAATCGTCCTATCGTTTAGAAGACGAAGAAGCTCCTGCTCCTCCTTCTCAGAATCCCCTGCAGCGGCCGTTGTTACACGTGGAGTTGCCGTCGCCGCAGGACGTGGCGGTGGTGTCACGCAGGGGGCGTGGCCGCCTGGAAAGCCCTCCCTGTAATCGCTACGCAGGTGACTGGAGCGTGTGCGGGCGGGACTTCCTGACCAACAACGACGCGGATTACGACGAGGTGGCGGGCAGCGAGAGCGATGAGGACGAGGCGAAGAAAAAGGACTGGGAGTACACGGACGATTTTGCGCTGGACTTTGACGCGCCGTTTACATGCAGACTGAGTCTGAAGGACTTCGATAACCTCATTTCCGATCTGGAACGGGAACTCGCCAAACAGATCAACATCTGCCTGTGAGCACTGCCTCCATGTAAACACTGTATCTGCACTGCATTGAAGGCATTCAAAGGCAGGGAATTATGGATTTTTGACATGATGTGATTTGAACGATAATTGGCTCAGATAGATAGTGGTTGATCAGCCAACACATGATGTGCCTTTTAACAGGCAATGTGTTTATTGAATAATTTTTTTTATTAGTTTTGCCCTGAAGCTATGAGCCTATTCTAGCTAAAGTCATAAAATCTCATGATATAACAAAAAATTTATCTTATTTTATTTAACAAACATTAATCACAGACCAACATGCTGATATGTTTTTACACTTTACTTGGGAGTTGGTTGCTTAGTGGTCAATGCATTAGACATTTTGATCGAAAAGTCACGAGTTTAAATCCAAGCCACTCCTCAAGCTGCCACTCCTGAGCCCCTGAGCAAGGCCCTTAACTCCATAGCTGCTCAGTTGTATTAATGAGATGAATGTAATCTCCTATCATATATACATCGTATGAGCATGATGAGTTTTCCCTGCTTGTTAGGTACATCATTCTTACAGGAGCTCCATAGAAAGATTCAAGACCTTGATTGTGTACATAATGAAAGACCCAATGCTGAAAAAAATCCACTGCAGATACAGGTGATCACATGGGCGGTTTATGATGAAGGTCGACGACAAGCAGGTTCTTCTGCTTTAGTAAAGTGTGAATGAAGGTTTATTTAATAAGAATACCCAGACAGAGAGGTCTGTAGGGCAAGTCAAATCCTGCAGAGTCTTTAGATGAACTTGATTCACCTTAAAAATTACAAAAGTTATTACATTCGTTTGCTAGGGATTCCTTAGATAATTCTGGTCTGATGTCATTATAATTAAACAAATCCTTAAAATCATAGTGTTACACCCCAGCTCCTTAAATCACCACCATTTTCTTTTGCTTTATGCTCAGGATTCACTGATACTGCATCACTAATTGCAGTTAGTCACACCATTGTATTCTACATCATCCATTATACATTTCCCAGGGAGTTTCCTAGCAGTTTGATGTTCAATTATAACTTTACTTAACACTGCATGTCACAATACAAGTAAAAAAAAAAAGGAACCTGTAATAATTCAGGGGGAAAAAAAATAATTTGTACCACATCATAACTGCATTAATACACAAAGATGATGTAGATGCTCGTACCTTGTTCAGGAGGCAGGTTTCAATTTGGGAAGAAGAATAAAAGTAGATTACTGAGGTAACTTGTCAAACATATAGTGCATAAAAGCATAAAAGTTTTGAACGATCGGTTTTATTAATGCGCTCGATGAAACGTTATTGTTTCTGGACATAACCCCATAGAACAGCATGAGCAGCGGTTGGAATTCTGTAGCTGTTTCCTGAAGAAAAATTTAATTTCTCTATAAATAAATTATAAGCCTGTATAAAAAATTCTCTTGGGCCCTTGAGCAAGGCCCTTAACCCTCTATGCTCCAGGGGCGCCGTATCATGGCTGACCCTGCGCTCTGACCCCAGCTTCTAAGCAAGCTGGGATATGCGGAGAACAAATTTCACTGTGCTGTAATGTATATGTGACAAATAAAGGCTATTCTATTCTATTCTATTCTATTAAAATTCTATGCAAATTGCTAGGGCTAAATCTGGATCTTTGCTACATGAGTATTGATTGAAAGCAGCAGGAAAGCCTGTGCAGTACCTATTTATGCATGCCTCCTTTCCCCTGAAATAAATCTTCCCGTCCAGTGTGACCTGCCAGCAGCACTTGGGCCAAATATTGTGTAAAGTTTTCCACTGGGACATTCCGTAACTGGTCCAGTCTTAATGCTTGGGATGCTTTACTCGTTCTATTCCTGAGCTCGGAAAAATTGCATTTTGTTATCGTGAGGAGAAGATTTCTCGTGCCAAATGAAAACACAGTCTTCTTAATGTAAATTCAATTTAATTCAATTAATTTTTATTTGTAGAGCGCTTTTAACAATGGACATTGTCTCAAAGCAGCTTTACACAGATAATGCGGTAATAAAGAATTCATACGTTTGTTATTCGTTCAAATGCAGCCTACGAGCATGCATGAAGGCCTGGATTCGGGATCTGGAAATTTTGATGCCTCTTTACCTCTGAGCTACTAGTCAGGTGTTTGGATTCGAGTCGTATTCAGTATTAAAGGGGATTTTGAGTTCATTTCGAAGAATTCATTTGAATTTTGCACAATTCACTTTGAGCTTGGCAGCACAGCAAAAAAGAAAGAATAAGCAAACGAAGGAGTATTGAGCCTTAAATATGAGGCACGGTGTACATCAGCTAATCAGGACACACACATACACACACACACACAACTTCAAGACCAAAGACACGTTTGATAGTTCTTTTGCACTTCTGTCTATTGCGTATATGGTTATATGATGCTGCTGCTTACTTGGTCGTGTGCAGTACACGGTGTTGCCGTTGCTGGTGTAGCACTGTTTCTTTAACATTGAAGCACGGTACGTTTATCCGACTGTGATTTTAGCTATTAAAAAATGAGCATGGAAAAATAAAGACATATGGAATTCAAAGGCCATTACGGAGCAAGAATTTGCTCATCATGCAAAAAAAAAAAAAGGAAAAAAAAAAAAGATGTAATCATTATTATTCTATTTTTGTTCTCTACAGTATTATTTTGTATTGCACATTTACAGCAAGCACTTATTTTTGTTTCTGTGTATTATGCATATGTGTACTAGTGTAAAAAAAAAAAAAAACTCTTAAATGGGTACCTTTAAGTACCCTGCAGTGTTAACCAAATACAAATAAAGCACAGTATTATTGTTTTTCATGTCATAATGATTAAACCAGTGTTGTATTTAACATTTGGAACTGTGTCCTTTTGGTTTATACGTCATATGTGAAATACTCTATCTTTATAGTTCTTTTTCCAGACTAAATCATCAGAAACGATTATATTTAATGATTTGACACTTCCAGGAACATGTCAGTGGGATTTGGATATGGTTTGAATGTCCTGCAGTCTTTAAATCTCAGGGCTGTTTAATATTTAAAAGATCTTTGTGTTTGGCATCTTGAACAACTGGAATACAGGACGTGTCAGCTGAAATTCTTCCTGAAGGTCAGTCTTCTGTGTTTTACATTGAATATAACCCACAATGTGTTGTGGGAAAAAGGTTAGATCAGGTTTTTTTTTTTTTTTTTTTTTTTATAGGAATAAATCTAATTGTGTTTTTAATAGAAATGTTTAACACATTTGTATAATATTCTTGTTAAATCCATGACATGATGAGGATACTGTAAAAGCTGAGGTGTAATGAGATGCTGGAATCAGATTGAAACTCAGAGTAGGTCTGGCATGTACTGGATTAATTTTTTATTAGTATTTTTTCATCCTTCTGCTATCTTTCAGAAACACTTAGGACGAAGGCACGAAAGGGAAAAATAAACCACAGATGTAGAAATACCAGCTCTGCCAGCATACTGAATCAGAATCAGCTACATCATAAGTTTAGCTGGTTCTGTTTCACTACCTTTTAGTTTACATTTAAATGCATGAAAACTAGCTCAAAAAAGATAATTTTATGCATTCTGCAGGGGTCTCGATCCAGAAAATCACAATGCCACCTTATACAGTTTGATTGCGATCTGAAAGCCTGCAATGTTTTATGGTTCAGAGACAGTGACATTGAGTAAAAGACAGGAAGTGGCGCTGGAGGTAGCAGAGCTGAAGATGTTGAGGTTTTCGTTGGAAGTGACGACGATGGACAGTTTATTAGAGGGACAGCGCATGTAGGACGTTTTGGAGACAAGGTGAGGGAGGCGAGATTGAGATGGTTTGGACATGTACAGAGGAGGGACATGGTGTATATTAGTAGGAGAATGCTGAGGATGGAGCCACCAGGAAGGAGAAAAAGAGGAAGACCAAGAAGGAGGTTTATGGATGTGGTGAGGGAAGACATGCAGGTAGTTGGGTTGAAAGAGGCAGATGTAGAGCACAGGGGGGTGTGGAGATGGATGCTGATCGCTGTGGTGACCCCTAATGGGAGAAGCTGAAAGAAGAAGAAGAAGATAGCATAAGGTTCAAAATCATGCAGACTCTGCAGTTTTAATAAAATATACAGTATACTATTTTAATTTAGTACTTAGTAGATTGGCGTTAAAGGCTCTAGGATTTCCAGACCATATTTATGTAATGTAGTTACATTGTTCAGTTTGTCATTAGAATGTAATAGATTTGAAGTAAACAATTGAGGTGAAGTCACCCTAGACTTTATATTTAGCCCAGGGACTGAGGAGATCTGAACTGGTCTGTAGTCCTCCTCATTACTCTCCTGCAGGGGAAAGGAAGGAAGTGTTAAATAATCTCTCAGTTTCTGAAGAACAAGTGATTGTTTAATAGACCTACTCACACTGGTTTACGTTTCTGAGAAAGGCTTGGTGCCTTCCTGCATCGAGTCGGCTGCAGGACCCTACAGGGAGGGGAAAAGTGAATGTAGTTTTTTACAAAGTGAAACCTTAATGTTTAAACCTTGCTTAACACAAGACAATTGTGTAGGTTATTAAGTGTGCTGTATAATTTGCTGTCTGTGTTCACCTCTGTTTTAGGTAGCCCTTGGAATTCTGGGTAACAGACGGCTGGCATGGTGTATTTTGTTCACTCTCTGCTTTTTCCTGTGGCATAAATGCAAGTTTGTATTTGTAATCTGTGCGTAGTTTGTACATTGTGTGTCAAGTCAAGAAGCTTTTACTGTCATTTCAACCATATATTGCTGACGTGGTACACAGTAAAATGAAACGACGTTCCTCCAGAACCCTGGTGCTCCATAAAACAGCATAAAGCTACATAACAGAAAACACAGGGCTAAGGACTAGTAAGTGTCCTCGCCACATAAAGTGTGTGTGTGTGTGTGTGTGTGTGCGTGCATGTGTACCTTTTTCTCACTGTGTCTCTTTCGGTCCTGTTGCAGTAACGCTATTCTGTCTCTCACAGGCCACACAAAAAGGATCTCATGCATTTCACACACAGCAGTGTGCAGCTATAGAAACACACAGACATTTAATAGCATGTAAAACGTGGTGGAATCACTGACTTACGTTTTTTATTTAAAAAAATCCATTTGCAACAAAATCACACAATTTGCGTTTCATTTTATGAGGTTAATATTGATGCTTCTGCTAGAGATGATGTATGCAGGTGGTGCAGCTGTGGCAGCAGTGAAAGGAGAACTCATTCTTTGCTGTGTGAGATACCTGTCTGTGATGGAGTGCTTTGTTATAACGAGTTTCTGTATATTATTAATAATATATATATATCATAATTATGGTATTAAGAGGTGGATTGATTTGAGTAGAACACCACTATGAGAGCCTAGGTTTAACTTTCATTTAAATAAATTTTTTCGCTTCTAAGAAACATGTGTAACCTGTGCTCTGACTCTCTTCTGCAGTTTGAGATCCTGCATAGTGAAGGAAGCTCTCCTCTTGTGCGTATCTGCCTGAAAATAGCGAATGACCTCCCTGGAGTCCTGCGTCACACACATACACACAAGCAAATCATATACAGGTATAAACCTATGTGATTGTGTGCATTTACTATATAGTGTGTGTCTACCTGTATGGTTTTCTTCAGGTGTTTAATTTTCTCTGTTTGTAGAAGTCTGCGTGTGAGGAAAGCTCGGGCTGCAGCAGTTAGACGACAGGCTGCCTTCTGCTGTTTCTGCAACTGAAACGTAAAACGTTTGGTAAATTATTTTATGTTATCAGAAATGTGATACTTTTATCTATGCTATCTTATCAACAGCCACATTTCGTAACATGAACATATACATTACTTCTCTGTAATCTAGCAATACGCATAGGTAGAAGATGGATGTTATTGTTCAGGATAAACTCATAAGGATAGATTTATTCATAAAAGATTTTGATTCTCTATTCTCTATTTATTTCTGAAAAAGCTGCTTTGCAACAATGTGCAGTGTTAAAAGCGCTATACCATTAACATTCAATTGTATTAAAAATGTTAGGTAAAATGTCTTCCTATTTTTTTGTACTGACATTACTGTCCTTTAGCTGTACAGTGGAGCCTCTATCTAATTCTGCACAAATCAGATCAGATTGACAGTACACATACTGGAAAACCAGTGTTACTGACAGTACCCTGTACGTTCATGAATTTAAAAGATCCTCCATGTTCAATATTCAGTAACTCTTGCTTGTCCTGTGCTCCTCTGTCTCATTGATTGATTTTGTAATGGGCGTGTTTTTTAAAGTATAAGTTGTCTATTAAAAACCTATAGATGGGACCTGTTGTTGCTGTGTCCCTTGTTCCTGTGTTGTGGCTTTGGCTGAGATTTTCAGTCGCTCACATGGACTTTCTAATACCTGGACATCACCTGTAACAGAGGACAGGATAGAGAAATGTATTGCATTCAGTACATGGCATGACCTTATTAAAATATCTGTAATCAATGACAGTTTTTAATTGTAAAAGAGAAACCTACACTTACTGTTCACATTTTAAATGCTCTGCTAATTTATGCTATGCTAAATTTTATTGTACTTTCAGAAATTTCAGTTTAATCCTTTCAGACCAGGATTAAACTTGGGACTTCTGGATCTGTATGGATGAAAACTACCCACTGCACCACTATGCCTCTGGTGTGAAAACATCCTGGAAGTTATTACAAAAAACTTCCACTATGTGTTGCATGTTAAAGAGAAAGTCCTGGCAAATTTGGTGTAAATCAGTGCAAGTCTATGAGATGTTTTATACTCCTGTTTGTGTTTGATCGAATTCTCACTAACCTTCTGTTTTATCCTGGAGAATATCAGCTGTAGCCACATGCTCCTGGTTTATTCTGTGCTTTAACTGTCTTACCAGCTCCATCCTGCATCTAATGAAGGTCTCTGACTCCTCTGAGCCTGAGCTAAGCAGTGACCTGAGCAGTGTTGGTGATGGACTTTCCACATCGTAGGACTGATTGAGTGGAGCTGGAGGGAAGCGTTGATGAGTTCCACAGTGGTTATGTTGGGTTTCCATTTTTTTAAGGATTTCTGGCTGGGCTGTATTAAGCATGTCGATTGGTCTGCTCAACGTTAAGCTACTGAGAGTAAAAGAAGTGGATAAATTATTGCCTGTTTTTGTTAATCCAGTGCCGCTGCAGTTGCACTCCATACCAGAAGATGCTGGTATAGTTGGCTGTTCTACAGAAACTTTTGCTCCTCGATTAGAGCTTTGAACTGGTTCATTAAAGCTATAAGGATGACCTTCTGACTCAATAATGGGAACAGAGATTTTGGATGAATAGTGTCTTGGTGGACTTGGTAACTGTGCATAAGACTCCATTATACTTGCACATTTAGTAAGTCCATTCAGTAATGAGTGAGGTGACCTCAGATCAACATCAGCACTGCATATCAGGCTGTTACTACACTCCCTCACTGGTAGATGCTCTAGCGTTCTGCAGCTTCCATTCTCCATATTAAAGGCAGGCTTTTTACTTTCCTTTTTCTTGCCACTTTGCATCTCTGCATGCCTTAAATCCCTAATTCCCATTCGAATCTCTCCAGTACGGCCTGGCTGAATCTCCCCCTCTTCTTTTTCCTCATTTTGTTTTCTCACTCTCTTAATGTGGCTGTTCAGGATTCGCAGGGTCTCTTTCCGCTGTGCAGTACGGTTTAAGAGGAAGCTTGTATTCGTCTGCTCATCTGTTTGTGTTCTTTTAGTACATAGAGCATCTGGAGCCTGATTATCTTCATCCTGTTCCTTTTGCAACTGCAAAGAAAAGAAATCTATATTGGTTATGAAATACAACTCTCAATGTATACTCTGTGCAGTAGGTGGCATTGAAGAATTTTTCCCTCAAAATACTCAGGTTTGTTACTTTTATTTCAACTTATGGTTGGCGAACAGACTATGAGCCAGTTCAAGTAAAGTGATTTCATTATAATTCAGGTGAAGAACATGTATAAGGAAAGTGGATCAGAAATGCTGTCCTTTATGTGTGGCAGCAGAACAAGTGGTAAGACTTTGCACAACTCTTCCTTTTATGCAGAATATAGTTAAGTGCAGAAGCCTGTAGGTGACAACCTGTAGGACTAGTTAAGAAGTTGATTTACTTACTTATCATTTGGATATGTTGCTTTACCAGGTGATAAATGTAAACTGAAACACTGCTTGTCATAGAAAATGAATATGCACACACACACACACTGCATTTTGTAGACTGTTTGTGTAAAAGCATTATCATAACCACCTCTTCTAGAATTAGTTGCTCTGTTGCACTTTACATTGAGACCAGAAAACCAGTCACATTTCACTGTACTATCCATGAGTTACTTAAATCAGAACAGGATCTAGCTGAGATTCCATTGATTTTGATAGCAGTCCAGGATAACTATGTTTGTATAGTCTTGTTTTCATTGACGTAAGCGCTTGGCAGCCATTACTCTGATTGTGATAAAAACAATAAAAAGATGCCTTTACTTGTCAAATGTACATTACAACACAGTGAAACTTTTTCTTTGCATATCCCAGCTTATTAGGAAGCAGAGGTCAGAGTTCAGGATCAGCCATGATGCAGCACCCCTGAGGCGGAGAGGGTTATGGGCCTTTCTCAAGGGCCCAATGGTGGCAGCTTGGCAGTAGTGGGGCATGACCCCTGACTGTCTCAACAGTAACCCAGAGTCTTAGCCATTTAGCTGCCACTTCCCAATAAGCACACATTGGTTGTCAGTGAGGATTCTCAAAGCTAATTTGCATTTTTCTTTTTAAAAATCCAAATACAAACAGATTCACTATGCTATTTTATGATGATGAGTTCAGTATTTAGCCTTATTAACTATGTGTGGTGGAGGTGGGAGCTTAGTGGTTAAAGCATTGGGCTTTGGATCAGAAGATCACAGGTTCAAATCCCACCACCACCAAGCTGCCACTGCTGGGCCTTTGAGCAAAGCCCTAAAACCATCCCCTGCTCAGTTGTAAGTCGCTCTGGATAAGGGCATCTGCCAAATGCCGCAAATGTAATGTAAGGCATTGAATTGGAAATTGAATTGGAAAGTCACAAGTTCAAATCCTGGTACCACCAAGCTGCCACTGATTGAGCAAGGCGCTTAACCCACACAGGCGGTTCATGCTCGAAAACCCTCCAATGTGGCTGAATTACAACAATTCTGCATAGATGAGTGACGAAAATTCCTCCACAGTGCTGTAACAGACTTATTGCAAGTTATCACAAACGCTTGATTGCAGTTGTTGCTGCTAAGGGTGGCCCAACCAGTTATTAGGTTCAGGGGACAAACACTTTTTCACACAGGGCCATGTAGTTTTGGATTTGGTTTTCTCTCAATAATAAAAACCTTCATTTAAAAACTGCATGTTGTGTTCACTTGTGTTATCTTTTACTAACATTTAAATTAGTTTAATGATCTGAAACATTAAAGTGTGACAAACATGCAAAAAAATTTGAAATCAGGAAGGGGGCAAACACTTTTTCACACCACTGTATGTTCTAACATCATAGTAGGTTTTCTGTATGCTACTCCAGATAACGACGATCGTCAAAATCCTCCAAAGCTGCAAACTTATGTGCAACTTGTGTGTTTTATTGCTGAACCTCTTTTCCATTGAGCTCAAATTCTCTGGATCTGTGAATGTTTTTTGTCAAAGGCAAATTATTTACAATTGTTGCAACTCTGTTTTATTTGTCCCTTATGAGTTGTACAAGTTAAGTGGAGTGCTCCTCCTGTGCATTTCTTTTTAACATTGTGCACAGCATACAGTGCCATGAAAACTAAACAAAAAAATAGACTTTTACTGACCCCTAATCTTAAACCTTCTTCTCTTTAAGGATGACTTCATGCTCATACTTTAAGAGAACTCACCAAGAAAATTCACCAGAAAAATAGATTATTCCTGACCAAATGAGGGCGCTATGTAGAAGGACAATAAATATAAAATGGATGATGAAGTCTTCCTGCACATGGCTCATTAATTGGCAATCCCCATTTCTTATACTCACTATTTAGGAATAGTGTTTTTACCTGTATGTGTTTGATGACCTCCTGCACTCGATCATGCAGAGACCCGAGTCTCAGTGTGTGTCTCTCACACTCTCTCTGCACTGCTTTCTGCCTCTGTTCAGACATCTCAACACGCTGCTCTTCACTGAGCTACACACAAACATACACACAAATATAATAATGTGACAATCCTAATTATACCTTTAAATCTCACTTTAAGAAAGCAGATTATAGAACTCCACTATAAATACATAATGGTCTAAAAAAATAATAAATAAATAAAAGCTTAGCAGTGTCTCAGATGATTTATTTATACATTTATATTCTGCTTTTGCCTTTCGATTCGAATCAGGTTTATTTGTATAGTGCTTTTAACAATTAACATTGTCTCAAAGCAGCTTTACAGACATTAAGAGGTTATAACATTTTATTTATGTTAGTGCCTTTAAGTGCCTAAAAATCTATTCCTAATGAGTAAGAAAGTGGCAATGATGAACTCCCTGATGAGGAAGAAACCTTGAGAGGAACCAGACTCAAAGGGAACCCATCCTTATCTGTGAAAGACTGTAGAAAGAACATTACTCGTAATCTTATACTCCAGTACTCATGTTAGTTCTCTCTCTCCAGTGTTCTGTATTGTTTAAAGACTATAATCACACTCTTGATGTCACCCAAATGAGGATGGGTTCCCCTTTTGAGTCTGGTTCCTCTCAAGGTTTCTTCCTCATAACATCTAAGGGAGTTTTTTCTTGCAGCATTCGCCACGGCTGCTCATCAGGGATAAACACACACCATTCACCTTGACTGTTAAACTCTGTAACGCTGCTTTGAGACAATGTCTGTTGTGAAAAGCGCTATAGAAATAAACTTGACTTGACTTATCTGGGTGGCACTGAATGTCCATTCATTATAGTTTTATCATTGTTTGAAAGTGTAACTACTTTATAGGTGGTCTCTTTTTCTTTTTCTTTTGTATTTATACACTGTGATGTATATTCTTGTGACGAGGATGGACAAGATTAAAAATGAGTTTATTAGAGGGACAGCGCATGTAGGACGTTATGAGAGACAAGGTTAGGGAGGCGAGATTGAGATGGTTTGGACATGTGCAGAGGAGGGACATGAGTTATATTGGTAAAAGAATGCTGAGGATGGAGCCACCAGGAAGGAGGAAAAGAGGAAGACCAAGGAGGAGGTTTATGGATGTGGTGAGGGAAGACATGCAGGTAGTTGGTGTGAAAGAGGCAGATGTAGAGGACAGGGGGGTATGGAGACGGATGATCTGCTGTGGCGACTCCTGATGGGAGCAGCCGAAAGAAGAAGTAGTATATTCTTCTTATTATTATGTCTCTACTTTTTTATATATTTGCACGTTTTTTCTTTGCTGCTGTAAAACAGACATTTAGGTGTATCTTATATTATCTTATCGTTGAGGTGTACTGTTTAGTGATGCAAAACTGTAATGCAAATTTTAGTGCTTAGACTTTTTATATTATTTACAGTCCAATATTATAGACTGTATATTATTCTGATCCACAAATATTCATGGTTAATAGTAAATAAGCTATAAAAATAATTTATTGTCTGAAAACACAATTGGGTTTTATAATGTGTTAAAAATACAAAAGGGAGTGTTATTAGATGGTTAATGGGATATTTTGTCATTCGAGATCATATGATTCGTGCATTCGATTATCCGTTACAAAATATTTATAATAATAAAAATAAAAAGAACAACAAAAACAAGAAGAAGAACTATAAGCTAAAGAAGAAGACGATGAAGAGGATGCAGAAGAACACCAGTTTAGTTTTACCCTGGGCAGAAGCGCGTGCCTGCCGTGGAAGCGGAAAGAGGATTGCGCCCCCGTGTGGCCGTGCCGTGCGCTGCATCCACTCTCCGCGTGCACGCGCGACAGAGTCTTCACACAAAACTCCTCATAGCTCTCCATCAGTTCTTACTGTAAAGTAAAATAACCACACGATCACATTTCCTCAGACTGCGTTATTTATGTTTTTATTATAATTAGTATCACTGGTAAGTTAATCGGTGAGTAAATTCAGCACAGAATCGCCTTGCTGTTAGAATAAATAAAATAAAAAAACCTGCTTAGTTTGTTAAACTTAAAATAAATTAAATGACGTGACCTGAAAATGTTTAATCATTTTGTATATTTTAAGGTATTTTTTTTCTCGCTAGCTCAATAACAATAACATAAAGTCCCTTCATTTTCGTGATATCTAACATTCATTATACTTCTTTTTAAGTTTTTATTGTATTATTATTACAGCCAGATATAGTAATATATATACATATGATATATAAAATATATAAATATAATTTCCTACCGGATAAATAGGTTATTTATTGTTGTTGTTGTTTATATGCCGATATGCAGCCTCCCGGCGCCTCACACTTCCGGAAACTAACTCTGTTGCTTAGAAACCGACAAAGCCCCGCCCACATGCTTGTGTCATTTTGGACGCGACCAAAAATAACTGAAAACAAATCAGTTTTATTAATTACGCTATCAATTACGATAATGAAAATTTATTTTAATATATTGGGCTAAATTGCGTCTTGGATTGTTTTAGTTTGTGTGTTTTTACAGAGATAAATAGTTTCTAAAGTATGAATTTATAAGTTTAGTAAGTTATCCTGATGAGTGAGCCAGTGCTGACTGTGGCAAGGAAAACACTCTGAGGAAGAAACCTTGAGAGGAACCAGATTCAAAAAAGGAAACCCATCCTCATCTGGGTGGTACCCCATTGTCCATTTATTACAGTTCCATCATTGTTGACGTGTGCTACTCAGTAATAGATGCTTAAATGCAGAACTATCCATGAAACGTGTTCCTAAGCCATTATAGTAGACTGTTTATATTAATTACAGATCATATCTATCCTTAAAGTACTTGAGGTGCTCAGGAACTTTATGGATCTTCATGTTGTTGATGTGGAACCATCCTCAGCTGCACAGATTGTGTCTCCAACTGAGAAGAAAAGGACAGGATCATTGTCCCCTGGTACCTTAAGAGCATGTTTGACTCGACAGAGAGAGAGAGAGAAATGAAGATTAGATTATCTATATATCTATTATATATTAGATTAGATAAAGTATCCTTATGTTTAATAAAAGTTAAATACACTGTACAGCAGGGGTGTCCAATCTTTTTAACAAAGGGCAGGTATGGATGCAGGTTTTCATTCCAATCAAGGGCCACAACTGATACAAATGAAAATCATTAGATTTAAACAGGTAGAATTTGTGTGGATTTGCTTGTTTGTAATGAAAACCTGCTTCCACACCCACCCTTTGTGGAAAAGATTAGACACCCCCTGCTGTGAAGTGTGATCAGATTGTGACTTCGGCTTGACTAGCTATGGCAGCATTACTAAATAGGAGAGCCAGAAAGTAATGAGGACATTAGGGATCTCTGGGGTAAAAGATAGGGGGCCACACCACCATCAACAAACCTGCAAGACATCCGATTTCACCAAATCATGCTCAGTTGCATTTCATTTACCTGTAAACTCACTGGACGAGACTTATTTCCCTGCCTTTATTCCTTTTTTTGTCTTTTATATCACTTAAATATCTTAATCACTTAAATATCTTGAATATTTGACTGTTTTGGTCCTGATATTTGACTAGTCTTGCTTACTTACAGTATAAGCAGATCATGAACAGAAGTCTCAGTGACCCCCAGCACTCACGGTGCTGACCTGTACAAACTGCAAGCCGGTGTATCTCTGCTGTGTTTCAGCTACAGACACCAAATGATACAGTATAAATGCAAAGATCGTATGCTAAAATTAGACATTAAGAAGACACTGAACCAGTATTTTTTATTAAAATACCTATTTCAACATCATTATTCTTGCAGGTCTTGCTCTATTCTCATTGTAAACCCAAATAAAAAAAACAGGAAAAACCTCATTAAACACAGAAAGATGCTTTTCACAGCTTTTCTGACACACAAATTAAAATTGCTTGAAGGACATCTGATCATGTGGAGGTATTCTTTGCAGAGATGATAGCAATTTTGTTATCTAATTGGTGGGTGGAGGACCCTTGACATTTGAGCATGGTTAACTGCCCGGACTCATTTTCGATTGTATTGAGACACCTGACTTTTCCAGACATACAGTGAGGAAAATAAGTATTTGAACACCCTGCTATTTTGCAAGTTCTCCCACTTAGAAATCATGGAGGGGTCTGAAATTGTCATTGTAGGTGCATGTCCACTGTGAGAGACATAATCTAAAAAAAAATATCCAGAAATCACAATGTATGATTTTGTAACTATTTATTTGTATGATACAGCTGCAAATAAGTATTTGAACACCTGAGAAAGTCAATGTTAATATTTGGTATAATAGCCTTTGTTTGCAATTACAGAGGTCAAACGTTTCCTGTAGTTTTTCACCAGGTTTGCACACACTGCAGGAGGGATTTTGGCCCACTCCTCCACTCAGATCTTCTCTAGATCAGTCAGGTTTCTGGCCTGTCGCTGAGAAACATGGAGTTTGAGCTCCCTCCTAAGATTCTCTATTGGGTTTAGGTCTGGAGACTGGCTAGGCCACGCCAGAACCTTGATATGCTTCTTACAGAGCCACTCCTTGGTTATCCTGGCTGTGTGCTTCGGGTCATTGTCATGTTGGAAGACCCAGACTCGACCCATCTTCAATGCTCTAACTGAGGGAAGGGGGTTGTTCCCCAAAATCTCGCAATACATGGCCCCGGTCATCTTCTCCTTAATACAGTGCAGTCGCCCTGTCCCATGTGCAGAAAAACACCCCAAAGCATGATGCTATTTTGGTCTCATCTGACCAAATGACTTTCTCCCATGACTCCTCTGGATCATCCAAATGGTCATTGGCAAACTTAAGACGTGCCTGGACATGTGCTGGTTTAAGCTTCTGTGCCATGCATGATTTCAAACCATGACGTCTTATGACGTGTATTACCAACAGTAACCTTGGAAACGGTGGTCCCAGCTCTTTTCAGGTCATTGACCAGCTCCTCCCGTGTAGTTCTGGGTTGATTTCTCACCTTCCTTAGGATCATTGAGACCCCACGAGGTGAGATCCTGCATGGAGCCCCAGTCCGAGAGAGATTGACAGTCATGTTTAACTTCTTCCATTTTCTAATGATTGCTCCAACAGTGGACCTTTTTTCACCAAGCTGCTTGGCAATTTCCCCGTAGCCCTTTCCAGCCTTGTGGAGGTGTACAATTTTGTCTCTAGTGTCTTTGGACAGCTCTTTGGTCTTGGCCATGTTAGTAGTTGGATTCTTACTGATTGTATGGGGTGGACAGGTGTCTTTATGCAGCTAACGACCTCAAACAGGTGCATCTAATTTAGGATAACAAATGTAGTGGAGGTGGACATTTTAAAGGCAGACTATCAGGTCTTTGAGGGTCAGAATTCTAGCTGATAGACAGGTGTTCAAATACTTATTTGCAGCTGTATCATACAAATAAATAGTTTAAAAATCATATATTGTGATTTCTGGATTTTTTTTTAGATTATGTCTCTCACAGTGGACATGCACCTACGATGACAATTTCAGACCCCTCCATGATTTCTAAGTGGGAGAACTTGCAAAATAGCAGGGTGTTCAAATACTTATTTTCCTCACTGTAGGTTCTGAAAACTGAGAAGCAGGAGCATGTCCTTTACCACCAGACTCTGATGAAGAAATATATTTTTTTTTAGTGTTGCAGGAAACCTCTGGCTAAAATATCAATCTTGAGGTTCATGGGGTTTTTGTTAAAATTTGTAGTCTGCTCTTTGCATTAAAAAGGCAATACAAGAGTACAGGATTTTTAAAAGCATGGCTAATTATGTTCCCAGAACAAACCCATGCTCACCAATACACTTGAGGGCATAAAGCACTGCTATAAGGCTTAAGCTAATTATGTAAGTTAGCCATAGTGCTTCGTGGTATTTTGTTTACATCCTGCTTTTACACTCATAGTCATTATTTTTATTTCTATCTAGTCAGTTTAATTAGGGAGAATGGATACAGAAAGAAGAACTATGGATTCCTTTCTTTCATTTCTGAAGTTCTGCATATGTCTGTGCTGAATCATTCACCTTCATTCTCTCTAATTAGTCATGCTATTCTTACTAGTTAAATGCACCATATGAGAAATAGAGTGGAGGGCATTTTTTAATTCCATTTTCTCTGCCAGAAGGAAATAAAGCAGAAAAGTTGGCGCTGAGCTCATTGAAATCAGTCGCAAATGAACAGCAGCTCAAGGTGGAAAAGAGAGATTAGTACGAAATTCTGAAAGAAAGCAGGTTCAGGTTTTTTTTTTTGTGGAGTTTGGATGGATGGATGGATGGATGGATGGATGGATGGATGGATGGATGGATGGAGTTTAGCATCTACCAGAAGTGCAAATGGAACTGCAGACCCTGTTGAACAACTACAAGTAAATAGTTATGAGTCTATGGCAGTGAAAATGTGCAGACACTGTTAAAATATGAAATGAATGTGGTATTTTCAATAACCTTAATAAATGTGATGCTTTAATATAAGGCATGTTTATAATGCAGTGTGATGTTTGTATATGCCAGACATCTCTCCAGACATCTGTTAAACATTAAAACTGATGTATGTACAACTGTACATTTACTTTACTTGGCAGATGTGCTTATCCAGAGCAGCTTGCAATTATCTAATTTATAAAGCTGAGCAGTTGAAGGTTAAGGGCTTTGCTGAACCTGTTGATCAAAAGTCCAATGTCTTAACCACTGAGCTACCTCAACATCTTCAACATCCTCAACATCTTCATCTACCTCCAGCTCCACCTCCTGTCTTTTACTCAATGCCACTGTCTCTAAACCATACAACATCTCAGGCCTCACCACAGTCCTATAAACTTTCCCTTTCACTCTCACAGATACTCTTCTATCACAAATCACTCCTGCTATCACTCTTCTCCACCCACTCCACCCTGCCTTCACTCTTTTTTTCACTTCTCAAAAAACACTTCTTTTTGCAACTTCTCCATACTCCAAAATTAACATTTTATTTATTTTCTCTTTTAAAGTGTCAAATATAAAATAATAATTACCATAAGAGACAAATCTAATATAATGCACTTAATTTATACATTTTTACTTTATTGTTAATATATGACAGGTTTTGTTTTACCAAAAGAAAAATGCAGTGTTATTGATCATTTCATAGGCCATTTTTTAGGTAATAAGCTTTACCATTTAACTACAGATGCCATAGTCATTTTGATGCTTTTTTCTCAGGTCAGAAACTAGTTTAATCAGGTCCGAGAGTCTGCCACGAGGAGGACTGAAACCCAAATGCAGAGACTCACTCATAAAACGGAAGTTTCCCTTTATTGAAACTATAAGACAAATAAAAAGCAAAAATAAAAATCTATAATTAAGGTTTACCCAAATAATCTAAAGGCAGAGTAGGTAATAAAACAATCATTTAAAATTATCTCTAAACAGAAAACGAAATACACTAACAGGAAAAACTCGGGCACACCAAACAAAAATTAAGAATACTACTAAAGGAAAAACTCAAAACAGTAACAGCACCAAACAAAGCAAGGAAACAAAACTGAATTACAAACACTGCTAAACAGTAAGACTAAATAAACCAGGGGAAACTCGAGAACAGGGTACACAGGAAAATACAACAAGGGGTTAGAGACTCGGGAAACCAAAATAAACTCAAAAAATGGCCCAGTGGCGGCAGTAGGGAGTAGGGGCCCAGTGGTGGCAATAGGGAGTAGGGGCCCAGTGGCGGCTGTAGGGAGTAGGGGCCCAGTGGCGGCTGTAGGGAGTAGGGGCCCAGTGGCGGCTGTAGGGAGTAGGGGCCCAGTGGCGGCAATTGGGAGTAGCGGCCCAGTGGCGGCAGTAGGGAGTATGGGCCCAGTGGCGGCAATTGGGAGTAGGGGCCCAGTGGTGGCTGTAGGGAGTAGGGGCCCAGTGGTGGCAATTGGGAGTAGGGGCCCAGTGGTGGCAGTAGGGAGTATGGGCCCAGTGGTGGCAATTGGGAGTAGGGGCCCAGTGGTGGCTGTAGGGAGTAGGGGCCCAGTGGTGGCAATTGGGAGTAGGGGCCCAGTGGTGGCATCTTGTGGCCAAGACACAAACTGGCCCAAAATGACCAGACCCTGATTTGGGTGTAAAAGATAAAGAAAACCATCACAAAATTCCACAAAATAAAGCAAAAACTTTACACACCAACACTGATGCAAAAATTCACACACAGTTCAGTAAACATATGGTTGACTGAGTTTGATGCTTGTGCTACTGTAGATGAGTCAGAGAGAAGTCATCAGGTACATCGGGGGAATAAGCACATGTAGAGCACACTGCGCTCTCAGGAGAGTTCAGCAAGTACATTGCTTTGAGGTTCTGAATGTATGATTGATTTCTTATGGATTTCTAAGTTTTTGCCCAATTCACATTTTGTAATCATGAGCTGCTTCTAGTGTGACATGTTTTTGCATTATGTGTGTCAGAGCCATCAGAATGCAAAGAAGCACCATGACCAGACACAGATCAACAGTAAGAGAGACAACTATCTTTTATTATACACTTAATAAAATAATATTTTATTGTAATTACTGTATTACCACTGTAAAGAATAACTTTGTGGAAAATGTGTCATTCAACATGCTAGTTTTTATTAGAAAATAATTCAAACATATATGTAAATATTTATATATACACACAGTCTCTGCACACACTTGTAGACAATTATAACTTTCTTGTCTCATTATTACTTTTTAATTGTTACGTTTGCTGTAGCCTCACTTAAAGCATTTCATTGTACAAACTGTCACTGACATCAGTGGCAGCTTGGTGGTGTTGGGATTTGAACTCACAACCTTCTGATCAGAAGTCCAGCACCTTAACCACTATTGCCATTCAAACCTCTAGCAACTCCCACCCCAAACAATCCCACTTCCCAAACCTTCCAATAATGTACATTAGAAGAATTTAGGCAAACCTTTTTATTTTACAAATAACACTAAATATTAACTGCACAAAAAAATTATATAAACATATACCGTACATCACACTTTAATAAAAACAAACAAACATAGAAATAACTTAAATGGAACAAACGAAATTATTTAAAAGCATTTGTATATTGTTAGAATTACAATTATTAGAATTGTTTGTTTCATGAATTATAAGGATAATTAAACACACACACACACACACACACACACACACACACACACACACACACACACACACACACACACACATCCCTGTGTATCTGTAACTGCACTTATTTCTACTATTAATAAATAGTATATCTTATCTTATTATATCTTATTATATTATAAGTAATGCATGGATTTGATGTTTTCTGATTATATCAGAAAGTTGTATCTTGATACAAAGTGAACTTTTTCATGTATTGCATATTAACATTTATATGCAAATGAGTGTGACTCCTGCTTGTGTGGCCTTTTGTGGATACATATAGACACCTTTTTTTTTTTTTTTTAAGAAAAGAATAACACGACAAAATTGTTATACAAACTAATCAATGTTGGGGATCAACATAATTCATAACGGGACATATTGTGAAGTGGAGTTTACACCCTGAAGTGGTTTATTTTCACATTTTTGTGTAATGCCTGACAATATAATATTTATATTGGAAATTATTTATATTAGATGTATTTACTGTATATACATTTATTTGCGATTTATTTGCGATTGAATCTAATCTAATCTGATCCAAAGCACATCAGACCACCTCAACATTAATAGGTGTCCATATGTATCCTGAAAAGGCAAACAGGATTCTACCAGGATTCTCCATTAAATTAATTTATCTAATTCTGTCATTTTCTCTTGCTAAAGGTGTTCATACCTAACATGTATATTTGTATAGTTGATGAACATAAAATACAAGTTAGTTCCTGTCACCTTTCATATCTTCCTTTGATATCTTTCTCCTTCACTCTGTGTCATACACACACACAATTACTCTCATGTCGGAAAGCTTAGAAACTTGATGGGGCACAATGACTTTTACAAACTAAATAAAATGTAAAATCAAGAGTGAAGAGAATGTTTTTTTTTTATATAAACCATTCATTATTAGTTATAAATCATATGGAGTGTCTACTGTATTAACCTGTGAGCTGTTACCACAGAACAATAATGCTTTACACTTGTCACATGAACTTTACAGCACATTGGGGTTTGGGGGCTGCTTACTTGTCTAAAAATGCTACACAGAACACAATAATACCAATCACCATGACCAAGCTAGAAATTACAACAATTTATGAAAAAAATAAGCTGAAAAACAGGGAACATACATATTGAGATACTTATATATATCACGACATACATTAATGACTATGGACATCGACAGCACCATTTAATGCAAAAAAGTTCAAAAATATATTGATTAGTGCAAATACAGTCAAGAATGTAAACCGCCTGCCTAAATCTCACACCCACCCCGAAATTAGCTCTGAAATGACAAAAAAAGCATGTTTTTATAGGTTTTCTGTACATTTAAGGTTAGCAGCATTTGTTTTTTTTTGTTTTTTTTGACTAGCGAGAGAAACAACAACAAGGACCCTCCATGTAACAGTGAGTTAAGATTGAAATAGAAATTCGAAATAAATCAAACTCTATGTATTTATCATTATACCCCACAGAGTCAGACTCAGATTCAGGCAGGAGGTTTAAGTGAAAGCGTAAATGAGCATTTGAATAGGTTCAGATTACAATATGTCCAAATGATGTGTTTAAACAATACACATTTATAGTGTTATTTAATGAAACAGTTCGGCTACAAGTGGTGGAGAGACAATCATGAGTTTGTGACACTTGAGTCATACAGTTTGCACAGCTCTCAGCTAAGATCTGTAAAGCTTTAATGAGTAATATTTTAGCTAAGTAGAGCATTGTGTGTCGCCTGAACTGTTCCATTAATTCACAGAAAGGAATCGCTTTCACAGGAAAGTGAGAGGAATTACATATTCACCATATTTGATTTGTTAATGCGTCACATGAAGAATGAAGATGAACGATGATTCAGAATTCAGCTAAGCAGTTTGAAGTTGAGAGCATTACTCAAAGGTTTAACAGGGTTGCAGTTTTTATTCAGTTTATGCTTCATATTTATTTGGCATATTAGAAAGAAAAAACTTGGATCACTAATGGAAAATGCCCAGAAAAGGCTGCCACAATGTACACAGCACATAAGACTTGGTTGAAGTTTTACAACTTTCAGTGAACACATTAAAACATAGCTGACTGCACAACATATACACACAAAAAGGCTCCTGACAGACATTTTATTGTGTTTACTTAGACAGCTTAACGACAAAATAGCTCTTTAAGCTTCTTGGACCCACAAAGCCGGGCAAGTGCCTGACTCACCTCCTTATTTCTAATACCGTATGCCACTGGGTTGACACATGGTGGCACCAATACCAGCATTATCATGTAGATATGGTTGTCTACATCCCTGCCAAACATAGTGATCAATTTGATAATGCTTGGAAACAACTGAAGCAAAAAGATGGCAAAGTAAAAAAAGATGGTACATCTAGCACGGGCATTGTCCTGTTGGAACGGCTGCTGCACCTGCCGAGCTTCCTGATACATACGCCTATATGAAAAGGAGAAAACGAGAAGGCACAGGAAAAGCACAGATCCGATGAAGATTTTGTTGAACGTCTCAAAATAGTTTGATGGCTCAAGCTGGGCTTGTACAACTTCCGGCTCACACACAAACCCTGCAAGGATGCGACCAAAATTTGCCCTGCTCATCAGCACCAGGGCGGTAGAAGATCCAGCACCTGCTAAAGCCAACAACCAGATGAGAATCATGAAACAGTACAAGCGCATGTTGGTCATGATCCGCAGGTAGTGGATGCCGTGGCACGTGTACACAAAGCGCTCCAAAGCCATTGAGGAGACGGTCAGAAGCGAGCCAAGGATCGCGACCGCAACAGTGAAATATTGCACTATGCATCTGAAACTGAAGATCAGAGTTTCACGCCACAGCAAGCAGTGAAGAGCCGGAAGGCTGATCGTCACCGTCAGCAGCAAATCACTTACAATGAGATTCTTCAAAAGCACATACCGTGGGTTCCAGGAGAGAGCTTCTGAGTGTTCCAGTCCCAGGAGCAGATAAATGTTAACAACCAGTGAAAAGGTGAAGAGCATCAGAATTGTAAATATTGACAGGTTCAGCAAAAACTCATTGTAAATAATGCTCCAAAAGAGACATGATGTCACCTCCGAGCTCCACTGAACTGAAATCTGTGACTCGTTCAAAGATAGAGATGAAAAATTCTTGCAGTCCACTTGTTTCTTCTGTGAAGAATTCATGTTTGTGATATAGCTTGAGTCCAGAGGCTCAACTTTGATGCTGGAAATTGCTTCTTGAGGTTGAAACAACATCTGTTAACGGGAAAGTCCTACGCTGATTATTGAGTGTTCAAGACTGTTTCAGTCTGTTTGACCAAAAAGTGACGCGATCATCTCCTAGCAACAAGTGTCTGCTGTATGTAGAGGGGAGGGCTTAGTTCTTATTCCTATTAATGCCTATTATTCCAATGGCTTTACATTTTACAATTATATTATAAGTGTATGTATCGTTCACATTTAAGTCAGATTAAATTTGATATTTTTCTTGAGTGGGTTATTTTTGTTTGTAATTGAGTTTTTTTCTCCTGCATAGCCTCTTAGTTATGATTAACTCTCATAGCGGGGTACTTTTACAGTGAACAGTGTTTCCTATGGAGCTAAACTGAGTCTAAGTAAAAGAAGATAAAGAGACTGTGAGTATAAGGAGCTCCAAACCTGCATCAGCTCACATCCCATTCCTTCTCTTTCCCACTCTCTCTCTCTCTCTCTCTCTCTCTCTCTCTCTCTCTCTTACACTCGTCTTACCTGCATCTATTCTCATCTCATTCCACCCCCACTTTCAGCGCATTCCTCTCTCTTTCTCACAGTTGTCACAGTTGTATTTCATTAAAAAAAAAAAAAAAAAAAGGCAACTTGAATGGAGTTTATTTTTTAGAATGCCTATTCTGCCTATTCTGCTGCCTGGGTGATGATGATAATAATAATAATAACAATAATAATAATAATAATAATGATAATAACAATAATAATTTATTTTATATAGTGCCTTTAAAAGTAGCATCTCAAGGCACTTAAGAAAAACATATATACATACATATATACGTATATATATATATATATATATATATATATATATATATATATATATATATATATATATATATAAAAGTAATAATAATAAAATCAATTAGAAAAATAATTATTATTAAGGCAGTTTGTAATGAGGAAATTAACAAGGAGACACAGCGCACTCTCATTTAATGGCAGCTGGTCACAGAATATAAAAAACCATACACAACACAAATGCAAATGTTTTTATAAGATCGAAACTTTTAGCTTATTTAAAATAAATATACAGGTATATTAAATATTTCAGAGGAACTCATATTTATGCTATGTATTTGCAAGCAATGAAATGTTCAGCAACGTGTGAATATCTACCTAATAGTGTTTAGCTGTTTGAGATCTGGATACTTTTTGAAATATTATAATATTATAAGAATACACTCACCGGCCACTTTATTAGGTACACCTGTCCAACTGCTCGTTAATGCAAATTTCTAATAAGCCAATCACATGGCAGTAACTCAGTGCATTTAGGCATGTAGACATGGTCAAGACGATCTGCTGCAGTTCAAACCGAGCGTCAGAATGGGGAAGTAAGGTGATTTAAGTGACTTTGAACGTGGCATGGTTGTTGGTGACAGACGGGCTGGTCTGAGTATTTCAGAAACTGCTGATCTACTGGGATTTTCATGCACAACCATCTCTAGGGTTTACAGAGAATGGTCCGAAAAAAAGAGAAAATATCCAGTGAGCGGCAGTTCTGTGGACCAAGCTTGGACTCTACTGCTAAGGCAAGTTCTACTGTAGACCCTGAGCAGTAGACAGTTTACTCCCTGAGACTGTCTGAGAAAGAGCGAGTCTAGGAGCTGTATGCTGTTCTAGTGTCTAATCCATTTCATTATTCTACAATACTGCACAATGTTAGACTTAATTAGCAACCTTGTCCATCTCCATACTCCTGAGAGACAATTTATTCAGTTTAGAAAACTTGTCATGAACCAGTATCATTTAAACTATTTGCTGAAGAAACAAAGCTTTTTTTGGGGGGATGTACTCCCAACGACAGAGCACATTAGCCCCTAAGAAGACATCAACTCTGTTTTACTAAGTTGTAAACTTAGGATACCATCAGCCTAAATCTTCATAGGCAGAAATTATAGTAATTGTTTTAACAAAAAGACATAAAAGAAACACAAAAGAATAAATGCTAGTTCAAGTGGTTTAGGAAGAGGTAGGTCTTTACCCATTGTTTGAAGATAGTTAGTGACTTACCTGTTTGTACTTCTAGGGGAAGTTCATCTCACCACTTTGGTGACAGAACAGAAACTATTCTTGATGTATACCTGCTTCATAACCTGAGAGATGGTGTTTATGATGGAATCTATAGGTGTTTTCTTTTGTGAAAGGTTTGGATTAAACTCATTATACTCACGAGACTCAGATTCAATTACGGTACTCGTAAATGACATTGAAAATACATTTTAATACATTAAAAAGCTATAATAACATATATTTTGATAATAATGGGTCGTAATGCTTACAGATGAAACCAAATTCCTCTTGCTCTACAGACACTAGAACCACAGTTTTATGAGTAGGTATTGTAGATATAGAATATATCTTGACCTGTAATTTGACTAACTGCTTCCATGGAAACCTGTTTCAACATCTGTTGTTTTATGATTGGATGAGCATTAAAGGAAGAGTCCCTGCAATGCTGCATGCAGTCAAGTGTACAATGGAGATCAGCAATCAGGAAAAAAACTACATGGGTGTCTTTTTAATGATGGACAGACAGACAGACAGACAGACAGACAGACAGACAGACAGACAGACAGACAGACAGATTTAGGCATGTAGACATGGTCAAGACGATCTGCTGCAGTTCGAACCGAGCGTCAGAATGGGGAAGTAAGGTGATTTAAGTGACTTCGAACGTGGCATGGTTGTTGGTGCCAGACGGGCTGGTCTGAGTATTTCAGAAACTGCTGATCTACTGGGATTTTCACGCACAACCATCTCTAGGGTTTACAGAGAATGGTCCGAAAAAAAGAAAATATCCAGTGAGCGGCAGTTCTGTGGACGCAAATGCCTTGTTGATGCCAGAGGTCAGAGGAGAATGGCCAGACTGGTTCGAGCTAATAGAAAGGCAACAGTAACTCAAATAACCATTCGTTACATCTCTGAATGCACAACACGTCGAACCTTGAGGCGGATGGGCTACAGCAGAAGACCACACCAGGTGCCACTCCTGACAGCTAAGAACAGGAAACTGAGGCTACAATTCGCACAGGCTCTCCAAAATTGGACAACAGAAGATTGGAAAAACGTTGCCTGGTCTGATGAGTCTCGACTTCTCCTGCGACATTCAGATAATAGGTTCAGAATTTGGCATCAACAACATGAAACTACATTGTCCGTCAGTCATTTTGTTTTCATTATGCTACTGGCTGGAAATAAAAGGTTTGAAATGAGAGGCGGCGCATAAAAAAAACATCTGCAGAGAGAGAGGAGACTCCACCCAAGATTTATACTCTTTTACTTTTTTATTATCTTTTTTTTAACTTTTTTTGTGTTTTCAACCGTTTTCTAACACTACATTCTACCAGCCATTTTTGTTTTTTGTCACCAAGATGTCGTTTTTTATGTGAAAGTTATTCGAAAATATATAAACACAAACACCAGCCGAAGTTCTGTGACATAAACAAAGGAATAAACATCTAAATTACAACACTATTGTTTGTTTGGAGCAGAAATTCTTTACAGTATGTTGTTAACTGGACCCTTATCTTTCCTAATAAACCGGGATTAGCAGCAGTGGATGTGTTTGTGACTCGTTATTACAATAATTATGTAAGAAGTGCGTTTTTTTTATGCATGTTGTTGTTGTGTACTGCTCACACAAATTCAGCAAATACATTTGTTATACATTTTCCATTGAAATATAGTAAACTGAAATCGCTGCTAGAGACTTTAGAATGATGTATAGTTAGTCATGGTTACTCTTCTCCCTATTTATTTAATCTATTGCTAAACAATTAACACCTGAGAACAATTGGCTATTAGTTGTGTTCACGCAACCACAAAGCCTAAGAGGTTAAGGCAGTTCTGAAGGCAAAAGGGGGTCCAACCCGGTACTAGTAAAGTGTACCTAATAAAGTGGCCGGTGAGTGTACTTACAATGTAATCTTAGATGCATTGACCTAATTGATATTTGTACATATAATTAGTATTTTGAAAGGAAAAACATATTGTTTTTTTGTCATTAAAGCCAGGCATTAAACATGAAGCAACAATTTGCACCTACTGTATGTTTAAACAGTTTTCAGGAACTTTCTATTGTGTGAACTGTTGATTTAACACTAATTAACAGTGCATTTATTTATTCACCCAGGAAGCAGATAGCATATTCTATTTTATACTGCTGTGCTGGAGAATTGCCATTCATCTCCTTTTTTCTTTGGCACAGATCTTTTAGTGGACTGATTGGATTATTAATGAAAGAAAGCTGAATTAAAATATAAAAGACCAGCTTTTTGAGATTTCACCCTGCCGAGCTTTCTTGTTATTCATCAAAAGGAAAATCAACCATCGTTATGAACTGCTCAGGGTGTACACGTTTTAAAAGTAAAAGGCAAAATGGTTTGTTATGCTCTAATTAGCATAGGTAAAAGAAAACAAACTGAAAAACATTTTAAATGTGATATTTCATGGTATGTCCTCAAGAATATCATTATTATATGGTTTTGTTTTGGTCTATGACATCAATGATGATAGTGTTTAGAACAATTTTTTTTTTTTTTCTAAATTTATAAATAGTAGGTCTGAATCATTAAAATGTTAAATATATTTTAAAATGCAAGTATATTTTTATAATTTCTCCTATTACCAGCATTCGGCAGAATTCTTTTTTTTGTAGCATGATCAGTAATCTAAAATTATGCAATTTACTGTACTGTGTTTAAAAGTAAAGTAGCTTATTGGTTGCGATGTTGGATCAGAAGGTCATACGTTAAAATCCCAGCACCATAAGCTGCCATGCTGGCCCCTTAAATAAGGTCCTTAACTACTAAGTTGTATAAATGAGATAATTGTAAGTCGCTCTGGATAAGGCTGTCTGCCAAATGTATGAATGTAATGTATGTAATGTATTTCTTAGTAACTCATTAAACCAGTGATTAATTATATTCCCTATTTCAATTCAACCTTTTAATCCTGTAATTCTCTAATATAGCTGTTTGGATTAGACTTTCCACATGCATATACACATTATACACATTTTCCTCCATGTGGCTTATTAAAGATTCATGCCAATATTATTACATGAAACAGTCTCTTATACCATACAATAAAATTCTTAAAAGAAATGAATGTGAGTATATAAAGTGTACACTGTGTATAAAGTGTGTGCGGTGTGCAGTGTAAACATGCACACACATAACTTACTATATAAAGTGTTCAGTGAGCGATGTAAACATGGAAAACATCCTTTTTTTAAGGGTTACAGACAGTCTGGGTATAAAGACAAATCCATGTGAAATTATGGATTCTTGAGTTTTGGTTTTGATTTGTTTTATTACAATTTCGACTTAAAGTGAGGAAAATAAGTATTTGAACACCCTGCTATTTTGCACGTTCTCCCACTTAGAAATCATGGAGGGGTCTGAAATTGTCATCGTAGGTGCATGTCCACTATGAGAGACATAATCTAAAAAAAAATCCAGAAATCACAATATATGATTGTGACCCGAAGCACACAGCCAGGATAACCAAGGAGTGGCTCTGTAAGAAGCATATCAAGGTTCTGGCATGGCCTAGCCAGTCTCCAGACCTAAACCCAATGGAGAATCTTAGGAGGGAGCTCAAACTCCGTGTTTCTCGACGACAGGCCAGAAACCTGACTGATCTAGAGAAGAGCTGTGTGGAGGAGTGGGCCAAAATCCCTCCTGCAGTGTGTGCAAACCTGGTGAAAAACTACAGGAAACGTTTGACCTCTGTAATTGCAAACAAAGGCTATTATACCAAATATTAACATTGACTTTCTCAGGTGTTCAAATACTTATTTGCAGCTGTATCATACAAATAAATAGTTTAAAAATCATACATTGTGATTTCTGGATTTTTTTTTTTACATTGTGTCTCTCACAGTGGACATGCACCTACAATGACAATTTCAGACCCCTCCATGATTTCTAAGTGGGAGAACTTGCAAAATAGCAGGGTGTTCAAATACTTATTTTCCTCACTGTATATACTGACTCAGATTTCATATATGTCCTCTCAGATTTCATGGTCATCAGTCAGGAGGGACCCGATTGAAGGTTCATCATGTGATTCGACAAGGTGATATCAGATGTTGGGTTGGGTAGTGTGTCTAAAATAAGGGGTGGGTGAGGGACAAAGCGTCAACAGGGTGACACACACACACACACACACACACACACACACAAGTGTGGCATTGGGGATCAGCCGGGAATCAGGCACATCCTTGTTCATAGGCCCGGGTTTTGTTTGAGAAGAGGCAAGCTGAGGATGATGATGACCACGGTGACGATGACCCAAATGGAGACGCAGTACAACAACGGCTATGTGCAAGGCGAGTACATGCTGCAGGAGGATGACTGGGACAGAGACCTTCTACTCGACCCTGCCTGGGAAAAACAACAGCGCAAGGTGCGAGTCTCCACTAACCTGTGCACTGTGTGTGTCTGTGTGTGTGTGTGTGTGTGTGTGTGTGTGTGTGTGTGTGTGTGTGTGTGTGTGTGTGTGTGAGGGGTTGAGAGGAAGAGAGAGAGAGAGAGAGAGAGAGAGAGAGAGAGAGAGAGAGAGAGAGAGAGAAAGAAAGAAAGAAAGGAATGTGTTGTGGCCATACTGTCTTTAGAATACTTAAATAACATTAACACTTAATACTAATCCTATGGATTACAAGTTTGAAATATGGTAATGTGCCACCTGTCAGACCCTGTGTGTGTGCGTGTGTGTGTGTGTGTGTGTGTGTGGTGTTTTTTCAGTAGTATAATCCTGTGGCAATTGTAGTCTTTAATAATATTTAATATTATATTATATTATATTATATTATATTATATTATATTATATTATATTATATTATATTATATATATAAATATAATATATATGTTGGGGTGTTAGATGTGTTGGTTTGGGGTATAGGAGGTTTGTTGTATTCTGGGTTGTAGGAGGTGGTGGAGATTTCAATGATGTGGGGTAGGGGTGAAAGAGATGTTGGAGATGTTGGGTATGAGGTAGAAGATGTTGCAATATTAGGTATGGTGTGTAAGAGGTGTTGGAAATGTTGGGTATAAGGTGTAGAAGATGTTGCAGATATTGGGTATGGGGTGAAAGAGGTGTTGAAGATGTTGAGTATAAAGTGTAGAGGTGTTGGAGATGTTGGGTATAAGGTGTAAAAGCTGTTGGAGATGTTGGTTATAAAGTGTAAAAGGTGTTGGAGATGTTGGGTATAAGGTGTAAAGAGTGTTGGAGATATTGTGTATTAGGTGTAAAAGGTGTTGGAGATGTTGTGTATGAGGTGTAGAAGACGTTGGAGATATTGGGTATGAGGTGTAGAAGACGTTGGAGATGTTGGGTATGGGGTGTAATAGGTTTTGGAGATGTGTATGAGGTGTGAAATGGTGTTGGACATGTTGGGTATGAGCTGGAGAAGACGTTTGAGATGTTGGGTATGGGGTGTAAGAGATGTTAAAGATGTTGGGTATAAGGTGTAGAAGGGTGTTGGAGATGGTGGGTATGGGGTGTAAGAGGTGTTAAAGATGTTGGGTATGAGGTGTGAAATTGTGTTGGACATGTTGGGTATTAGGTGTAAAAGGTGTTGGAGATGTTGGGTATGAGGTGTAGACGATGTTGGAGATGTTGGGTATAAGATGTAAAAAGTGTTGAAGATGTTAGGTATGATGTGTGAAATATTGCTGGACATGTTGGGTATTAAGTGTAAAAAGTTTTGGAGATGTTGGGTATGGGGTGTAGAAGACACTGGAGATGTTGGGTATGGGGTGGAAAAGGTTTTTAAGATGTTAGGTATGAGGTGTGAAATAAAGTTGGACATGTTGGGTACTAGGTGTAAAAGGTGTTGGATATGTTGGGTATGGGGTGTAAGAGGTGTTTGAGATATTGGGTTGGGATTGCTAGTGCATGTGAGACAATCAAAGTTTTGGGCAATATTGTTTTGGTGTTATCTGGCATTTGCCATTTCACTGCCACTGTTTTCCATATCCACCTGCAATTACGTCACGATGTAGTGATCCGTTTAGAAATACAGTGCCTTGCTTTAGGGTCCAACAGTAAACCAGAGCTGATTTGTGAATTTATGATCACCAAATCAGTAGCACAACAAATACACCACAGTCACCACTCTTCTTTGCAGGTTCGGCAAGAATTGATTCTTTCTTTAGGAAAACATCTAAACATTATTGCAATGAACAGATTATTTTAAATTATGCTTCAAACCACTTAAGGCTTTGTCTTAAATCACCTGCTGCTAGTTCTCATCATGATTATGGTGGTGTTAGAGTCAGGGTTTTTGAAAGTTCACCCTGATTAGCATTTGCTCACAATTACATCCTTGCAATCCTAAATGGTCAGCAATATAACTGGAATGTGGTATGCTGAAAACATCATGCAAGTAGTGTGTGTGTGTGTGTGTGTGTGTGTGTGTGTGTGTGTGTGTGTGTGTGTGTAGGTATCTAACAATAGAACGCAGCAGCAAACAGCTTTCCCACTGTGCCATTTTCACAATGTGCATGCTTGCAAAGACTGTCATTAGTTTTAGGACATCCACCTAATTATAACCTTAAAGCACAGTGGCCTGGGGAACAGTGAGCTTAGGTATGATCAGACTGGCATTTTACATTAGGTGGTTTGATAGGCAGACTATGTGCCTGTGTGAGTTGTAGGTGAATAGTTTGCAATCAAATGTAACACCTGTTTGCTGTGTGTACCTGCCAAGTGAAGTGACTCCAAAGGACTGTATGGATTGTGAACTTTCATATCTCAACTGTGAACATAAAAGCATTTTATGTATATATATATATATATATATATATATATATATATATATATATATATATATATATATATATATACAGGGTGGTATGACAAAGTTTTGAGACCTGCTCTGTTTGAAGGAAAGCACTCTATTTATCTATGTTTTCACAATATCACCTTGAAAATAGTCTCCTTGCACAGCAATACAGTGCTCCCAGCGTTCCTGCCACTTCTGGACCCTTTGAGCTGGATCTTCATCTTAGGGAAATCTGGTGAGTAAGGTCGGTTCGGCAGTAATACCATGTTGTTTCTGACGGTAAATTCACGTGCGAGGGTGTCAGAATTACCTATTTGCTCTTTGTTCTAATTTGCTGTCCATGATAAAATAGCAGACGTGGTAGCGCACATGGTCAGAATAGCACCAGTTGTACAACTCTCAATGTACAAAGGACAATGTCTTTTGGCACAGTGACTTATGAAGGTCGGTGCTCCCTGTGACTTTGCATTCAGCCTTGTGCTGCCACCTGTTTGCATGTGTTTATTTTACTGAAGTATGATACAAATAGAGGAGCTGCACACTCTGTTTGAAGAAGTGGTGGCTCAGTGTTTAAGGTTCTGGGTTACTGATTGGTACGGGGTTGAAGCACGATTATCACCAAGCTGCCACTGCTTTTGAGCAAGGCCTCATCAGTGCTGTATAAGGGCTGACCCTGTTCTCTCGCTCCAGCTTCCTAACATGGGATATGCGAGGAAAGAATTTCACTGTCCTGCAATGTAAACGTGAGAAGTAAAAAAACATTTTTTTAACCTTTATACATTTAATATGGTGTTTTAAACTTGTTATACTTACATAATTAATTAAATAAAACCCACAGTCAGCTTCTCAGAGTTAATTTCAGTTCAATTCTTTTCTGCATCTCTGTATGCACATAATAATTTAATGTCTTTTTTGGATGCATTGGTACCATGTAATGGTTATTTCATTTGAATATAGCATCTCGTCTGACCTTTATTGTCATTTATGGTTATTTAAATCCAACCCAGTGGATCTCAAATTGACAAGCACTGTTTCACATGGCATGCAGACCAGGGCTGCACGCCCAGAACAAATTTCAGCACAAGAATGATTTATTATAGTGGCTCCTAACACAGCTGACACCAACAGAGCAAATGTTCTTCTGTCCATCTTAACCTTCACCTTCAGTTTTGACTTGTAGTTCAGCATATGCATAATTTGATGCCTACCAAAGGAATGATTTTCATAGTAAGAAATAAAATGCACAAATGTGTGCTGTAATGTACAGTAAATCATAGACAATTCTGATTTCACATGCTGTAAATCCTTTTCAAAGTAATTGGCAGACACTATTATTAAGTTTAATGGACTGCACTGAATTCAGCACATTAACCCGTTTCTCGTATTCTTCTCTCATCACCATATTGCATGTATGAGCACAAAGCTGTAATTATAATGACAGACCAGAATCTAGCTTAAAGTGAGATGTCCATGAAATAGAACATCTCAATATACAACGAAGACAGTATTCAACCTGGAGATCTTCAGACATTATAGCGATTTCTACTGTCTCTTTTAGTATCGCTATAGTCTGCCTTTTTCCCAGACATCTCTAATTTCTCCAATCCTCTAATTCTCCAATCTATCTATCGATCTATTATATAAGGGCTGTCAAAATAAACTAGTTAATAAAGCATAAACAGAAATTTTATTTAACTGCACAAATGTTATCAATGCTTTTGATCAATGATTAATGCAGCATGCTTTCTGTTTGACCATTATTATTAAAAATATAAATAAATATATGAGGCGAAATGAAAACCTTCAACACAACACAACACAACACAACCCACATTTATTCATGACGTCCTTTCTTTACTCAAATATAAAAAAAAATTCATCACTTAACATTGATGCGGCAAGTCTCGAATCAAGTAGTTCATTTTGGTGTCTTGATGATCTACATATTTTACCACAGTTACTTTAAAACATTTACAAGAAGATTTTGTCTTCCTGCTTTATACTGATTTTGGTTTCTTTAATAATAAACATACATTTGCAGTATTAAAAAAAGAATAAACCATCCTCTGTAGTCTTCTGATGTCTGATTTTATAGCTGAGCCCATACCAGATGGTTATCGAAATGCACAGGACAGACTCCATGATGGCTGAGTAGAACTGTTTGAGCAGCTCCTGTGGTAGGCTGAACTTCCTCAGCAGGTGAAGGAAGTACATTCTCTGTTGGGCCTTCTTAACAAGGGAGTCAATGTGATCGTCCCACTTCAGGCCCTGAGAGATGGTGGTGCCCAGAGCTTTAATAACGTCACTGCTGCCACAGTGCTGTTCATTATGGTGAGTGGTGGAGTACAGAAGGGTTTCTCCTGAAATGAACAATCCTCTCCACTGTTTAAGCGTATTAAGCTTCAGGTTGCTATGACTGCATGAGACAACCAGCTGCTGAACCTCGCTTGTATGCAGACTCATCACTATTATCAATGAGGCCGATGACTGTAGTGTCGTCTGCAAACTTCAGGAGCTTGACAGAGGGGTCTGTAGAGGTGCATTCGTTGATGTACAGGGAGAAGAGCAGTGGGAAAAGACTACATCTCTGGGGGGCACCAGTGCTGATAGTATAGCTGTTTGACTTGAATTTCCACAGTCTCACTAGCTGCTATATGCCTATCTGTCAGAAAGCTGGTGATCCACTGACAGGGAGAGCTGTTGGGATGATGGTGTAGAAGGCCGAACTGAAATCCATATGAACAGGATCCTCACATAAGTCTCCGGTTTGTCCAGTTGTTGCAAGAGTTAGTGCAGTCCCATGTTTACCGCATCGTCCGCAGACCCGTTTGCCTTCTGCCTACGTCTGTGGTGCGTGAGAGCCAGGAAATGAAACACCAATGGTAGGTTTAATAAGCAGCACAATGACAAGAAATAGGTTGATGGGCTGAAAATGGTATACAATGAGAAGAATCCATGTCACCAAATGGATTAAATGAGTCTTTTTTGAAAATGTAAGAAGTAGAAAGTACAGATATTTGTGTAAAAATTTAATGAGTGAAAGTAAAAAGTTATATAGTAAAAATACTATTAAAAATAAATAGTAAAGTACTAAAACCTGAAAAATCTACTTAAGTACAGTAACAATTTGTACTTCATAACTTCCTATCTCTATCTATGTTTAAATGCATGACATCTGTTCATTCCAAAGCCTCTTTCTATCCCTTTCTTGACTTTTTTTCCTTTCTCTTTTAATGTCTTACTTTCTCTGTGTGTTCCAGACATTCACAGCATGGTGCAATTCACACTTGCGTAAGGCTGGGACTCAGATCGATAACATAGAGGAGGATTTTCGTAATGGGCTCAAGTTGATGCTCCTTTTAGAAGTCATCTCAGGTACATTTTCACTCTTCATATTAATTATGAAAAATTCATAGCCAAAAATTCAAATGATAAGTCCAGTTCAAGGACAACAATTGTCACAGCAACAAAAAGTGATAATGATAACAACAAAAATAATAATATTGATGATAATGATGACAATTAATTAAATCTATCTATTTACAAGCCCAGAAATAAACAAAAATATTGCACATAGTAATAGCTATGTATATAACGCTACACTTACTGTTGAGTAAAAAACCCTCTATTGAAATCACTTTGCCTTCCTTTTTGTATTCAAATTACTGTATAATTAATGACAATTATTATTATTATTATTATTATTATTATTATTATTACAATTTATTAAGTTTAAATTAGACTCTTTACACATTTACTTTAGTCTCACAATTTTTGGCATTTGGTTTGTCCCCTTTGTTGCTTTATTCACACTCGAGCTGGCACAGACTTCATAAGTTTGTGCAAAAACCTATTTTTATTATCAGATTTATATCAAATTCAAAGTGTCATCTAAACACATTTAATAGAAGCGATTAGACATGAAGAACAGCTGCCAAGTTTTTGTACAAAGCAGACGAGATCATAACTATCACACATTTAAAAAGGTCCATAGTGCAGACATTTGTTTTAAATGATGCCAGAATTATGCCTAAATTCACAAGACTATATCTACCATCAGCCACTGAAACTCATTCACTAGTAATTAGCTCTTGTGTATGCCATCACCTCTCACAGCAATCTTTGTCTCAAGTTTTTCTTGGACCATGATTATGCTCATTTCAAGTTAATGCTCTAGTAAACCTATTTGTTCATCTACTTAGTGTTTTTTGTACTCGTGGTTTGTTCTAATGTTAGTTAGATTTTCTGTTTGCACTTAAATGTAATATCTGCATTTGCATCTGCTTATACTTGCTTTACATACAAAATGAAAAGAATCCTTAGTTTACAATGTGACCTTAGACTTTTGGTCCCCACTGCATATACACCAAATAGTGCATGATATGGCAAAAAATATGTCACAATGCTAACAAAACTTTTGAATGTGTTTCGTATGGGTTTTCTGTTTTCTCAACAAATGCCTAACAGGCAAGAGGCATATATAAAATAATAAAATGAAATAAAAACTGTGGAAACCTATAAATGAATATACCAGAAGACAGAGATTAAATAGATAAATTGTACATTTAGGGAAAAGAAAGTACATTTGATTAGTTTGCCCCTTAGGTTTGCTCATTTGACATGAAACTGTTATTGACCTTTATACTGGGCTGAATTAGGCTTTGACATGCTGTGTCACAGTAAGTGATTACATGTTACAGTAATTTTGGATGTGAAGTCATTAATTCAGGTTCCAACTGTGAAGGTTTCTATATTCGTCCTTAGGTGAACGGCTGCCTAAACCTGACAGAGGAAAAATGCGATTTCACAAAATAGCCAATGTAAACAAAGCCCTGGAGTACATAACCAGTAAAGGGGTCAAGCTGGTGTCCATCGGGGCAGAAGGTAACACACCAGTGTTTTTTGTTGTTTTTTCACACCTTATGCAAGTCAAAGATATTGTCAAAGGCAATGTATTATCTTCCCAGAGTCTCTAAATTAATTAAGAATAGCTGTTGATTAAGAGAGTTGGCTGAAATTATAGTTTTATTTTCAGTCGGTGGCTTAGAAATCAAATATTGTACAGTAGGGGAAATAATTATTTGATCTCATGCTGATTTTGTGAGTTTACCTCCTTACAAAGAAATTAACAGACTAGAATCTTCATGGTAGGTTTATTTTAACAGAGAGAAACAGAATATAGAAATAAAATTCCTAAATAAAATAATAGAAAGACTATAAATTAATTTGTATTTGATTTGACTCTCACAAACCCAAATTAGTCCTGTCCTAAAATCATGTCTATAAATGACACCAGTCACAGAATCACCCTCTTCCATTCAATCTCTCTACCACTATGGGCAAGACCAAAGAGCTGCCAAAGGATGTCAGGGACAAGATTGTAGACCTGCACAAGGCTGGAATGGGCTACAAGACCATCAGTCTGTTGCTTTGGCTGTATGTTTTTGATCAAGTCCAGTTGATGCCAAAGAGCTCAATTTTGGACTCATCTGACCACATCACATTCTCCAAAGCCTTCTCTAACCCTTACCATAACCCAGAGGGACCTGTTCATGTGCATTCTTGAGCAGAGGGACCTTGGTGTATTACCAATGGTTTCCTTGGTGACTGTGGTCCCAGCTCCCTTGAGATTTCTTTGTAAGGGGTAAACTCGCAAAATCTGCAGGGCATCAAATAATTACATCTCAACATGTCATTGAAAAGACTGCAGTGTCTGTGAATTATTATTAGGCTTAAATATAAAAAGTATGGCATGTGGGAGGATGACATAACATCAATGTGTTATGTGACATTAGAGATTGTTGATGGCAATATAAAGATGACTTTGGGAATGATCTGGACCATCATACTTCGCTTCGCCATCCAGGACATCTCAGTGGAAGGTAAGAAATGAAAATGCAACTCACATTATGCACTGACATGAATAATAAGTTAGCAGCTCATTAATTTAACAGTTAATTAGCAACTCATTTAACATATCCAGCATACACAATATTTGTGGTTCACATGAAGCAGTTAGTATGATTCAGAGGCAAAGTTTTAGTTCTTAAACCCCTTTTAAAAGCATTCAATTTTGTTTCTTTTTTTTCTGAGAAAATGCTTTTGCTATTTTAAAAATTTGCTTTATTAGTTAAGAGGGTTTTAGTTATAGGAAGGAAAAAAAAAAAGGAAATTTTATCCCTGAATGTTCTGCAAATGGAAAATGTTTTTATAAATTGTATTTATAAAAATGTAGTTTTTTCTCTTTTTATTTTCTCTATTTAATGCTAAGTAATGGCATCTTGACAATAGTAATGTTAAGCTATAAACACACAAGATGTCTTTTTCCACTCTGCACTTTCCACTGTTGGTGTATTAAACTGGAAAGATGGCCTGGCCTTCTGTGCCCTTATACACAGACCTGAACTTAATGATAAAACCATACACTTATAAATACGAGATACAGAAAATAGTATGGATTTTAAACTAGTAATCACAAACAAAACACACAATATTCACTTCTGGTTCATTTTCTCATTGATAAAGCTGAGCAATGTACATTAATACAATGTAAAGCCACTAAGAACTCACAGGTCTATGGAGAGGTGCTCACTTATACAGGAAAGAGTTACTCAGTGAATAAGACATCAGACCTCTGTTAAGACTACAAATCCCAATTTCAAGATGTCCCTGTTGGGCACTTGGCCAAGGTCCTCAACTGCTCATCATATAAACATGGATTTTTAAATTCACCTAATTAGATACACGAGGATTCTTCCAGCTCTTCATTGTTAGTATAACTTTCTTTTCCAGCCATTTGTTGCCTCTGTCCCAACTTTTTTGAGACATGTTGCTGCCATCAATTTCAAATATACCATATGCACATTTCTTCAAAAATTTGTCACTTTGAATAAAACGTGTAATATAAATAATGTTCCATTTGGATTTTAGTCACTTTTGTTACTTATACAATATGTTGCTGAGATAAAATTTAATGTACTTTTTTATTTTTTGCACGTATTATTCGATCTATTGAATATTAGTGGGATTTTTTCAGAAACCTCAGCTAAAGAGGGCCTTTTGCTATGGTGCCAGAGGAAAACAGCTCCCTACAGGAACGTCAATGTCCAAAACTTCCATTGCAGGTGAGAAATTTGGAGCGATTTTGTGTACTCCCTTAGACTACATAATGTTTCAGATTTACAAATTTACATTCTGAGCTTGAATACACACACTCAGAATTCTCAGCACCCTGTCAGTGAATAATTTTTGCTACCAATCTGGAAAAGAATAACCACTTTCTACTAAAAAACAATTAGCTTTTACTCAAAAATAAAACTATTCTGGTTCTTAAGTGTATTCTGTGATGCTATCAGCTGCAGAGAACGAATGATTCGCTGACATATATTACAGTAATGATGTGAACTTCTAAAAAACTTTGCTTTTGTTCTCTTTAAAACTTTTTAATTGGTCTTCCAAAGACACTTGCAGATCATGTAAGATCATGTTACAGGACACAACATGAAATAAATAACATCATAAGTATCCAATATTTTAAATATAGACAAAATAAGTTCTAATTTTCTATTATAATAAACCAAGATTCAAGACATTTCTTCACTGATTTCCAACTTGATCTTTTTTCTTTACTTTTTTAATTCTAAAGAGAAAAAAGCTACTTTCCCATATCTCAGCGTACAGGGTGGCTGGTGCAGAGAGGATTAAGTGCCCTGCTCAAGGGCCCAACAGTGGCAGCTTGGCAGTGGTGGAGCTTAAACCCTTGACCTTAAGATCAGCAACCCAACACCTTAACCTTTAAATCATCACTGCCCGCAAAAGTGAATCATTCTAATTATTAACCTATATAATATATAAAAAAATTATTGTTGAAAAATGATTATACTTATTAAAATAAATTCTAATATTATCTGTAAATGGAATCAGAAAAATCTAAGCTATATTTATGTGTCTAGAAATTGACTTAATTCTCTTATATATTGTTTATTGGCAAAACCTCCATCATTTCAACACAAAAATGATTATCGCTACTGGGGTGCATTGTAACAGTATCTTACCCTAATATAACTATACTATATTCATTTTAAAAAGTAGCGATGTTCATCCAATATTTGTGCAATCAGATTTACCAGTTTGACTGCATAGTATGTTCAATAGAATGTAGAATAAAAAATTTTGCATTTCCAATTTAATAGTTTTAAAGTAAACCCACTGAATTCAAATGAACAGTCTAATTGAATTGTTATACTTTAAAAGCTCAATAATGACTATAATAGTTTTGACAATACTGCACTGATTTGCATGATTATAACAAAATAATAGACTGGCTATGTTTCACCTGAAGAACCTTGTACTTCTTATACCATATGCAAGGGAATAAATCTTTGGCATGTTCAATCAGGTGTATGTGCAAATTAAGGAAATTAAATGACTGAACAATTTTTTGCTGTTTTTTTTCTGAGAAAAAAGGTTTCCCTATTTAAAGTTAAAGTGGTTAAGACATTTTGAAATAGGTGCAAATAGATGTACAGTGAATTTAAACCTTAACAACCCTGCACTTTTCTTTCATTTCATTTAATGCTATGTAATGGTGTTTTGACGATATTGACATCATGCTATATACACACAACATTTTTTCCCCTCTCTGCACTTTCCACTGCTGCTTTGTTAAGCTGGAAGGACGGCCTGGCCCTCTGTGCCCTTATACACAGACACAGACCTGATCTGATTGACTACTCCAAACTCAACAAGGTCTGCTTGCTATTCTATATGGCTTTCTGATCAATTGTGTGTGTGTGTGTGTGTGGGTGTGTGTGTGTTAGAAACATGGCTAATGATTTCTAGGAATTTGTCACCATGTCTAAGAATTTCTTTTTTGACTCATTTCCTTCCTATGTGTGTAATTTCAAATACTAACTATGCTTTTCTTCAAAGTTTAACTAAACATTTTTTTGTAAGTTGTCATTAAAGGTGAAGGTATCGAGGCTTGTTTACGCCACATAAAAAGACAAAACATGTTTAATTGTGGCTTTATTTCTCGCAATTCTGCCTTTTTTCTCACAAGTCCGACTAAAATCAGGCAGCATCACCCCCTCTGTAGTGCCAGAAAGCTTTACACATTCGCATTCGGATCGCATGGAATCAAACTAAGCCTTCAATCCCTGGAGAGAAATCGAAGAAAACGAAGTCAGAATTGGCAAAAATAAAGTCGAAATTACAAGAAATAAAAGAAGAATCGCAAGAAATAGAGCCTGATTTGCAAGAAATAAAGGTGAAATTATGAAATTCTTTCTTTAACGTTGTGAAAACTGACTTCTATATTAGAGAGTAGTTTGCTCCCCTCACTAACACGTTTTCATGCATATGTTTTCTTTGCAAGGCAATAGTGTGCACCGAATGGTCCCTCTAACACAGTTTCTGGTCCCTACAAGACAGGTGTTTTGGCAGGTGCTCTTAATAATTCTAAAAACACCCGAGTGCATCTTTTATTAATGTATGCGCAGGATGATCATCTCGGCAACCTGAACCTGGCTCTGGAAATCGCAGAGAAACACCTGGACATCCCCAAAATGCTGGATCCAGAAGGTACTTCTGTACATGACACACAGTACAAATTCACAGAAATTCAGCTATTTGGAAGTCACTCTGGATAAGGGCATCTACTATATGCTGTAAATGATAGTTTTACTTGGCTAGAAATAAATTAAAAAAATGTATACATATATAAAATGTAGAAAAGGTACACGGCAAAAATGTACGAACTGTGGTATAAAGTGCAATGATGTTTAACACTGATCTGAGAAAGTGAAAACGTTAATAGTATAATAGACATTGTTTAATACAGGATAGGCCACATGTATTGACATGAATGTTGGCTGTGTGGGTGTTGTGCTGAGATATCTAATGTTAGTACAGTATGTACTGGATATGGATATGGATATGAATTCAGTGGTGCTTGAACATTTGTGAACCATTTAGAAATTGTGAACCCATCAGAAGTCCTAATACCATGTCCTAAGACAAAGACACCTAATTAAACAACTGAGCAAAAAAATATACTTTACATTTATTTATTGAGGAAAAGGATCAGATATTACATGTGCAAAATGTAAGTGAACCTCGAGTATTAGCAGTTAATTTGAAGGTGGAATTAGGGTTAAGTTTCAATCATTTCGATTAGCCATGGTTTCCATGGTTACCCATGAAATGATAACATTAACTTAAATCTTAATTTTGTCTTTTATTCCTCTTGTGCTGAATTCACAATATACATATTTTGGTTGTTGTTGTATGCACATTCATGTGTATAGGTGTGGACAAACTGTAAAAACAATTCACAAATGCTATCCAATATTGTTTACATCACCAATTTAATTTTAACAAATCAGCATCATTTAAACATCAGCTTTGGATAGTAAGCATTAAATGATATGCTTATAAATCAAATATAATAATCTCTATAATGCTAATATCACAAATTGTCATAATAAAATTACATATATGCATTAAGCATTATCACATGTTTCTAGAACAGTCTGTTACACAAGCATACTAAAGTTTGTTTACCAACTAAATGCAAAATATATTGCATGAATATTTCAACAAGCAATATAAAAAAACAGTAAATGTCTACACAAACATTAAATCACAAGTGTATAACATTAGCCGTTTAGGCGCTAATCGCAAAAGCTATCTACAGAATATATCAGAAATGATCAATTCACTTAAACATGTAAATTACTCACCACGCTGGGAATATAGTTTCAAACTATCATTTCAAACTTCTATCTTCATAGAAGTTTAGTGAGGTTTTAACATGAGAACAACAAGCATTCATTTTTTTTTCTGCAAACTATTTTCTAAACATATTTCTTCATCAGAGTCTGGTGGTAAAGGACATGCTCCTGCTTCTCAGTTTTTAGAACCTACAGTGAGGAAAATAAGTATTTGAACACCCTGCTATTTTGCAAGTTCTCCTATTTAGAAATCATGGAGGGGTCTGAAATTGTCATCGTAGGTGCATGTCCACTGTGAGAGACATAATCTAAAAAAAAAATCCAGAAATCACAATGTATGATTTTTAAACTATTTATTTGTATGATACAGCTGCAAATAAGTATTTGAACACCTGAGAAAGTCAATGTTAATATTTGGTACAGTAGCCTTTGTTTGCAATTACAGAGGTCAAACATTTCCTGTAGTTTTTCACCAGGTTTGCACACACTGCAGGAGGGATTTTGGCCTTGTAAACTTGTGTGTATATATATATATATATATATATATATATATATATATATATATATATAGGTTTATATCCAAATGTTTATTATATTATGCATGAGGAGGTTTTGGTGAGGAGAATGAGGATATGTGATAAGGAAAGGGGGGGTAGAGGCGATAACCGGAGGCGGAGGGAAAACTAATTTTTTACTATAACTCCTGTACACTACGTATCCCCAAACTTTACATTTTTTACTTTTTCTTCTTTGCTTATCTTGATTTTTGTCCTCAGAAAACTCGTACATTCATGCACTCATAGGTCATGGTAGCACTGTACTTATACATACACGTTTACATTTGCGGCATTTGGCAGACACCCTTATCCAGAGCGACTTACAACTGAGCAGGGGAGGGTTTTTAGGTACTTTAGGGCTTTTGCTCAAGGGCCCAGCAGTGGCAGCTTGGTGGTGGTGGGATTTGAACCTGTGATCTTCTGATCCAAAGCCACTGAGCACTCAGCCTTAACCACTGAGCTACCACCTCCCTCCACATCCTACACATACTTCACAGTACATATACTCATGCTTTAAAAATATTTTGGTAAAAGTTGAAGTACTGACTATACTTTTTTTACTCAAGTTAAAGTAAAGAAGTTTGGGCTCTGACATGCACTTAAGTAAAAAGTAGGCATTCTTACTACCTGTTTTAGTGTCAAGATGGTAACTGGATGCCACATCATATTAATATTAGGGCTGTCAATGTATTAAAATATTCAATGGTGCTGTTCTAAATGTACCTTAAATTACTACTTTCCATTTTTTTTATACTTTAATCAACATGGGCATTATTCGTGAAACCAAACTCAACATAGCATGAAGACAAAATATTCTTGTAAAAGTTTTAAAGTAATTATGGTGTTTTAAATTACGTAAATTATCAGGACACCAAACAGAATCTTTGCTATGTTTCCAGACGGATGGGTAATGAGCTGATACCGGAGAAACTGTACTTTTTTTAACTTATATACAGATTACATAATCAGAGAAAATTTGTATTCGGTGTGAATTGGTTTATTTAAAAGATTTTTCAAGCTTTATCTACATATATTTATTATGTCTGTGAGGAAAATATTTACTGAGATTCAGGGTGTTTTATTTGTGTTGTGTCTGTTTACTTTACAAAAGCACAACGTTTTAATGTTATTATGAGTGTGTACTAATAAAATTGGACCCTTTACATATTCAAATAAAAAAAAAAAAAAAGACAGCAATTTATGTTAGTTTTGGCGTTATGAGAAAAAAATGGCACAAAACCGCCGGTGCGTTTGTCAACACCAAAGGGGTTAACTGTGTGCATCATGGTGGATTTCGGTGCTGATTTGAGACTTGGTGCATCAGTAAAACAATTTTTACTAATTAAAAAGAATTTTTCGGTGGAGCTTATTTATTTATTTTTTTATATCTGAGCAAAGAAAATACATCATGAATAAACGTGTATTGCGCTAAAGGGTTTATTTTCGCCTCTTTTATTTATTTATTTATTTATTTATTTATTTATTTATTTATTTATTTATATTTTTTAAAAAAATGGTAAAACAGAAATGCGTGCTGCATTAATTGCACGTTTATTTAACCACTGCCTTTAAAATCAATTTGCATTTTGACAGCCTTAATTGATATATTAACACAAAACCAATAAAAAAGTTCTACCCAATAAATGTATCCAGGCTGAACATCCACCATATTAAACACAAGCAGAGAAAAGATGATAATGATGATCATGTGATCAGGAATGTCTCTGTTCTATCATGTTTACATCGCTGATTCCCTCTGTCTCATCCACGTTACCCCCAGACTTCTTGTTGCCTTTTGCCTGCTCATTGATTGCTTCATAAACTACCCTACATTTGAAGTGTGTGGGAGCCAGGAAATGATACACCAGTGGTAGATTGAAAAAACAAAAATGCAATGACACTTAATAGGCTGATGGTTTAAAAAACAGCATGCAATTAAAAAGAAAAATATTGACATTTCACCAAATAGATTCAAACTAAAGTAACAAGGCTGTTTTGAAAATGTTAGAAGTAGAAAGTACAGATATTTGTGTAAAAATATAATGAGTAAAAGTAAAAAGTGGTCCGAAAAATAAATGGTGAGGTAAAGTACTGATGCCAGAGAAATCTACTTAAGTACAGTAACAAAGGATTTGTACCGCATTACCTCCCACCTTTGAATATAAGTATGACAAAGCAAATATTGTTAATGAATTTACATATACTATATTGCAAATCTGAACATATAGCATATATTGCAACCTGTGAGCGCTGAATGCTGCTATATTCATGCAACTAGTCTGCTGCTGCGGCTACTGACAGAGTGTTATGCTCATTAGGCTATAAAGGTTATAAAATCATCCTAAAGAGTATGGAGACTACCAGTCCACAGACAGTCAGAGAGATTGTATAGAAATTGAGGGCATTAAAGACCATTTGGAAAAAAAAAAAACTCTTTTTGGGATTGCCAATTGTTTGTGTTTCTCCATCAGATAACACTAAACAACAATAGATAGGGGTGCAAATTGAACATTCCAAATAGAACATTGCTGGCTGTGTGCAGTGTGTCTAAAGGTCACATTGACAAGCCAGAAGTCTACTGGAAAAATGTTTTATGGACAGCTAACCAAAGAATATTATGTTTGGAGCAAAAATTTAAGCACTGCTTGGTTTCTCATCAGAATGTCCTCAGTGCAGGAGATCTGCTGTCTGCTGTCAGATGTATACCAGTGTGTGTGTGTGTGTGTGTGTGTGTGTGTGTGTGTGTGTGTGTGTGTGTGTGTGTGTGTGTGTAATGGCAGTAAATGTTGAGCGAATGGGATTGTATGCTAAAAATAATGAGTTTACATTTTTGCTCTGCATTTGCCTGCTTAGCACCGTTGCATGATGGATCTTACAATAGACACTGTAATTGTCTCTTGTAGTAAAGAGAGGTCAGTATGTCAATCCTGTTGTGTTTTTATAATAATATATAAGGGAAAGAATGTGTTTTTTTTCAGTGAGCTAATAAAGGCTGAGTTTTTAGCAGACTATACTCATTCATTAGAGAAAGAGGTAAATAGCAAAGGATGGCAAATTGGATTTCACTGCAGATAGAGATGCTTGTATTTGAGGTTGCTGCAAATAAAGGTGTTTTTTTTTCTTTTTTACCTCAGTAACAACAGATGTGCGCACAAAAGTGCCCCCTATTTATAGTGTTTTGTCTAAGCTCATTGTGTGTCAGGTATAAAAAATAAATAAATACATTTTCGGAACTTATTTTATGGAACCTTACTTTGTCATAGAACAGAAAAGGTTTGATGTCATATATTTTATATTACTAGATTACCAGACTTCTTATCTCATCTCATCCAGGTCTATAATGTGTATAAATCAGTGGCAGGCCGTGCATTTGGTACCTGGGCCTTTTAGTGGGGACTTACCCAACTTAATCCACATCTTAATACCACCACTATCCCGTCGTGATTATAGAAACCATCAAGACAAAAACGCAATGTAACAACGAGAGAGGCATTTCAGATATGGAGGTTGAAAACCATTTTACCAAAGCAAGAAACTCAGTTAAGACAACTCCAAACCTCTACACTACAACTGCAACTGTGCACCTACATCATCTGGAGCAGTTTAGAATCGACATTTGTGTAATAACTTGACAAAAACTTAAACATTGTAATAAAATACAACCTACCCACCAGAGATGCAGACTCATAATTTGCACTGCTCCTCAAGGGCTGTAATCCAGTGGTACCGTGATTTATCAGTGCTTACCGAATTTTCTTCTAGTCAATCGCTGTCTAATTCTTGCCTGTTTTTTGCCTTTTACCTAGTTTATTGCATACAAACAAAACGGACATCCATGTGTCTCAAAAGCAATAAAAGTCTGGGCGTTTCCAAACTTTTAACAGGCACTCTAGTGTATATGTATATGTATATGTATATACTATATGAATGGTTGTATTGGGACTACTGACCATTACACCAATTACACTACAGGGACTGTAATAGTATTGCAAACTCAAACTCTCAAAATATTAATTTGGTCTCTTCTTTGCAGCTTTTAGTAAGGCTTTCCACAACATTTTGGAGTGTTTATGTGTGAATCTTTGCCTATTTATCCAATAGAGCAAACAGCCCAATTCTATTTTCCCTCCTCCACCAAATTCTACATTGTCTATAGTGTGAAGTGGGTCTAATGGCAGTGTGCTTTACTGCTCCATCTGATGCTTGCGTTGGACTTGGTGGTGTGAGGCTTGCATGCAGCTGCTTGGTTATGGAAACATGTTCCTTTGAGCTCCCACTACACAGTATTTGGGCTATTAATGGCGAGGAAGAGCAACGCAGATGCATTATTTGCTTTGAGGATGTTGATGGAGAAGTATAGAGAATGTTAAAAGGAGTTGCATTGTGTGTTTGTGGATTTAGAGAAAGCGTATTACAGGATGGTGAGAGAGGAGGTGTGGTATTGTGTGAGGAAGTCAGGTGTGTCAGAGAAGTATGTGAGGGTGATGCCTGTATGAGGACAGTGTGACAGCAGTGAAGTGTGCAGTAGGAATGACAGACTGGTTCAAGGTGGAGGTTGGACTGCATCAAGGATCGGCTCTGAGCCCTTTCCTGTTTGCAGTGGTGATGGACAGGTTGACGGACGAGGTCAGACAGGAGTCTCTGTGGACTATGATGTTTGCAGATGATATTGTGATTTGTGATGAGAGTAGGGAGCAGGCTGAGAAGAACCTGAAGAGCTGGAGGTATGCACTGGAGAGAAGGGGAATGAAAGTCAGTAGGAGTAAGACAGAGTACATGTGTGTGATTGAGAGGGAGGGCAGTGGAGTGGTGTGTTTGACAGGAGAAGAGGTGGAGAAGGCGGAGGAGTTCAGGTACCTGGGGTCAACAGTGCAAAGTAATGGAGAGTGTGTTAGAGAAATGAAGAAAAGGGTGCAGGCAGGGTGGAGTGGGTGGAGAAAAGTGGCAGGAGTGATTTGTGATAGAAGAGTATCTGTGAGAGTAAAAGGGAAAGTTTATAGGACTGTGGTGAGGCCTGCGATGTTGTATGGATTAGAGACAGTGGTATTGAGTAGAAGACAGGAGGTGTAGCTGGAGGTAGCAAAGCTGAAGATGTTGAGGTTTTCTTTGAAAGTGACGATGATGGACACGATTAGAAATTAGTTTATTAGAGGGACAGCGTTTGTAGGACGTTTTGGAGACAAGGTGAGGGAGGCGAGATTGAGATGGTTTGGAAATGTTTAGAGGAGGGACATGGGGTATATCGGTAGGAGAATGCTGAGGATGGATGAAATTGTTTTTAATTCTATCTAATTTATTACAGAATGACTTTTTGCAGGGTGGCATTCTATCACAGCACTATGCTTTCACTGGGCTCCTAAGAATGACCCTTTTTATTTTACATTTTAGTTATTTAGCTATTTATACACCTGTGGCAATGGGTCTGATTCACCTGAATTTAATGATTAAGTGGTGTATCCCACTACTTTTGTCCATAGTGTTTAAACTATTTTGCTCCTTTCATTTCATTTCACTACTCCATCATCAACACCCCCAAACCTGATGAAAGAGCCATCATGACCTATGTGTCCTGCTTTTATCATGCTTTTGCTGGAGCCGAGCAGGTACAGCTGTCTGAACAAACACTTACAATACAAGGTTACAACATATTGTTTTGTTAACAACCTTATTAATCAAACATACATGTCTTTCCGCTCATGAAAGGCGGAGACTGCTGCTAGCTGGATTTGTAAAGTACTTGGAGTCAACCAGGAAAATGAGAAGTACATGGAAGACTATGAGAAGCTGGCCAGTGAGGTGAGACACTCATGTTCTCTGAGAATGTCCACTTCTATGTTCACTTCTACTCCCGCTTTTCTCTTTTTCTCATCATTAGCTGCTTGATTGGATCCAACGCACCACCCCGTGGCTGGAAAACCGAACTCCCGAGACAAGTATGGCATCCATGAAAAAGAAACTTGAAGATTTCCGTGACTATTGTCGCATTCACAAGCCACCAAAAGTGCAGGAGAAATGCCAGCTGGAGATCAACTTTAACACGCTGCAACTGCGTATCAGCAACAGGCCTGCCTACATGCCGTCTGAGGGAAAATGGTGTCGGTGAGACACCAAAATCCTACATATCAAAGATTATTTCAAAACTTTATTCAATTTATTGCCGTGTTCAAAATTGCCGTGTTTTTTCATATTTTTCCAGGTATATTTTTTTGCTTTAGAATAATGAATTTTAAATTGTTTGGAAATGGCCTTATAACCCTTCCCAAATTGATCGGCAGGAACAGTTGTTTCTCTAATATCAATGCTGTCTTTACTCTTTGGCATTGTGTTAACAAACGCCTTAATGCTCCAATCCAGCAAACTGCTAAAACTTGATATATTGTAGAGGTGGTCAATCAATTATTAGTACTTTGTAGTTTTTATATATGGCTTTTCAATTTTGGCTTAATTTTTGTAAAATATATAATTATTGAGTGTTATTGAGGGATTTGGATTAATTGATTTTTATTGATGGTCAATAAAAAACATTTTTGAGGTTAATAGATTTTTATTAAATTAAATTAATTATTAACTTAAAAATTGTTTTACAAGAGGCACATAATCGGCAAAAGCATCAAATGAATTATGAAACAGAAAGACACATAATTAATCATTAGCTCAAGGAATAATTAAATATATATATTTATATAATTTTTTTTTTTTTTTTTTTTCATACTTTAAGCAGTTAAGAAAAGTTAGTTTTCAGAGGATATGGCTTTTCAGGTCAGTACTCATTAAAGGTGATATTCCAGTTAACAGGTCCTGTGTCAATGTGATAATCATTTTAACAAATCCTCAGTGGAGGTGATTATCAGGCTAACAGGTCCTCTTGTTCTCTGTAGGACATTACAAGTGCGTGGCAGGGTTTAGAGCAGGCAGAGAAAGGCTATGAAAAATGGCTGCTGAATGAACTTCAACGTTTGGAGCGTCTAGACCATCTGGCTGAGAAATTCCAGCAGAAGGCATCCACCCACGAGAGCTGGGCTAAAGGTAAAAGTGTGCAAGACAAGAAAACATCGGTTTCAAATATGATAAATACTATGCAAATATAAAAGATGCTTAGTGCCATAAACCCATTTGTATCTGAAGAACATAATACAATATACATAATACTTACTACTCATATTTAAAAGAATGCTCAACAAGGATACATACTTACTGTGAATCAGCAACATTTCCAACTTTAATTATGTAGATAAGATATTTAATGTCAAAAAAGCTTTGGTTTTGAGTAGGCTTCATTCCACCACCTTTTCATTCAAATACAGACATTTGAATTTATTAAATATATTAAATCTAGCCAAAAAGCAAATCCTTATTAACTCTTCAGTGTAATATTACTGATCATTACCGCACAATATACCATAGTGTAAAGTGTTTTATGTGTGTCATACTGTATGTACTGTAATACAGAAATGTTGCTGCACTGCACATATTTCCTCAAAGGAAAGATAACCAGGTAATTCATGGTCAAAATATATAACAGCGCAGGTGTATGCTTGCTGTATGTATTCTGTGTGTGTGATGTAGGTAAGAATGAGCTTCTGACTCTGAAGGACTATGAGAAGGCCTCTCTGACTGAGGTGCGAGCGTTGCTCCGGAGGCATGAAGCATTTGAGAGCGACCTCGCCGCACACCAGGACCGAGTGGAGCAGATCGCCGCCATCGCACAGGAACTCAAGTATGACAACTTCCAGTTTCTTTTTCTTTACACATAAAAAAATTATAGGTATGCAGGAAAGCCATTGGAGAACCATTTGGAGTAGGTCTCTGGTCTTTTAATTACATTTTATTCTTTACCTGCATGATGACATTACATAAATACTAGATCCTGGTGAAATATGCTTTTGTTATAAATGACTTTATAACAAAAACTTTTTTAAAAGGGTCCTCTAATGAAAATAAAAAAATTTTACAGCACAATGTCACTATTACTGTTATACACACAAACACATTCCAATTTAAGCTTCAGGTGGGCAATCTGGCATAAATACCACCACAGGATTTCTTTCATGTTGAAAAAAATTAACTCTGCTGTCAGAGCGCTACCGCACTACTAAGATTTCCATGCTTCTGTATTTACATTTACGTCATGTCTTCACGCCATCCTGTGAATTCTCACATCATTCTTTCACGTGTCTTTGTTTCCGACGAGTTTTGTGTAAGTAGCTTATTCAGCCGTTTCCTTTTTTGCCAAGTGATTTATGTTTATAGTTTCTTGAACCACATTTTTGATCTTGCTTTTGGTTTCTTGTTTCTCACTCTTGGTTTTGCATATGTATTGCTTTGACTGTCCCACATTTTTAACCCAGATTTGAGCTTGGATCTGGATATACATGATATTTGCTAGTTGAGCTAGCTTTAGAGTCGCAGACAGAAAAGACACACTAATGATTTATAGCTTTACATAGTCTGAAAACCAGAGGTGGGAAGTACCGGAGTACAAACACTTCGTTAATGTACTTAAGTAGATTTTTTGGTATCAGTACTTTACTCCACTATTTATTTTTCAGACAACTTTTTACTTTTACTCATTACATTTTTACACAAATATCTGTACTTTTTACTTCTTACATTTTCAAAACAGACTCGTTACTTTAGTTTTATTAAACAGACACATTCATGATCATCATCATCTTTTCTCTGCTTGTGTTCTATATGTGGATCTTCAGTCTGGATAGATTCATTAGGTAACAACATTTTTTATTCGTTTTGTATTTATATATCTATATATATATATATATATATATATATATATATATATATATATATATATATATATATATATATATATATATATTTGGCTGTCAAAATTAAAATAATTGTAAACGGCACTAGATGTTATTAACACGCCATCAATTTAGCGCGCATTTCTGTTTTTACCATTTTTATAATAAGTATAAATACATAAATAAATAACTAAATATAAAAGAGGCAAAATTAAAACCTCCAGCAAAACATAAACTTATTCACGACACCCCTTCTTTACTTAGATATACAATAAATAACTAAACTCCACCGAAAAATAATTTCAATCAGTAAACGTTTGTTTTATTTCTGCACAAAGTCTCAAATCAAACACCAAATCCTCATGTTTTACACAATTGATCCTCTGGGTGGCGTTTTGTGGGTTTTTACCTCATAATGGCGACACGAACAGAAATTACTGTCTTTATTGATTGTAGAGATAAAAACAATACATCATTCAAATCTGTAAAATGTCTATGATTATATATAAAAGCTTCTTGACTTGAAGAGGTGCACTTTCTCTGGTATCACCTCATTAACTGTCCATGTGGAAACATAGCAAAAGCTCTTAATGATGTCCACACGTCTCTACACTGTTATAGCCTTTCTATTTAATCACTGTACATACATTAATCACTGTACATATTCTCATATATATATTACATGCTGTAAATATTATACATATTTATCTGCACTATTTGCATGATTGCTACTTTGTGCACTTCTGGTAGATGCCAAACTGTCTATCTATCTATCTATCTATCTATCTATCTATCTATCTATCTATCTATCTATCTATCTATCTATCTATCTATCTGTCTGTCTGTCTGTCTGTCTGTCTGTCTGTCTGTCAAATATTAATATGATGTGAGGTCCAGTTAACAGCTAAAACAGGTAGAAGTAATAACTACTTTTTACTTAAGTACATGTCAGAGCCAAGACTTCTTTACTTTCACTTAAGTAAAAAGGTATAATCAGTACTTCAACTTTTACCCGAGTATTTTAAAACATGAGTATCTGTACTTTTACTTAAGTAATGGATGTCTGTACTTTTGCCACCTCTGCTAAAAACACCTTAAAATTAAAGGGTCTTACATGGCTAAGATGGGTAAGGTGTCTGGTTCTATGAAGAACCTGGATCCATGGAACATTCCCCTTGCAAAAAAGGTTCTTTGAAGAGAAAAAGGTTCTTCACACTCAACAATCTCAATGCTGATCATGCATATCATTTTCTATATATTGGACTGAACAGGTTGGAACAAAGCCAATTGCAAGACAGTGTTTTTAACACCCACATGTGTTAGTTTAAATAATTTACACAAATTATTTTTAGATCAGTTATGGATCTTCTATGCCATCGGTGCAAAATGCTCCTTCTAGGTTCTTCAATGGCACCTTCTATGCACCTTCTATGGTGGGTGGTGGTAGTTCAGTGGTTAAGCCGTTGGACATTGGATAATCACGGAAGATCACAAGTTCAAATCGCACCACCAAGTTGCCACTGCTGGGCCCCTGAGCAAGGCCCTTAAACCTCCCCTGCTCAGTAGCAAGTCGCTCTGGATATGATAAGGGCATCTGCCAAATGACATAAATGTAAATGTCTATGTTAAGGGCATGTGCTCTGATGTTAACGGCATGTGCGTGATATAGAAATATTAATTAAGAAAATGATGCGGTTGTTATTGACACTGGATGGTTTTTAATGCTCTGTGTAGTGTTCGGTGTGTGTAGTGTTGTGTATTTCAATCTCTGGCTACGACTGCATGTGTGTGAGCTTCCTTTTGTATCTGGTATTATAAATATCTATAACTATGACCTATAGTGCTGCCAAAACACCTGCCTGAATCCTTCTCTGTAAATGTCTTCACTCTCTCTCACTCTATCTCTCTCTCTATCTCTCTCTCGATCTCTCTCTCTCTCTCTCTCTCTCTCTCTCTCTCTCGCTCTCTTACCCTTACACACACATACACACACATGTTCAGAACAATAACGCATTAATGTGATGATTAGACAGTTATGTAAGGGTTGTGTAAACTGGGGCTGTACTTTTACTTTTCTCTACTGCCCAAGGTTATGTTTACTCTTCCCTCACACGTTATTATGTTTCTGATTGATATATCTCTGAATGGTCATTGATATAGTTGGTTTTGTTTTGTATGCTTAAGTATACCTATTTATTTTATTTATTTATACTATTACCCTTCTCAAGTTCTCTTTCAGTTATTCATGTGCAGTTGCAATATATTTATCTATTAGTCATGCATTATAACTGTGGACATTGCGGACATTGTTTTTTGCCTGGGATATTGTGTGTTTGTTATCTGTGTGTAATTTTAACACACGCATACACACACACACACACACACACACGCACGCACACACATACACATGTGCACACAATGTTCTAGGTCAGGGTCGGTTTGTTCTTATGCACCTGCATTAAATCACTGAGAGCTTCAGGGCTCAGTTTAAAAAGTGTGTAAGTGTGTGTGTGTGTGTGTGTGTGTGTGTGTGTGTGTGTGTGTGTGTGTGTGTGTGTGTGTGTGTGTGCATGTGTCTGAGTATGTGTGTGTGTTCAGAATGACAGCTGTAAAGGCTGATTTTATCTAATACCATGCATTTAACCAGTTTTTGATGAGTATTTGAGTGTGTGAAATTGTCCAACATCATTACAGGCCTGTTAATCTAAACCTGAGCTAATTAGAAGGAATGTTAAATCAGCTGATATTTTCCATTATTAGAAAAGCTTTCAATCAGCAACCACAGATGTTTTACAAAAAAACAAGTACACATAATGTCTATTTTTTATCTCTCTCTTTCTTTTGCTTTTCTATGCCATATTATCATGCCCCTTACTAACACATGTATTTATTAAAACCGTGTTTCTGGACTTTGGCCATCAGGTGATCAGTTTTAGCATTAACTGTGTCACTGTGTTCTAAGTTACAGTATGTGCACACACACACACACACACACACACACACACACACACACACACACACGACAACTATACACAGTAAACGCCTGGCAGCCTTTTGGTCAGAATTATCACTATTTAACTTTCAGACTTTTCACAGACTTCTCACAATTTTGTCTCAAAAACAGCTTTACAGATATAACTGTGTAACACATACATTTATCCTCAAGTTTATTACTAATGAGTGAGCCAGTGGACATGGTGGTAAGGAAAACTTCTTGAGATGGCATAAGGAAGAACCTTGAGAAGAACCAGACTCAGAAGAGAACCGAGCCTCATCTGGGTGACACCAATTGTCCATTCATTACATTTCCGTTATTGTTGAGGGTACCAAGGTTATTTCTGGTGTGTGTGTGTGTGTGTGTGTGTGTGTGTGTGTGTGAGAGAGAGAGTGAGAGTGAGAGTGAGAGTGAGAGTCACTAATGAACACTTGAGGGCAAAACTTGTTAATGGCAATTGCAACCATATGCCACTGAAACAAAACTGTTTATATTAATTACAGACCAAATCCATCTTCATGGTTCTTGAGCTCTTGACTCTTCACAGTAACCTCCTGCATCACTGCTAGCTACTTTCTCACATTTTACCCTAGTTTTAGTTGTTCTGATTATTTTATTATTCATGATTTTAAAAAAATTTGTGCACTTTACACGAGTGCTTCTCATTATACATTTTCAAATATGTAAATACAGTATACATTTTTAGGGTTGTCATTTTTTTGCTGTCTACAATATGTAATTTAATGACATAACCGTTTATAAAGTTACAGATCTGAAACATTAGAACACAGCAAAAAACAAACAATACCAAACACATGACTGTAATTATTTTATCTGTAAGTATGTTTTACTCATTTTACAGTTCATTTTCATAAAATTGTTAGTGTTATTTTTTTTTTTTTTTTATTTTTGCATAAAGAAGCGTAATTAGAATAAGATCATTTAAAACTCGACCCAAGTCAATGCGTTGAAAATGAGGTGAATAATTATAGCTTTAATTTATAATAATATCTCAATAGAACTCTCTTTTTTTTTTTCATATTCAATACATTTTCACATCTTTTTTGTAGTGTAGCTTTTCTTCTGTTGCAAAAGGAGCGTCATGACTGCAAGGCTCCATGTGTAGCTCACGCAGCTCAAGGATCTTTCATAGCTTTTTTTGTTATAGATTTCTTTTTAAATATTTTTAATAGACACATTTATTTTGCCAGCATGTTGTATTGCTTTTCTTTTGCTTCCAGGCATCGGGTTTCTCAGTTCACGTTAGTGCACACTGCTATTGAAATGTCATTACATTTCAAATAGGAAGAATTTCTACTTTTTGTGTGTGTGTGTGTGTGTGTGTGTGTGTGTGTGTGTGTGTGTGTGTGCGTGTGTGTGTAGTGAACGGGACTTCTATGCAGCAGCAGCTATTAATGAGCGTTGTCAGCAGATTTGTGATCAGTGGGACCAGATGGGAACTCTGACACAGAAACGCAGAGAGGTCCTTGAGGTATTTCAATTATTATTATTTTTATTATTATTTTATTTCTTACAAGTTGTTTCCAATTGAACAAAATAAATAAAAAAACTGAACCTTTTGATAAAATGTATATTCTGCACAACATATCGATGGCCTGCTGGGATAGAATTGATTAAAGAATAGCATGTGCTCCACTCAAGAGCCATGTTCTTGTACACAGTCATCAGTACAGTGGAGGTGATTATAATTATACAGCAGGTCACTCTTATCTTACTTTATTCCCCTAATTAAACAAATGTTAGCAGCTTTAAAGATAAAGAGATTTTAAAGTTTACATTTATAAGATTAGTTCCTATTAGTTTATCCCTAATTAGAGAGCAGGTGGCGATTGTGGCAAGGAAAAACCCCCCTGGAATGAGAAAGAGACTTTGAGAGGAGCGAGAAAGAACCGAGTAGCATGAATGAGATAAATATTAATCGCTCTGGATAAAGGCGTGTGCCAAACACCATAAATGTAAATGTAAATGATTGATTAATTGACTGTTGCTGCAAACTATGGTCCTAAGCCATTGTAGTAGTAATAGACTTTATATTAATTATTGGAATATATTGATAATTTATTTCAAAGTATCTATCTATCTATCTATCTATCTATCTATCTATCTATCTATCTATCTATCTATCTATCTATCTATCTATCTATCTATCTATCTATCTATCATAATTTATTTACTGTTTGAATGTTGAATGATTTTTTTTATTGTATATCTGCAGTATTGGTGAGAAATGTTTCTCTAAAACTCTTTCCTAATTTTTTTAGGGAAATAAAAAATACCAAAACATTCCTATATTTTTTAATTGGATATAGCAATTGTTTTATTACTGTTTCCATTTTGCAAATGTTCATGATATATCTATTGAAGATGCTATAAATGTGTGACCATGTGGGCAAGTAGGCTACAGCACACTGCTATTCATTTAAATGATATGACCATTTGAGATTGATGTAAATCCACAACCAACATTATGAAATGCTTTTCAAGACAATGATTTAACTTAATGAAAGAAACAGTCTTATGAATTTCAGTGTTGAAACTTTACAGTGACCTTGGTTTTCATCCTTAGAGAGAAATTAAAGCTAGGCAGAAAATGATTTATTGTGAACTTTGCATATTGTGCATGAGGCAGGCATTCTTAGAATCAAGGCTACATTCTCATCAAACTGTATATGTGACTGTGTATGTGTGTGTTTGTAAGAGGACAGAGAAGTTGCTGGAGACAATCGATCAGCTCTTCTTGGAGTTTGCAAAAAGATCTGCTCCATTTAATAACTGGATGGATGGAGCCTTGGAGGACCTGCAAGACATGTTCATGGTGCACAGCATAGAGGAGATAGAGGTAATGCTCAAGAATGTAATGATAAATTATAAATCACAAGATATGCCAATATAAGCAAAAAATACACGTATTTTATTCATTTCAATCCCTGGTCACATTATTCAATATCTTGATTTGGATTGTTTATTCACAAGCAAGTTACATTTAATGAAAAAAATTAAATGTTTAAACTGTAAATTGAAGTAGGTGAGACTGAGGCCATTTTGGCTCATGTGATTTACTCAATGCTGCATATTATGGATGTACTGTGTATTGAGTATTTCATGTCAGAACAACAGGGCACGGTTAAAAATGGTAGTGGTTTGTCCCAAAAATCCATCTCATACTAAAATTGAAAATAGCACTCACAACATGATACACAAAGGTTTGTGCATTTTCAATCTAGAGCTTTATCTGTGTGTGTGTGTGTGTGTGTGTGTGTGTGTGTGTGTGTGTGTGTGTGTGTAAAGAACCTGATCTTGGCCAATGACCAGTTCAAAGTGACGCTGCCCGAGGCAGATGCGGAGAGACAGTCCATTATCAGCATTTACAACGAGGTGCAAAAAATTACCCAGACTTACAACATCTCTCCCAACCTCACCAACATCTACTGCTCCATCACCCCGATGGAGATCAGCACCAAATGGGACAAGGTGTGTAAGATTGGCCAGAGATCTTATATGTATAGATAAGTGCAGGTGGGGCAGAATGTCCCAATGATGTAAGAAATAGTACGTGGCTAATTGTGCATTAGATGATTTTAATGCTTGACATTGGGGGCACATAACTCACAGACGCAACACTTTTTTGCCCTGGTCATTTGCCATACAAAACTTGTTTATTGGATATAAATAACAGTTTTTTTTGGGTTAGGTATTTATATAAAATTTTTTGGATCTAAAATTCTGACCACTCTGTGTCATTCACAGAGAAAGAATAGTGTGGGAAAATCACATTTATTAAAATAAATGTTATTTATAAAAATCCTTTCATTTCTACTAATAATGAAGCTGCTGCTGTTAATGAAGCTGCTGCTGCTGTTTCTTCATTAATTTATTGTCCAGTTTGTTAAATTCATCTTGTGCCTCTATTACCATTGCCGTAGTCATTATATCAGTTAAATGGCATGTAATACTCATCCATGTAATACAGTAAGGTTAATAGGAAATATTTAGTATTTCACAGTAGTTTAGAACCAGGGTGTTGAACGCACGCCTTCTTACCAATCGCTGGTAATACATTTGGTTTAATTTGCTTCCAAACGGCAGTTCGTTATAAATAAAACCTATAAATAAAAGCGCGGCGCTGGCAGCAGCAGAGAAATGCGGTGCAGACAGCGTGACATGCGGAGAAACACAAATGATGAGCATACGCAAAACACACAGGACCATACGTGGACGGCATGAACGTGCAATAACGGACCGGGAGTGTGGGTGAGTGAGCGGTTTATATTGGAGCTGGGAGTGAGTGAATAACTAGCTCCAGCTGTGCGTGATTCAGGCTGAGAGCTTGGAAGCACGAGGAGGCAATGCCAGCCACCGAATGGGGGTGTGGCAGGTGGATTCCTGACACCACCCCCCCCAAAGGGGCGGCACCGGACGCCCCAACCCACTCAATGCCCGGCGGGCCAGGGCACTCGGAGGAGGGCCCCTCCAATCTCCCAGGGCCGTAGGGGACCCGGCCGGAACTGCCACTAAGGCAGAAACAGCCAGGAAGGGCCTGAGGCGAAGAGACCACCCCTGCGGAGAGCCAGAACGGGACAACGACTCCAGCAGGCTCCCGGAACGGAGCACAGCCCAACTTGGAGACCAGGAGCAGGGCAAAGTCCTTGGCGCCGACCGGAGGCAGAGAGACAGCCCTCATGGAGACCAGGAGCGGAATGACGCCCCCAGCAAGGACCTGAGGTGGGACGACGCGCCCAGCGAAGACAGGAAGTGGATAGACGCCCACCACGGAGGCCTGGAACTGAGAGACGGCCCTGACGACGACCCGAGGCTGGGCGGAGTCCTCGGCGGAGGCCTGGAGCTCAGAGACGGCCACCGCGGAGACCCGGAACGGGGTGACGCCCACGGCGGGGACTTGGAGTGGAGCCACGCCCTCGGCGGAGACAGGAGGCGGAGAGACAACCCCCTTGGAGACCTGGAGCGGAGCGACACCCTCGGTGAAGACAGGAGGCGGAGAGACGTCCTCTACGGAGCTCTGGAGCAGGCTGACGCCCTCGGTGGAAACCGGAGGCGGAGAGATACCCACAGGAGAAACTGGAAGTAGAGAGACCACCCCCATGGAGACCGGGAATGGAGCCACGCCCTCAGCGGAGACTGGCAGCTGAGCGACTTCCTCTGCAGTGGTCTGGAGCTGAGAGGCGGTAACCCTGGAGACCTGGAAAGGCGTGACGTCCCTGGGACCTCTGGGATGTGACCTCTCCTCCTGAGTGCTCGTGGGGCGAGCCGTCACCTTTTGGGAGACTGTGGTGCGAGCTGTTGCCTTCGGATGAAGCTGGGGGCAGCGGTTCGACGTCCCTTTCGCAGTCTAGGAGCTGAGCTAAGAGCTCTGGGGATTCCTTGGGTAAAGCGGAGCTCTGAGAGGTGGCATCGCCCTCCGGGAGACTGTTGGGCGAGCTGTTGCCTTCGGTGGAGCCCAGGGGCCACGGGACGACTTCCCTTTCGCAGTTTCAGAGGTGAGTTGAGTGCTCCGGGATCCCCTTGGGTGAAGAGGTGTTCTTGGGGACGCGCTGGCATGGAACCGGGCTCTCCTTGGGACGCTGGAGCGGAGCGGAACGTTTCTGGAAGTCCTGGGAGCGAAGAGAAAGCCGCCTGGGAACCCTGGAGCGGAGCCAAGCTCGCCTGGTGACCTTGGAGCAGAGAGGAGCTCGCCTGGAGACCCTGGAGCGGAGAGGAGCTCGTCTGGAGACCCTGGAGCAGAGAGGAGCTCGCCTGGAGACCCTGGAGCAGAAGGGAGCTCGCCTGGAGACCCTGGAGCAGAGCAGAGCTTGCCTGGAGTCCCTGGAGCGGAGAGGAGCTCGCCTGGAGACCCTGGGATGAAACCGAGCTCTCTGGGACTCTCTGGAGCGGAACGGAGCTCTCGGGGTCTCTCTGGAGCGGGACTGAGCTCTAGGGGACTCTCTGGAGTGGGACCGAGCTCTCGGGGACTCTCTGGAGCAGGACCGAACTCTCGGGGACTCTCTGGAGCAGGAACGAGCTCGCCTGGTGACCCTGGAGCGGAGAGGAGCTCGCCTGGAGACCCTGGAGCGGAGAGGAGCTCGCGGAGTTGCCCTGGGACAGAGAGGAGCTCACGGGGTCGCTCTGGGACAAAGAGTGTGGAGCGCAATTTTTGCTCTTTCCGTCGGATAGCTGGACGGATTCACCTCCATGTACCGATTCACGCTCCGTAAAAATTCCCCCCATTCAGCTCTGTCGCCGGAGAAGCGAGCCGGGAAATCCATGAGGTCAACACGGGGGTGTGGTGCTTCCGAGCACGAGCCGCGCAAAACCGCAGCAGATTTCGGGTTTTCCGGGGTGGGGGACTTAGTGGTCGCTTTATCGCGGCGGTACGAATCCTGCCTCTGAAATTTGGATCGCCCCCGGGACCACTGTGGTAATCCGATCATGTCCTTACTTTCTTTCTTTCCTTTTTTCTTTTTTTTTTTTTCCGCCCCCCTTTTTTAGTCCTTGTAGTCCTATTCAGGGGTCCGTTATTTCTGTCATGCGGGAAAAGGAGGCGGAAGCCGTAGTAACAGCAGACAGTTTTATTTAACAAAAGACAGGAAATATACACACAGTTCGCACAGCTGTATATTCCTGTGAATGAAAACGGCAGTTCGTATAAATAAATTCACAATATCGCGCAGGGAAAAGCGCGGCGCTGGCAGCAGCAGAGAAATGCGGTGCAGACAGCGTGACGTGTGGAGAAACACAAAGACCTGCGTTCGCAGGGATAATCCAGAGTTCAGGGTCCGGGGAAAAGGAAGATATAATCCCTGGTGCACCTGGGTAGAGGTGCAGTCCACGCGAAGTGAGAGAGAGTGTCCGAGGCGAACGATACGTAGCGGGGATGAGCAAAAGGACCATACGTGGACGCCATGAACGTGCAATAATGGACCGGGAGTGTGGGTGAGTGAGCGGTTTATATTGGAGCTGGGAGTGAGTGCATAATTAGCTCCAGCTGTGCGTGATTCAGGCTGAGAGCTTGGGAGCACAAAGAGGCAATGCCAGCCACCGAAGGGGGCGTGGCAGGTGGATTCCTGACAGGTCTAATGTTATGGGGCTCAGTTTTTTGTCTTGAAGTTTGTGAAACCGGGAAAAACCCAGGAATAATCCATATATTAGCCGCTTCGTTGTTTAAGCCGTGGGGTTTAAAGCGTGGGAAAAAAGTAGCGGCTTGTAGTCCTGAAAATACGGTATTTGTATTTATTTGGTTTTATTTATTTATTTGTCAATTTAATGTCTTTGTTTAATTTAATGTCTTTTCCACAGTTAAGATATAATGTAGAAACTTTGTGTCCTAAAAGGCCACAGGATATAGTTTCAGGTTGAACTGGTTTTGCATGTAGAGACAGCATCAGTTGGAATTGGTGTATGCACAATATCTTGAAAACATCTTGATCACTCAACTGCAAAGAGGCTATATGGGCAGAACAGAAACTTTGCTGTGTGTAGCTGGGCTAACAGATGTATATTCCTGATAGTCCTGGCTTACTAAAATACCTCACCTATTTCTGGTTTAATTAAAACACCTCGAACAAAATGTCAAAGTAGAAGAATAAAGCACTTGGGTGCATGATGTTATAGGAGAATAATCAGCACTACTTGTTAGGGCAACCATTCTTTCACTTAATTATGACAAAGTCAAAAGAAATCTAAATTTTATTTTATGTCTGTTTGTGTGCAGGTCAAGAGGATGGTCCCTCAAAGAGATACATCATTACGGGAGGAGTTATCAAGGCAGCAAATGAACGAGCGCCTCAGAAGGCAGTTTGCAGCCCAGGCTAATGCGATTGGACCATGGATACAGACCCGGATGGAGGTGCAAATAAAATAATGCAAACGCAGTGGCTTTCCTAAGCGGTGTGGTTATGTTGTTTGGTCATGCTGTGCTATGTTTTAAGGAGATTGCACACTGCTCTGTGGATGAAGGTGCTACTCTGGAGGATCAGATGAATCAACTAAAGCAGTATGAGGGTATGATCATTAACTACAAGCCCAACATCGACAAGCTGGAAGGAGATCACCAGTTTATCCAGGAGTCACTAATATTCGACAACAAACACACCAACTACACCATGGAGGTGCCTCATTCTTTCATATGCTGTAGTTCATACTAAATATTTCAATGAATGTTAAGTATTGTGTATTGTTATGACCGAATGACAGCACATAAATAACTTAATAATATTTATAAATCTGATGTGCACAATGTTTCCCTTAACAAGCATAGGTCAGGACCATTGTCTGAACTTTGCTCAGAATGATTAATATCTTTAGAGTGTATGATACATATACAATATAGTGAATTATGTAGTACATCTATAGGCATTTAAAGGAAAATGACAAACTGCAAGTTATTCACAGCCACTTCTCACCTCTCTACATAATAGAGTTTTGCTCTGTTCTGATCTCAGCATATTCGTGTCGGATGGGAGCACCTCCTGACCACTGTGGCTCGCACCATCAACGAGATCGAAACTCAGATCATAACCCGCGATGCCAAGGGCATCAGTCAGAAGCAGCTCACAGAGTTTCGCTCATCTTTCAGCCACTTTGACAGGGTAACACCATCAGTGCACAAACATCCACACTTAAACATGCACATAAAAATTTACACACACAAATATAACACACACAGAATTGTACAGAGTCTGAGCTATTCTCTCATGGTGTGGATGAAAAGAGAAATGGTGTAGGGGTGATTCTTAAGGAAGATTACAGTAAGAGTGCAGTGGAGGTGAAGAGAGTTTCTGATAGGGTTATTAACGTAAAGTTGAAGGGGTGATAATAAATGTCATCAGTGCCTATGCTCCACAAGTGGGTTGTGAGATGGAGAAGAAGGAAAGATTCTGGAGTGAATTAGATGAAGTGGTAGAAGGTGTACCTAGAAAAGAGTGATTGGTGAGTGGGGCAGACTGTAATAAGCATGTGGGTGAAGGGAACAGAGGTGATGAGGAGGTGATGGTAGGTATGGCTTTAAGGAGAGGAATGTGGAAGGGCAGATGGTGGTAGATTTTGTTAAAAGGATGGAAATGGCAGTGGTGCATACTTATTTTAAGAAGAAGGAGGATCATAGGGTGACGTAAAAGAGTGGAAAGTTGGTAGGACCAGATGACATATCAGTAGAAGCATGGAGATGTTTAGGAGAGATGGCAGTGGAGCTTTTAACCTCAATGTTTAGGAGTCTCTATGGGCTATGATATTTGCAGATGGTATTGTGATTTGTGGTGAGAGTAGGGAGCAGGTTGAGAAAAGCCTGGAGAGGTGTAGGCACATGCTGGAGAGAAGGGGAATGAAAGTCAGTAGAAGTAAGGCTTTTGTCCATATAGTGTCTATTCATGTGAATAGACACTATATGCCACACCTCCGGCTTTACTCCATGTGCGTTTTATAGTTCCCGATCAAGACGTCACCCCGCCGGTGACAGCCTGCTTTCAATTTTGATTGATTACACACATTATTCAGAGCATGGACAACGCAGTTGCGTTCCCAAAGCGTTCCGACGCAGCGTCTCGTTCCCTGAGGAAACTAGGGTTACATTCGTAACACTAGAGATGTTTTCTCATGTAGTAACTTGTGCTTTTTGATATAATGGACATTATCATGCTTCTTATTTTTAATCTCGTACTTATACAGTGAGGAAAATAAGTATTTAAACACCCTGCTATTTTGCAAGTTCTCCCACTTAGAAATCATGGAGGGGTCTGAAATTGTCATCGTAGGTGCATGTCCACTGTGAAAGACATAATCTAAAAAAAAATTCCAGAAATCACAATGTATGATTTTTTAACTATTTATTCGTATGATACAGCTGCAAATAAGTATTTGAACACCTGAGAAAGTCAATGTTAATATTTGGTACAGTAGTCTTTGTTTGCAATTACAGAGGTCAAACGTTTCCTGTAGTTTTTCACCAGGTTTGCACACACTGCAGGAGGGATTTTGGCCCACTCCTCCACACAGATCTTCTCAAGATCAGTCAGGTTTCTGGCCTGTCACTGAGAAACACGGAGTTTGAGCTCCCTCCAAAGATTCTCTATTGGGTTTAGGTCTGAAGACTGGCTAGGCCACGCCAGAACCTTGATATGCTTCTTACAGAGCCACTCCTTGATTATCCTGGCTGTGTGCTTCAGGTCATTGTCATGTTGGAAGACCCAGCCTCGACCCATCTTCAATGCTCTAATTGAGGGAAGGAGGTTGTTCCTCAAAATCTCGCAATACATGGCCCTGGTCATCCTCTCCTTAATGCAGTGCAGTCACCCTGTCCCATGTGCAGAAAAACACCCTCAAAGAATGATGCTACCACCCCCATGCTTCACAGTAGGGCTGGTGTTCTTGGGATGTACTCATGATTCTTCTTCCTCCAAACACGTTTAGTGGAATTATGACCCAAAAGTTCTATTTTGGTCTCATCTGACCACATGACTTTCTCCCATGACTCCTCTGGATCATCCAAATGGTCATTGGCAAACTTAAGACGTGCCTGGACATGTGCTGGTTTAAGCAGGGGAACCTTCCCTGCCATGCATGATTTCAAACCATGACGTCTTAGTGTATTACCAACAGTAACCTTGGAAACGGTGGTCCCAGCTCTTTTCAGGTCATTGACCAGCTCCTCCCATGTAGTTCTGGGCTGATTTCTCACCTTCCTTAGGATCACTGAGACCCCACGAGGTGAGATCTTGCATGGAGCCCCAGTCCGAGGGAGATTGACAGTCATGTTTAGCGTCTTCCATTTTCTAATGATTGCTCCAACAGTGGACCTTTTTTCACCAAGCTGCTTGGCAATTTCCCCGTAGCCCTTTCCAGCCTTGTGGAGGTGTACAATTTTGTCTCTAGTGTCTTTGGACAGCTGTTTGGTCTTGGCCATGTTAGTAGTTGGATTCTTACTGATTGTATGGGGTGGACAGGTGTCTTTATGCAGCTAATGACCTCAAACAGGTGCATCTAATTTAGGATAATAAATGTAGTGGAGGTGGACATTTTAAAGGCAGACTAACAGGTCTTTGAGGGTCAGAATTCTAGCTGATAGACAGGTGTTCAAATACTTATTTGCAGCTGTATCATACAAATAAATAGTTTAAAAATCATATATCGTGATTTCTGGATTTTTTTTTTAGATTATGTCTCTCACAGTGGACATGCACATACGATGACAATTTCAGACCCCTCCATGATTTATAAGTGGGAGAACTGTGAGAATGTGTGTGTGTGTGTGTGTGTGTGTGTGTGTGTGTGGGTGCATCTTTATGTCTGCCTGTAAGTAATAATACTTACCTTTATTATGACGCTTCACATTTCTCATTTTTCTTTCTGGTTACTCATTGTGTATTCTCTTTCCACAGAAGAAGAAAGGAGGAATGGATACAGATGAATTCCGTGCATGTCTCATCTCCATGGGTTATGACCTGGTAAAAGAAAATACAAAACAAATCAAATCAAATTCCAAAGCAATATTTTTTACTGATCTTTTGTTTATGGAATACGACAGCGTCTCATTAAGGCAAGCGACTGTCCAAAAAATATTCAGTTTTACAAAAATCCCTGAAATATTGTTTATTGACACTTAGAACAAGAGGATACGAATTGCAAAAATAATTGTCGATTGTAGTTTACATATTTCCTCATATATATTTCACAGTTTTCTTAAAATATTTCATAGTTCTCTTCATATGTTACAGTTTTCCTTATATATTTCACAGCTCCTCATACTGTATGTTTTACAGTTTCCATCATATATTTCACGGTTTCACATATATTTCAGTTTTCTTCCTGTAATTCATAGATTTCCTCATATATTTCACAGCTCCTCGTATATTTCACAGTTTTCCTCATACATATCACATTTTTTTTATTCTTATGTTTGTAGTTTTGTTACCACATGACTAAGAGTACAGTCAGTAGCAACAAACACATCCATAAGCAATGAGACAAAAGCGCAACACATTATTGGCAATGCTTGTAGTTTATTTAGGCTCTACAGCTTCATCCACATGTGGTGAAAAAAATTTACTAAAAACGATTTGAGAGCATTAATTAATTTAGCTCCTAATTTCTCATAAGGTGTTTTTTAAGGTCTTTCATAAAGATTTTTTTCTCACTCTGTTGTTGGTGATTCATAAACCTATTCATCTATTCTTCAGCTATTTTTTTCATGCTCTCCTGCACGTATACGTTTCCTCAGTACCTCTGTGTATTTGAATTTGAAAAAAAATAGCACGGATTTATTTTTAAAGCAATTGTTCTGCCCAAAAAAAGCATGTACTTTATCTGCTTCTCATAATTAATGGCGCTTTTAATTAATGGAGGAGCTGGTTATTTCTGGTCAGTTATTGTTACACAACTTAAACATTTTTTTTAAAGACAGGGTTGTGTAGTTCTACACAATAGGAAGTTTTAGAAAAGTAAAAGAGCTTTTAGTGCAACTTTTCTCAGAAGTATGTGTGTATGTGCAGGGCGAGGCTGAATTTGCTCGGATCATGTCAATGGTCGATCCGAATGGTAAGGGAAAGGTGACGTTCCAGTCCTTTGTGGACTTCATGACCCGTGAAACTACAGAGACTGACACTGCTGAACAGGTTGCTGCCTCCTTCAGGATCCTCGCTGCTGATAAGGTGTGTGTGTGTGTGTGTGTGTGTGCGCGCACGCAATCATTCTTTTTCATTTACATGGACAAAATATGCCAACCTTTTATTTTTATGCAGTTAAAACGTACTATTTCAGCAAGTGGTAGCTCAGTGGTTAAGACATAAGACTTCTGCATAGATGGTTGTGGGTTGTAACTTGTATAAAAATAATATAATGATTATAAGTTACTCTAAATAAGGGTGTGCGCCATTTGTTCTGGCTGAAATCTCTACCAAAGCCGATTTGTTTTCTATTTGTAACTTTTTATTTTCCCTATTTTTCTCATATATTTAAATTTTCCCCATATATTTCAGATTCCTTAAATATTTCACAGTTCTTCTTGTTCTTCTCAGTTGTATTGTCTTAATATATATATATATATATATATATATATATATATATATATATATATATATATATATATATATATATATATATATATATATATATTATAGTATATGTGTGTATATATATATATAGTATATATACACATATACTATGTGTGTGTGTGTGTGTGTGTGTGTGTGTGTGTGTGTGTGTGTGTGTGTATATATATATATATATATATATATATATATATATATATATATATATATATATATATATATATATATATATATATATAGCACTAAAGAAATAAACTTGAATCAAAAACGTTCATATATTTCCTAGCTCCTCATAATGTATTTTTCACCCTTTTCCTCATTTGTTTTCACATTTTTCACACATATGTTTGTTGTTTTTCAATCTGTAACACTTTTTTCCATTTTCCCTATTTCGTGTGTTGCAGCCGTACATAATGATAGAAGAGCTGAGGCGTGAACTGCCTCCTGAACAGGCTGACTATTGCATCACCAGGATGCCTTTGTACACCGGGCCTGATGGAGAGCCAGGAGCCTTGGATTACCACACCTTCGCTTCTGCCCTCTATGGAGAGAGTGACCTTTGAATGCATACTTATATGCACACACATGCTTTTTTTTCTCTGTTAATTTCTATGCATTACATTACTGTTTCAGGCACTCCCTCCTCTAATAACTTTCACCAGTTACCAACTATGACAAATGTCATTTTTATTAAAAAATGTGATTCTCTATTTACCTAGCTTGAGAGTTATTAAGAATGTGGAAGTATAAAGTGGCAATTTTTGACAATTTGAATCATAAAAAACAGCATACGCATCATATTTTGCTCTTTTTAAAAAATTAATGAAAAAGCATCAGATAAATTTTAGTGTCATCTGCTCCAGAGTCACTCCTACTTAATGTGCTACATTCACACTTCACTCCAAGATATGACTGGACGTGATCATGGTAACATTCTGAGGGAATGCCAACAAAAGTGTCAAAAACAGTATATAACGTTAAAAATCCATTTTGGAAAAAGCAGAAAACTGGGTTTAGATTGGAAGAAGAAAAAGAAAATAAATTGTTGTACATTAGTTGTTTTATTATTTGCAAACTAAATATATATCGGTATCCTTTAATTGGGGTGTTAAAATGTTGAAATAAGATTTATAATTATTTAAATGCATTGGTAACATGCTCCAGAAATTAGTGTGTATTTAAATTATAACTCAACATTGGTCATCATAAGCCTATGTTGCTTGTTTATCTTATACACTAGTTTTCACACATTATAATAATAAGTAATAATCCAATAAAGCCCAATTGTAAGCAAACTGTTGCCATGCTTCATTATTTAATGTTTAAAAAAAATCCTACACATTTAATTATGATATACATATACAGTACATGTACAGTACATATACACTATACTGACAAAAGTATTGGGACACCTGACTTTTTTTAGCCATGGAGTCGGAGGCACAGAGAACGACTTTGGATTCAGTAGCATTAAATTTAGCCTTGAATCGAAATAAGAGACCAAAACCTGTTCCAGCATGAAAATGTCTCTATGCACAAATTGAGCTCTACGAAGATATAGTTTACATGGGTTGGAGTGGAGGATCTTGAGTGTCCTGCTCTAGAGCTTTGACCTCAACGCTATTGAACATTTTTGTGATGAATGTGAACGCTGACTGCACCCCAGACCTCCTTACCTCACTTACATCAGTACCGGACTACAAATGACCTTGTGGCTGAATAAATCTTAACAAATCTCGCCCAAGCACAATTCAAAATCCAGTAAAACATCTTTCTAGAAGAGTGGAGTTTTTTTATAACAGCAAATAAAGGGGACATATGAAAGCGAAGTTCAAAAATAATATACAAATTGAATTATTTGTATCTTATGATTATGGTGTTCACAAACCTTTGTCAATATAGTGTACAAGCACAAATACAGAAGGAAGAAACAGGTTTTATCGCACATGTCACAGCATGGATAGATGTTTTCAATGTTCTATTGTGAACAAAAATCTATTGGTCATTATTTACAAGTTGCAGTGGATGTGCAGGTGTTTTAATATAGTTTATTATAATTTTATTATAATATTTATAATATCTTTCTAGACCCTATTATAGTTGTATTTATTTTTTATTATAATAATAATAATATTATACACATCCCGATTTATTTAAGTAAAGAATAGTTAATTATGCACTGTATATGGTAAATATTATCATTAATTTAATGTTTATAATATTTAATATTTAATATTTGAACATGTGTTTCTAGTCCACAGCACAGGATGGTGCAATAACTTGAAAAGTCTTTTGCGCATGCGCAGCTGGCAGCCCGGCTCTTTTCGCGCATGCGCAGGAGAAGTCCGGGCGCACGCGTCAATTCGAGCATGCGCATGGGACAGGTAGTTTGATCGTCTCACGCGAGAGAACAGTTAGGAGTTTCATGGCCTGAGTTGGACTCTGGGGGGTAAAAGCGAAGGGGGGTAAAAGCAGGGGGCAGTTTATATATCAAGGTTTTTAACAAAGTGCAGAAGTTGTGTAGTTTGTCTTGGGACACGGTTCTGAGTTGTAAAATGGGCCCGACAGTTCAGTATGAGACAGGTAAGTGTGTGTGTAAATATATATAATATATATATAAACAAAAATATTTATTTGCGCATGCGCAGCTGGCAACAAATGTTTATATGAGGAATAAATAATATTTATAATGGCAGAAAAGAAACCGTGTAATTAGATTTGTAATGAGGGGGCGAGAGAGAATACGAAAAGGAGAGAGGAAGAGAGAGAGAGAGAGATCGACAAAAAGTGAGAGAGGGAGAATAAGAGAGCAAGAGGTGACAGTAAGAGAACGAGAGAAAGAGTAAGAGGGGAAGAAAGAAAGTGTAAGAAGAAAAGAGAGAGACAGAAAGTAAGAGGTGGAGAGAAAAGTTCAGAAATGGAGGAGAGGGTACAGTAAGAAAGAAAGCGATAGAGAGAAAGAACAGGAGAGAGAGAGAGAGAGAGAATAGCGTAAGATTCAAACATGGAGAGAGGGTGAGAAAGATGATGAGAGGGATGGAGAGAAAGGGGAGTGTAAAAAAATTGATAGAAAGAGAATGAGAACCTGGGGGTAAATAGTTTGTTGTGAAAAGCACTCGGAGTGAGAGAGTGAACTTCATCGTCATGTTCTTTAGAGGAACAGAGACAGTATTGTTGACTATTAAAAGAGTTTGGTGTTGCGCGATGTTAGGTGCTGGAGCAGCTTCTCTCGAGGCTGAGCTCAGAGAGATGCTGCAGAAAAGGATCATGGTCCTGGATGGTGGAATGGGAACCATGATTCAACAGAGGAACTTGCAGGATGACGACTTCCATGGTCAGGAGTTTAAAGATCACCCACAAAGCTTAAAGGGCAACAATGACCTGCTGAGCATCACCAAGCCTGAGGTTATCTACTCAATCCATAAGGTGAGGCTGTGAGGCTGTGGCACTGTGTGTACTGATTAATGTCTTTTTTTCTTGCTTTCTCTTCCTTATGCTTACGTTCCAGACCTAAGGATCACTTTAGGATTCAGGATTTTATAATGGCCTAAGATATGAAATAGTTTAAAATGATTTGCTTGAAAAATATACCTAATTCTTTTTTTATTGTATTATTATGTAGACATACCTGCTTGCCGGAGCGGATATCATCGAGACGAACACGTTCAGCAGTACACGAGTTGCTCAGGCGGATTACGGGCTCGAAAAGCTGGTAGGATTTACAACAAGAGCTTTTCCTGAGCTCAGCCTATTTGCAGCCTCCTGCCATTAACTCATGCTTTATGCAGCAACATTTTTTATTTTGCTTCATGCAGCAAAAATAGAGCTGCATGAAGGTGTAATATTTCTTATTATTATTGCACTAATTAGCATTAATCCAGCGTATAGATTTACTTTTCATGAGGGAGATATTAATGATTGTGCATATTTCCATTGCGTTGTTTAAACCCAGAGCTACAGTACTGTGCAAAAGTTTTAGGCACGTGTGAAGAAATTATGAAAAGTAAGAATGCTTTTTAAAAAATAAAATTGTTAATTAAATGTCAGTTGTCGATTGATAGTGGATTTTGATAGTGGAAACAAACCTAACACTCCATATAAAATAGTACTGAACTTGATTACAAAAAAAAAGTATTGAATCATGAAAATGTGCTAAATGAAATACATATGAATGTTAATTAATATATATATATATATATAATTAAATAATTCATACATTATAAATAATACATATAGCGCTCTTTGTGTACCACGCAGTCTTGCGTGTAATAACAAAACGCACGTGGTGTCAGTGATTTGCCTCTAGAGGACGCTCCCCCCTAATGAGAGCGGACCTTCTCAGCCGCTCCAGCAACCCGGAAAAACTCTCATTTCGCCGATAACTATCAGTGCCGATTAATCAGCAAAACCGATGAATCGGTCGCCCTCTAGTGTTAATTGTTAATTTTTATCAATTACTAAAAATGAAAATTTAATGAACAGAAGAGAAATCCAAATCGGATCAATATTTTTTAGTGTGGCCACCCTTGGTCTGCAAAAAAGCATCAATTCCTGTATGTTTATTTGCACACATTTTTTGAAGGAAAACAGAAGGTCGGTTGGTATAGTAACTTCAAAACTTTCACACAGTACTGTATATCAAACTCTGAGTTAGATGTTAGATGGATTAGTCTAACAGAGTAGAAAAGATTATGCAGTGTTTAGAATCTGACCTATAGTAATAAATCAGGGTTTTCTGATTTTGATCTGTGCAGGCCTATCGGCTTAACAAGGTGTCAGCAGAATTGGCCCGAAAGGCTGCTGATGAAGTTTCTGCTGAGACAGGTAGAATTATGATTATTTCAGAGGGTATATTGTAAAGAGGTTAAACCGAAATATATTAATAATAACAACAAATATTACTACTACTAATAATATTAATGCTAACAATTAGCACTGCAACAACTAATGGATAATAATCGCTAATGAAGTTCGTTGTTAATGAATGCCATTATCGATTAGTTGGCCTGCTCAAGTTACATGTTAGCATGACGGTAAGATAATACAGCCGCCCACGAAAATGGCGGAGAGTACAGGGTCAACTGGCAGCAGGAAAAAGTGTGTCCCCCAAGTCATCCAAGGCATGCAAGCATTTTATATTAAACGCAACAAAGAAAACCGATTCCGCACGTTACAACAAGCAGTTACTATAAGCTTTAAAATGTCTTGATTAAAGATTGTTAAACTCAATATGTGGCTTTTGGCATTTTTAAATACACTTTTTATACATAAATACCCTGAGTAGTTTTTATCCGATTAATCGAAGAAGAAAAAAACCCAAAAACTAATCGTACGACTAATTGTTTATCAAAATAATTGTTAGTTGCTGCCCTAATAAGACTACAACAGGGTGTGGGGCATCTGCAATGATTTGAAACCAGCATGACCTCGTTTAGAACCACTTACCATTAGTTATAATGAGCAGTGTAGTGGTGCACAACGAGCGTCCAATGTTAAAACTTCTATAAGGTGATAGTGTGAGTCCTGCCCAAAGGGAATTTTGGCATCTTTACCAGTTATGACGTCATGATTGTGTCCCGTCTGTTTATTTTGAAGAAACGGGTTCAGCCTTAGAGTCCCCAGGCGGTGTTTGAATGGCACGCACACCTGAAAATACTATCGCAGCTCTTATAAAAGATTTTACACCAAACACTCCTTGCGCACCGTTTTACTGCTCCTTTATAACTAACAGCAAGGGGTTCTTAACAAGCTCACACTGGTTCCAAACGTTTGCTCATGTCCCAGTGTCAACAACTCGACAACATTTCCCGTTTCCCTGCGCCACCTTGTACAACCAACAATAATAATAATTACAGTAATCCCCTGTTTATCGCTGTGGTTACGTTCCAAAAACACCCACGATAAATGAAAAACACGGACGCCACCCCAAAAATGCTATTTTATGTATACAGTACTGTACTGTATTAACATTCTACTTCATTTTATAATTAATAATCATATTTTTAATAATAAATTTCATTATTTCAACAAAAAACTCCATAAAAACAATTCCCTATAAGTTTTTTTTTTGGTCTATCGTGCTATCTGCAAGAGACCGGGAAAATCAGCCAAACAAATTATTTCGCAAATGCAATTCCGTGATAAAAATGGGGACGCCCCGTTTAAATTTCGTTTTGTTTAAAAGCGGTCTTTGTTTACAGGTGTGAAACGCTACGTGGCTGGAGCAGTAGGGCCGACCAACAGAACTCTCTCTGTCTCACCATCTGTGGAAAGACCAGACTTCAGAAACATCAGTAAGTTACGCCATTTTTCTCACACATTCCGAATTTATCCGGCCCCTCGAGATAAAGAAAGTGTGTTTGGACGTTCTCTGCCCTGCCATGATGTCAGATTAACCCGTCTGGTGTAACTTTCCCAAAGTTGTGCCTGTTTATCGAGACAGTTTATCAAATCTCTGGTGAAAATGCTGTCGCTTCATCTTGTTTGAGGATGAAACTGAAACTGAATTGAAACATATAATTATAATTTTCCATTAACATTTTCAGTTTTTCCACCCAAAGCTTATTTAAAAACTTTTTTCATTTGAGGTCCAAGTTACTATTTTTTTTTATTGCTGTTTTTAGCCCTATACCAGTCCTAGTTATTGCCTTAGTGGATCTCTAGTTGAGTTTTATATCTTCAGTAACTGCTTCATAGTAATCAGGAGCCTTGTGTATCCAGAGCCTCAAAACGTGCACCTACTTGCATGTCTATTAAATCACAGGAAGCAAACTGGGGTTGTAACTCTTTCTGGAAGAGATTTTTTCAAATTTCATTAGAATCTATGCAGTTTCCTACAGAATACGTTGAACAGTTGACTTGTACATATACCGAGGCTTTAATGCAAAAGAACCGTTTAGATAATGGCCAAGGCTGAAAGAAGAGAAAAAAATATAAACAAAAAAAACATAACCCAAGAAATAGACTCATGCACGTAAGACCTTGAATTGAAGCGTTTAAATGATAAAATCTTTTACATTTGATCATATTTATGAAAATTCAATACAGGTAGTCGTCGACTTACGACCTATGCAACTTACGACCATTCGACTTTACGACCACAAGTACGTTATTTTTTTACCAGCTTCCGGCATAATTTCACAGTACTGTACATGTAGCCTACTCTGCTTATGATCAAATTGTGTTACGACTGTCGTACGCCGCGGCTACAGGACAGTGCGTACCAGCTTCCGGCATCATTTCACAGTACTGTACATATAGCCTACTCTACTCTACTCTATATAGCCTACTCTGGTCGTAAGTCGATGACTACCTGTATATGAAATGAAACTCTCATCCGCTCTCTTTGGATGTCTATTAAAGCAAGCTTCAATGTTTTGTGCTATTCTACATACAATAATTTACTGGTTGGTTCAAATAGGTCTTAAATTTGTACTCATGTACCAAACGTACAGTTTGTAGTAGAGTAAAAATCATATTAAATGTAAGCCTCTGGCCTAAAAAAACATGTTGAAACAGAGAACTGTGTCATAATATAACATGCGACTGACGAACTATACTGTGAAACAGTAGAATTTCATGGACGTATTGCCACCAGGAAGCTAATCAGGTACCAATCATGGTAACTTGTACTTTACACAGTCGTGCGACTCCTTTAGATCTTTGATGTGCTGAGTCAAGTTTATGGTATGGTGGAAGATATCAGTACAGCATTCAGGACCTTTCACTTCAATCGTTCCTACTTGTTGTGCTGGTGCAGATATAGAATGTGGCACATTATTCCACATTGCATCTGGTGCGATTGAAATGTAGAAGATTATAAGACCTCAGGCATTTGCAATATAATAAGCCAATGCATGTTATAATGAGGTAATTGAACTCGTAACCAATCCAAAGTCCAATGCCTTAACAGTTTATAGCATTTTGAAGACTCAACTTACGTTTATCTCATTCATACAACTGAGCAGCTATGGGGTTATGGGACTTACTCAGGGGCCCAGAAGTGGCAGTTTGGTGTGGGATTTAAAGTCATGACCTTTGGATCAAAAAGCCCAATGTTTTAGCCACTGAGCTACCATTGATGCGAGTCATATACTCACATAGGATTAGGTTAGACTTCTAATCAGAAGGTCATGAGTTCATATCCCACCACCTAAAAGCTGCCACTGTCGGCAAGCAATTAATCAGTTTCTGAGTTAAATGAAAGTCTCCAAGGGGGGTTATGTCAAATTGATATCTTTTAAAGAAAGACTGAGCAGCCTTATCAGTATACAATGGCCACAAAGTACCCAGTAAGGGTTCTTTATCTGCACCTGAGTGCATTTCAACATTTTTCTACAGAGTACACTAAATTTTATCATATGTCTTCAAGAGCGAGGATCTAAAAAGATGTCAACGGACCAAGATGATATGAGCGGAGGTCATGGGTTACCCTGCTACTCTCTGATAAAATCTGCTGAAAGTAGATCTTCTTATTTATTTTGTTTTCAATTAAAAAAAAGATTCCTCTCAACAAAGTTGTAGGCTGATTTATATTATGTTGTTATATAGTGTACCAGTGTAGACTCAAAGCACTCTTGTACGTTGCTCTGGACTTCTGCCAAATGCTGCAAATGTAAATGTAAGTAGGTATGTTATTGAAAGCAGATTATGGAGCCTGGCTAAGTCACTATAGATGGTGCTCTATATATTGAATAGATTTTCTACACTGTATGGAAGTGTTTATGGGAATGTAACACTCCACTCTTCACACTGTGCTTGGAGAGCAACATTGAGTTGGATTGCTTTTGTAACATTGTCTAACAGTGAATGATAAACGCAACAAAGCACACTTGTTGCAGATCACGATGGCATGCTCTGCCAATGCTGTATTGAGTAGCGGCACTGAATGGAAAATGCAGACTTGAGTGTTGGGATATTGTTCTGGGTTCATGGATGCGAAGCCTGAAATGTGTTTCCCTTATCAGCTTTAGAGATGAACACAGAACTAGCTAAATGATTATACCTTCATACCAAAGGTTGGCCGATAGTGGATTTTACCAGTAGCTAGAATTGATAAAATTAGTTTTTAAAATGGATACTTGGTTTGAAAGAAGAAAAAAAACTCTGTAAAAAATTACTGTACTTGAACTATTACAGAAATATAAAAGAAAAAAGGTTCTGAATCATAAAAATGAGCTAAATGAAATATGTTCATTATATTCCTAAATATTAAGGAAAATAAGACAAGCATTCAAACTGAAACAAAAAGTAACTCTCCAAATAAATAAAAACAGTTAGATTGAAATTAAATAATAAAAAACCAAATAACAAGAAGATCTGACAGTTCACTAAGATACAACCACTAAGCAGGTACCACCAAGCAGCAATCAAAACAAGTTCAAAACAGAGCGCACGCTCTATCTTGATTGGTGGCTTGCTGCTTGCTTGACCAGTTCATTTTTCATCCACTTATAAAAAAAAAAAAAGGAACGACTGATTTTGCAAAATGTAGTTGATTGAAATGTACGATATTTGATATTGAAACTCTACTTAAGTACAGTTACTTTAACAGAAAATCCGACAAACTTGCACATTTAATTGTTCATTCATGGCACTCCAATGAATAATTTACTCAGTCATCTACATAAACTCTACACAATGTTTTGTGCATGTATTTTAAAAGGGTATGTATGTGTTTGGTGTAGCATTTGACGAACTGGTCGAGGCGTACTCAGAGCAGGTCCAAGGGCTGCTCGATGGAGGCTGTGATATCCTGCTGGTGGAAACCGTCTTTGATACGGCGAATGCAAAGGTGGGGCTTTTCCTCTTTCATTTACAAAAATAAATAAATAAAAAAAGAAATTCAGTGGAAAGTATATTACCGTATTTTCCGTACTATAAGCCGCTACTTTCTCCCCACTCTTTGAACCCTGCGGCTTAAACAATGAAGCGGCTAATTTATGGATTTTTCCTGGGTTTTTCCCGGTTTCACAAACTTCAAACCCCATAACATTAGACCAATGAAATTGCCACATGGGTTCAAGGGGAACCAATGAAACTCTTTATATAAAATCAGATGCGCTCCCACTGAATCGGGCCACACCACATCATAAATATGGATTATGTTCCTCTGACGTTTGACCTGCCGCTCACTTGGACTGTCTACAGTAAATGTGAATCATTCATCACGCTGAAAACAACCGGGCATGAAAAAAACGCACTTCACCCGTGTTCTGAGCTGCACGGCATCGGGAGAAAAGCTTCACCGATGGTGATTTTTAAACCCACGATGATGCCAAAAGATAAACTCCCGAGAGAAATAGTTGTGAAAGGAAGGAGGAAGACAGTAAACAATGACTTTCTTGGTAGGCTACTGTTTAGATACAAGCCGTGTGACAGACACTGTCTTTCTTTAGAGCCTGTGTAAAGTTCATTAGTTTTAATGTAGGCTTATAGACAGGTGCGGCATATTTATGTTCAAAATAAAAATCTTTGTAAAATTCAGTGGGTGCGGCTTATATTTGGGTGCGTTAAATAGTCTATTGTAATATAGTTTATTGTAATTTTGTGCAACAAAGTGATTGCACTGTTGCAATCTCATTCGCAATAATCACTATATTTAATCATAGCCATTCTTTTTATGCTTTTGTGTTCTAAACCTTTTGCACTGATTACCTTCTTCACACTTTCCCTTCTTTTTTTTTCTTTTTTTCTTCAAAGGCTGCTCTGTTTGCTATCGATAAACTGTTTGAGGAATCCTATGAACCAAGACCCATATTTGTAAGTGTCAAAATGGATTCTTCCAGAACATTTGAGAACCACCAGCAGAACTTATCGATTTACATTTGTGTGTTTGTGACATCGATTTCACAGAAAGAACATTGTGTATATGTGTGTATGTTATAGATCTCTGGGACTATAGTGGACAAGAGTGGGAGAACTCTCTCAGGGCAGACTGGAGAGGCTTTTGTCATCAGCGTATCTCATGTAAAGCCTCTCTGGTATGTATTTCCTATAGAGCTTCAGTCATAACTGATTTATTTAATTATTCTATATTCTCACCCACACTAACAACCCCGTTGTGGTACATGAAGGCTTTTGAAATTAAATATAATTGGGAGATTCCATTATTGTGAATGTATTAAATTATAAAAAAAAAAAAATTCCCTCTCCACACAAATGTGTAAAACATCATCTGTAAAGACTGTACCGGATCTATAAAAGCACGGTCTTGTCAGCTTGATTGATCAGGAACATTCAGGATCAGAACTGAATGTTTATGTGGGAGAGTGTTGACTCTGAGATGGCATTGCTCATTATCAAAATATTGTTCATCATGCCCTTGTCATTATCTCCTCTAGTGAACACGCATTACAGCTTTTCTTGCCAGTATGAACCTGTTTATTTCCCATTATATAGCGAGCTGAGAGATTTCCAGTATTGGCGGCTGAGTAACTCTTATATAACCCCTTATTAGATGGCTACAATCTAATCAATTGTAAAGGATTGTAGTCACTTTTTTTTTTTTTTTTCTTTCTTATTTTGGTTGCTCCAGTTAGGGGTCCTTTCTACATCTGCCTCTATCAAACCAACTACCTGCATGTCTTCCCTCACCGCATCCATAAACCTCCTCTTTGGTCTTCCTCTTTTCTAACTTTCTGGTGGCTCCATCCTCAGCATTCTTCTACCGATATACCCCATGTCCCTCCTCTGCACATGTCTAAACCATCTTATTCTCACCTTGTCTTCAAAAGATGCACGGTTTCTCTAATAAACTCATTTCTTATACTTTCCATTTTCGTCACTCTCAATAAAAAATGCAGTATCTTCAACTCTGCCACCTTCAGCTCCGCCTCCTGTCTTTTAGTCTTTTAAAGACTTGTAGTAAAGGCGTATGCTGAATAACAAACTATTGACATCAAACTTCACTTTCATTGAGCTGGTTTGACACACTATGTAAGCTTAACATCTCTAACCTCTCCCTCCATTCCTGCAGCATTGGTCTGAATTGTGCTCTGGGAGCCTCTGAAATGAGGCCGTTTATCGAAACGATCGGAAAGAGCACTGAGGCTTTCATCATATGTTACCCCAACGCAGGTAATGCCCCTCTGCTGCGTGAGGATTTAGACTTTTGAGATTTGTGTCATGCTTTGATTTACCCATGTCTGCTTTTCTCCAGGCCTCCCCAACACATTTGGTGGGTATGATGAAACCCCAGAATGCACTGCTACACATTTAAAGGTGAGCTGCTATATTTGAAACAATCCTAAAATGTTATTGTGCACTTGCAGTTTTTCTTATTCTTCAAGTTTTAGTTAGCATATACATTTTGACTAATCAGAATGAAGCAATTGTGCAATTTAGCAGTGCTAACGATGCAGTACGATTCATCTCTAATGAGATTCAATGGAAAAACCATGTTGCTATGTAATTCAATAAGGTACAGATAGTTCACTTTTATTTCTTTGGTTCAGACAGACAATAAGTCATACATTTATTAAGTGCTTTCTGGCTTTTAGTGTTTTTACAAACAGGGAAAAAAAAATCCTGTTCTGTGTCCAGGAAGATGCAGCTCTACCTCTGCCATGTTAATCTGTATTCTATGTGACTCTCAGGACACATTGGTCACAAATTATTGGTAACTTTTAAAATAATAAACGTGTAGCACATCTACTAATACTGTATATCTACTAATACTTGTGTTTTTACTGATGCAAATATGTAAAAAAAAAAAATGCATTGCAATACAGATGCCAACACGTATCCGATGCACAATTTTTTAAAACCCTTTTTTAATTAAGAATCGGTTAATCTTTCCACCCCCAAGGTGTCGCCGTATTAACATGTCTTTTTTTTTATTGTCTAATGGCATTCTTGTAAGAACCACTGCCTCAAGAAATTTATTATTCAATTTTAGATGACTGTTGTAAAAAAAAAAAAAAAAAAAAAAGATTCACTTTAAGGACAGGTTTGTTTGGATGCGCAAAAGTTCGTAAAGTGAATGTTCGTAAAGGAGCGTCTGTATTAAAATAGTGTTTAATTGCTTATTTTAATGTGAAAAATGTCAGCACATTGTATGCTTGGAGGTTTTCCAACATTATCTTGCATACAAAGGAAATATACAATTTTTATGTAAATTTCCCTTGTGATTGTAATGTGAATGTGGAGCTGTTTGAATGGTGCTGTTACCCTGGTGTCAGGATATATTGACCGTTTGAAGCTTGACAGTGTTTCAGCCATGTCGTCAGAGCCATTGGAGCAAAAATAGCCATGTGCTCTTGGTGAGAGAGGTGGGACACTCTTCTCCTGTCAGTCATAGCAACTCCAGCCAATCCTACGGAGGCAAAGAAAGTGAAAGAGTCCAACTACATACCAATTATGATTAATGGTACAGCTGTTTCTCCTGTGACAAAATACGAAGCTAGATATGTGAGGTATTTACAAGCTAGATTGCATTCAGTCCTCAATGTCAAAATTTGGATTAGATGACTGGAAGCAAAAGCTTGTTGGATTTTGTGCTGCTAGTGCAAATGTGAAAGTGGGCCAAGCAGATACTGTTGTTGCAAAACTGATAGACACACACTGTATTGTTTACAGGCTGGAGCTAGCACTTCTTGGAGTTTTGAAAGAGGTGAACTTAGTGAGTCGTATAAATGCCACCATTTCAGCCCAAAGAGACAGAGATCTAAAGACAAGTTTTTGAAGAACTTGGAAAAAGGTTCTACAAACCAAAGCTAATGACGGATAAAGCGTATTTTGTTATTTTTATATTGTTCAGTTATTTTTATATTTTTCACATTGTTCAGTTGCATTATTAATGCATTTCATATAAGAAGTCTGGTGAGTAAAATAAAAGAAATTAATAGCCAATGGCAACTCAAGCTTTCTAGTGTACTTAGAGCTTTGGGAAGATCTTGAGTGGCCTTCTGTAGAGCTCTGATATCAACCCTACAGAACACCTTTTGAATGAATTGGAACACTGACTGCACCCCAGGCCTCCTCATCTCACACTTGTGGATGAATGAACACAAATATCCATAAGCACACTCCAAAAATCAAGTGGAACATCATCTCAGAAGAGTGGAGAGAACTATACGAGCAAATTAGGACTAAATGTATGTGATGCTCAAAAAGCACATACCATACTTATAAACAGGTGTCCACAAATTTTTTGCCAATTTATTTTATGTAGAAGAGAGCAGAACACGCTTTCGTCAGAGTTTGTTACGCTGCCCTCAGTTTGTATGAGCTGCAGTTAAAATGATGCAGTTGACTGGATTAATTTCTCTTTTAGAGAAATGTACACGTTTTCAGCAGTTTGAGAAAACAAAAACAAAGGGGAAAAAATGTAAAAATGGTTCGCTTTGTCTTTCTTCTCACCACACAGGAGTTTGCGACAGACGGTTTGGTGAACATCGTCGGAGGCTGCTGCGGAACGACGCCAGACCACATACGGTAACAAAATAACATCTTTTATCCACCAGACAGGATCGCAGGATTCCCATTAGTGCATTTACACCAATAATAACTTTTATACATACTTTTTTTTCTTTCCTTTTCTGAATGCAGTCTTTTGGCAAGTCTTTGCTAATAGAGTGTTGTCATAGTAACAATAAATTATCTTTAATACACAATAAACTGGACATTAATTTCTGATCACATTTTTATATTAACATAATTATTATGCTAATACTCAGCAAGAGGCTTCTTTTAATTAGACTAGTTGCATGCCTGTATATTTCTCTTTCATTTTCTCATCATCACATTTTCTTTTTTTGAAACTGAACCCCTGATGGCTTTGACCTTTTCATGATGAAACCTGTATTCGAGATTAGCCTGGCATATCAGCAGAGCTTCCACACCACATTTATAAAGTGTTTCATGATTAACGGGCAATAAAAAATAGCTGTAATAATAGTAAAAATGAAGTCTGATATGTGTGAGTCAATATTGTGATGTAAAATAATAGAAGGTGCCTTAGATGTCTTTGAAGTCATACTCTGTGTGATCCACATAACATAATGTATTGTTCCTATAATTGTTCTTTATAAAAGTCTTCAGCTTGTCCTAGATGGTGATCGTGTGGTTTGATTTCTGACGCAGGGCGATCGCTGAGAGTGTGAAACACTGCCAGCCCAGAGTTCCTCCGACAGACCTGTTCAGCAATTACATGCTGCTCTCTGGTAAACTGCTCATCTGTGTGTCTCTAATGTATTCCAGGTGTCCATAGGATGTATGTCTAATAAAATAAATAATTTTTAAGTGTTTAAGGCGTTGGAGCAGAAGGTCACGAAGTTAAAATCCCAGCACCTTTAAACTGCACACTGCTGGGCCCTCAAGCAAGGCCCTTTACCCCAAATTCAGTTTGTAAGATGCCCTGGACAAATCTGCCAAATGACCATAAATGTAAATTAATTTAACTTTTGAAAAACCAGCAACAGGAAGTAAACAGGAAACTACTTTCCAGGCTGTGCAACACGGATTTAAATTTTTGTAAGGTTCATTTTCATAATGTTGGTAATCGTAATTAACGTGTTCAGGATATTGTTTTCAGGTCTGGAGCCATTTCGGATCGGACCGTACACTAACTTCGTTAACATCGGCGAGCGCTGTAACGTGGCCGGATCACGCAAGTTCGCCAAACTCATCATGGGTGGGAATTATGAGGTAATTTACATGTGAAATGTTTAGCAATGGCCTGTCTAAACATTTTTAACACAATATGAATCTCAGCATGATGCTCACCTGTAATATATGTAGGTAGCAGTATTGAAATTACCATCTTTATTGCTCCTTGGATACTGCAGGAAAACAAAAACAAAACAAAAATCAATCAAATTCTGGCTATACATATTAATTCTATATTTCACCCCCCACCCACCCCCCTTTTTGGTAGCCGTAATGGAACATACTTGTAACTCCTCCCATATTATTGTTGAACTGTATCATAATGCAGTGTTTGCGTGTGTTTGATTGGCAGGAGGCGTTGAGTATAGCTAAAGCCCAGGTGGAAAGCGGTGCTCAGGTGCTGGATATCAACATGGATGAGGGGATGCTGGATGGCCCCGTTGCTATGGCTCGCTTCTGCAAACTCATTGCATCCGAGCCAGACATCGCCAAAGTAATATAGAAATTTGAACAGAGAATTAGGCAACTGTTTTAAAATAAAAAAAATTACGAGGTGGTATCTTTCGAGACTAGTTCTGTTTACAAGAAAGTACAATATTTATCTACACACTGTCACCTGCAATATAGTCGCCATTGCACAGCAATACACGTTACACAGAACATTTCTGAAGCTGGTCAAACACTCTGCATGGATTTCTAGATCTGTGCGCGTGGTCAGAAAAGCACCAGTTGCACGGAAAATGAAATGTACACTGGACGATGTATTTTGGCGAACTGACTCGAAGGTCTGTGCTCTTTGTGACTGTGTGCGCAGCCTTCTGTGATTTTAGTCTCGAAACGTAGCACCTCGTATATTACATTAAAATAACTCACTAAGACTAATCCTAATACAAATCCATAGTAAGACCTGAGGTTAATCCGTAGCGTGTCATGGTTTTTGTGCCGGTGTGTAGGTGCCGCTGTGTATCGACTCCTCTAACTTTGCAGTGATTGAAGCAGGTCTGAAGTGCTGCCAGGGCAAGTGCATCGTCAACAGCATCAGCCTCAAGGAGGGAGAAGAGGCCTTTCTCAAACGCGCCCGGGAAGTGCATCGCTACGGGGCTGCTGTCGTCATTATGGCCTTCGATGAGGAGGGGCAGGTCAATGCATTGTCAATATAACAACGTTTTATCTAGCTTTTTTTTTATATCTGTTCTTTATTATTTTTTTTATTATGTACTGTGAAAACGCCAGGTCAGCATAAACATCAATCACAGAGACTTGCATGTGAAGTCTTTCCATGTCTGCTTTTAATCTCTAAATCTCTGAGCTCAGATCTTTTTGGACAGTAGTCAAGCTGACTTGCTCTTTGTTGGTTCTTTGAGGCACATGTTTGCACTCTTTTTATTTTTAGGCTACTGAAATTGATCAGAAGGTCAAGATCTGCACAAGAGCGTATCATCTCCTGACCAAAAAGGTGGGCTTTAACCCCAACGACATCATTTTCGACCCCAACATCCTGACCATCGGCACCGGGATGGAGGAACACAACTTGTACGCGATCAACTTCATCAAAACGATTCGGATCATAAAGGTGGAGCAGCGAAGACCTGGATATGAATCTAGTTTATGTAGTGTGATCTAATCAGATCAGGGCGGCTGTGATTGGTGTTATTTAGTACAAAATAGATTTTATAACGACAGTGATTATTTTTGATTTGGTCTAATATATTCTCTCTCTTTTTTTTCTTTTTTTTCACTTTTTTACCTGTCTTTAGGAAACTTTGCCTGGAGCCCGGATCAGTGGAGGTCTATCTAACTTGTCCTTCTCATTCCGAGGCATGGAGGTCATCAGAGAGGCCATACACGGAGCGTTTCTCTACCACGCTATTAAGGTGCCACTGCTCTTCTTATAAATCATGTGACCATTCCAGGGTTCGTCACTTGCTATTTGCTTTTCTTATGAGCGATGCAAAAGAAAAGAAAGATAAGTGGTTTATTCTTTCTTTAGTTTCAAGTTTATTGGTCATATGTACAGATGCCAGTGACAGTTTGTACGATTAAATTCATAAGTGAGGCACCAAACTACAGCAAATATTAAATATTAACCATTAAAGAAATTAATAAAATAGTAATAATAATCATGAAAGAAGAAAAAGCAGAGAACAGTAATAATGAGGCATAAGAAAGTTATAATTATTTCCAAGTGTGTGCAGAAGTGTGTGTGTGTGTGTGTGTATGTGTGTATATATACAGTGAGGAAAATAAGTATTTGAACACCCTGCTATTTTGCAAGTTCTCCCACTTAGAAATCATGGAGGGGTCTGAAATTGTCATCGTAGGTGCATGTCCACTGTGAGAGACATAATCAAAAAATAAAGTCCAGAAATCACAATATATGATTTTTAAACTATTTATTTGTATGATACAGCTGCAAATATATATATATATATATATATATATATATATATATATATATATATATATATATATATATATATATATATAAATGACAAATTGGATGAAGTAGGTCATTATGTTGTGTCAAAACAATCCCCAAGAAACTTCCAATCTTAATCAAATCTGCAGTGTAGTGGCGCTGTAACAATATGGTTCTCTTCTCAGCAAATTAGAAATCGCAGTGCCCTCTGGTGGCGGTAGGTGATCATTGCAGATAGTGACCCATGATACATTTTACAGCAGTTAATTTCACTTATTTTATTGTGTGTGTGTGGGAGGGGTGTTTAAAGGGGACATAACGCACAGCTTTGGCCAATCTCATGTTAATCTTGAGTTCCTATGTGGTAGCATTGCATCCTTAATATCTCCAAAGAGTCTTTATCAGATGTATATAAGAAAAACCTTCTTTCCATAAATAGCCTAGCTCCTGGGGGTGACACTGCGCTGCTGCACCGGAACAATAAACTGCATTTACAGTTCACGTAATGCTTTGGAAAGCTAAACAAGGGTCTTCTTCCCTCACATCAAAAAACACACTTCTTTGGAGAGGTTCTTCTCAAGCAAGTTCTTCTGTGTATATAAGGAATTCTGCATGAAGAACCATACTTGAAAAAACTTTCTGATACTTGTACTATTCGGAAGGAGTGTATTGGCACAGAAATACTCTGTCATACATTCAAAAACTTATTTTTTTTTAATTTGTTACAAACAAAATTGATCTTCAGCGGTCTAAGACAGAACAGAAGTCTTTATAATACAGTGATTTTCATTGATAAGGATTATTATAGATCAATGCTGTAATTTGTTTGCTTGCTTGCGCCCCCTGCAGGACGGGATGGACATGGGGATTGTGAATGCAGGCTCACTGCCTGTCTATGATGACATCGATAAAGAGCTGCTCCGGCTGTGCGAGAACCTCATCTGGAACCGGGACCCAGAGGCCACAGATAAGCTCCTTCAGTATGCTCAGGTATTCTTGACCTTCCCTACACACACACGCACCCACACACGTTAGGTGATAAGCGTGAGTTGTTCTATCCTCAATACACGTTAACTTTCTGAACGCTTTGTCTTTAGTAATGTATCTTTTGTATTTAGAACAATGCCAAAGGAGTGAAGAAGGTAATTCAGACAGATGAGTGGAGAAAAGGAAGCGTGGAAGAGAGACTGGAGTATGCACTTGTTAAGGTAATATTGTGTGTATTGATCTTCCATCAGCTGATAACGTGATGTCTGTGTGTTAATATGATCCATCAAAAATGAACATGCACTGCAGTACATGTGCATCCCTGCAGGGGGAGTAAGGCCATTAATGATAAGTCCCTTACCTCCACTCTTGTTTTTTCACTTGTGTGTGTGTGTGTGTGTGTGTGTGTGTGTGTGTGTGTGTGTGTGTGTGTGTGTGTGTGTGTGCGTGCGTGCGTGCGTGCGTGTACAGGGTATAGAGAAGTATGTAGTGGAGGACACAGAGGAGGCTCGTGTTCAGACAGATCGCTATTCCCGACCACTCCGCATCATCGAGGGGCCACTTATGAATGGCATGAAGACCGTAGGAGATCTGTTTGGTGCCGGAAAGATGTTTCTGCCACAGGTAAAAAAAACACACACATTAATTCACTCTTTATTCATATTTAATTGTAGGTGACATCTTACTAAAACACACACGCACACATGCACACGTGTTATTTCGAACTGTTTGCATGAATGTACTTTATCCCATGGATTTGTCAGACAGAATGTTAGCGCAGTACCACCTCCATAATCAAGCCTTTTTGTTACACATGCTGTAATTCGCATATTATATTCTTAATCACTGTAATAATCAAAAACTTATTATTAAAATAAAGTATAAAAAAATTTAACTCTGTTCTGGTGAGATTTGGTCTTATTGTGGGATTTTATTTTTTCGATCCAGAGTTCAGCAGACACAGAAGCAATTGAAAAGTTAATCTGTAAAGTTTGTATAGTGATTTAGATCACTGTAAACTGTTAACATTCCTCCCAGTTACACACACACACACACACACACACACACACACACACACACACACACACACACACTACCATGTTGTCACTGCTGTGCTGTGATTGGTTGTCTAACCACAGTTTGATTGTGTTCAGGTGATCAAATCAGCCCGTGTGATGAAGAAGGCCGTAGCGCATTTGATTCCCTTTATGGAGAAAGAGAGGGAGGAGATGAAGGCTGCACTTGGAGTGTCTGAGGACTTGGTGAATTATCACACAATTATACACTGTTTACTAATGAAACAGATCCCATGTAGCACTCGGCATTTTGTCGCAGCAGTGCTGAGGTTGTGGGTGTGTGTGTGTGTGTGTGTGTGTGTGTGTGTGTGTGTGTGTGTGTATTTGTGTCAGTGCAGGATCCTTATCAGGGCACGATCATTCTGGCCACAGTAAAGGGAGACGTCCATGACATCGGCAAGAACATTGTGGGTGTTGTGCTGGGATGCAACAACTTTCGGTATGTAGCTCAAAATATATCACTCAGTCCTTGACTTACAATGACCAAATAATAACTTGAAAACATCCTAAGTTGAGACATGGCCTAGACTACCGAGGAGTCTTAAAGAGAATGGTGATCAGTATGGAGTTCTATACTGTAATTTGTTAATAATGTAAAATATTGCAGTACATAATTTAGTAAAATAGAGCAGTTTAGAGTACCCTACTGTATAAACACTACAGTATACACCGATCAGACATAACATCATGACATTATAACATTATAAGTGGTGAAGTGAATAACATTATCCATCTCTTCATCGTGGCACCTGTTAGTGGGTGGGATTTATTAGGCAGCAAGTGTCCTTTTATCCTCAAAGTTGACGTGTTAGAAGCAGAAAAATAGGCGAGCGTAAGAATGTCCAAAACTGCAGCTCTTGTGGGATGTTCCCAGTTTGCAGTGGCCAGTATCTATCAAAAGTGGTCCAAGGAAGGAACAGTGATGAACCAGCGACAGGGTCATGGGCGCCCAAGGCTCATTGATGCACATGAGGAGCGATGTGTGGTCCGATCCAACTGAAGAAATAATAATGCATAATGCAAGAGCACATGGAGTGTTTTTCCACCAGTTAGTGGTCAGCTGTAACATCTCCAAATGAAACTTGGAGGGGGAAAAGCAACTAGACAATATTTTAGAATAAATTGTCAAAATAGGATTTCTATTTATTTTTTTGGTGCTTATGGATATGAGAATATAATAGTTTTTCTTCCTGTAGGGTGATTGATTTAGGAGTGATGATTCCATGTGATCAGATCCTGAAGATGGCCATTGAGAAGAAAGCAGGTATGCAACATGGAGCTAATGAGTAAAAAACCTCAAATGTAGGAGAAAACAGTGTATATGTGTGTGTGTGTGTGTATATATATATATATATATATATATATATATATATATATATATATATATATATATATATATATATATATTAGGGCTGGGCGATAAATCGATTTTATCGATTAACTCGAATGTGTAGTTTACATCGATCTGTTTTAATAAAAATCGGTTTTCTCTTTAATGTCCGCCAACGCTCCCCTCTGGGCTCCCATAGTTTCGAACGAACTCAGTTCCCCCCACTTATATAGGTTCAGAGCAGAAAATAAATCGGAACACTTGTGTGTTTTGCGTGTCTGTGTGTAGATATCATCGGTTTGTCGGGTCTCATCACGCCGTCCCTTGACGAGATGATTTTTGTAGCTAAGGAAATGGAACGCCTGGGCATGAAAACCCCTCTGCTGATCGGAGGAGCCACGACTTCAAAGTCAGTTCTGACATTCTGGTCTAAATCAGCATTCAGAATTTCAGTAAAAAAAGATCTAATTGTGTGTGTGTGTGTGTGTGTGTGTGTGTGTGTGTGTGTGTGTGCGTGTGTGTGTAGGCAGGGATAGGCAGTATTTATGATGCATGTATTTTCAAATACATATTTAGGATATTGTCATTTGTATTTGATAATTTTGATGAAAATGGCTTGATATTTTGTATAAAGATACTTCAGTGTTTTGTATTTTTAAAATACTGTAAAATACTCTGTAAGAAGTCTACAGTATAAGAATGTGGCCTATGGTTGGTGCTCACACAGTAGTTTGCCCAGACTTTGATCCATATGAAAGAAGGTGGTGAAGGTAAGAAACGTGCAAGCTGCCAGCTTTCAAATAGGTGTCTAATGACTGATAAATAAATATTATATTGATTATATTGATAATATATATTGATTTCCTAATACTGTACCCTAAGTGAAGAAGCTGTTTAGTAGGATCATGATTTTGCATACTGTTGCATGCATGGCTGCCTGACACATAATACATTTATTTTATTAATAATTAACAATCAAATGATTTATTAGTTAGAAACTAGTTACTATGAATACAGGTGTCATCAGTCGTCTTCTTATGAATGACTTGTTTGTCATTGAGTCGGCGTTGCTGATGAAAAGTAGCCCATTGTTACCAAACACCAACTAAATTAGGATTCAATTATGATTCATTCACAAACTGTTCAACATTAAACTTTAAAACTAACCTTCATCTGGGAGATCACAGGGATTAGATATGTGAATAGTTGATTTGTTAACTGGTTGCATATGTCAGATTTATTGGGTGACTCGGCCAGATGTTGCTATCAAACATTGTTTACTTAATTAAACTGTCAGTGTAATGGTGAAGTAACCGATCAAACAGGCCAATTAATAGAAGGTTTGTGAGAAATTTCAAAAGTATTTTTCAGTATTTTCAGAATACAAAAAACAGTAGTTCATTTTGATACATGGTGTGGCTGCTGTATTTTGTACTTGCAGTATTTAGTACTTTTTTTAAAAATACATTTTGATGCATCTTTGCCCAACCCTGTGTGTAGGACTCACACGGCAGTAAAGATTGCCCCTCGATACACCGCTCCTGTTGTACACGTTCTTGATGCGTCTCGTAGTGTTGTCGTGGTAAGCGTTTTATTTTTATTTTTTCATTTTCATTTTCCTATTAAATAAAACATAAAATATTCAGACTTTTGTGTTTTGAATGCATAGAAGCACATAGCACATATACACTTTATAATGATTTGAGACAATTACATACATCCATACTGCCATATATTACTATATACACCAATATGCATTCAAAATTGAGCACTTTAAGGAAGAAAAGGTGTAGTATCAGCAGGAAATTTATCCATAAGAATGATGAATATAATCTGAATGGGAATGTGCACTTCCCTGGAACAAGAATTTTTTTAATTTAACGTAAAAAAATAAATAAAAAGAGACCCATGGCTTGAAATAGCGCATCAAAATTTGAGTATTTTTTTTGCGAATTGATTATGAAAACATAAGGGCAGTGATTATTTATTGATTTATTTATTTATTTTCATTTGCATATGTATATTTACTATATTACCGGTTTTATTTGTATTTCTATCTATACTCTGTAAATCGCTATATAATTCACACTATCTGTATTAAGTGTGCCTGTACAGTTTTAAAGAATTGATCTTCTTTTATTTTATTTGTAGTTGTTTTGTATTGTCTTAAGCTAGAATTTTCTTTCTTTGTACATAAAACCTGGAAAAAAGGAAACGTAATAGCATTATTATACTTCTGCACCATTGGACTTATTTGGAAAATATTCCAATTGTGCACTGTCTTAATTTTTATTAATAACTTTATTTTATTTTTCCTAGTATTTATATTATTATGTTATAAAATACTTCCTGTATTTTATAACATAAAGATAACTTTGGTCACTTATTCTACAAATATAACAGTTTTGTTTCTGCTCATTAAAGTGCCTAATTTCCTGATTAATTAATTATCATAAATTATTAATGAATAAATATCAGATTTTTCTATTTTTTTTTTCGCAACACTGTTTGATCTTAAAATCAAAACTGGAGGGCGAGCAGAGTCTGAAGGCTCTCTGTGACCAAATTTGAACTTTTTGCATTCTGAAGTAGATGGGACAATAAATATTTAATTGTAATTAAAAGCTTTATATAGACTTTACCTGATTAAATACCATTATTATAGTGAAATGAAGACATAGAACGGAATCCCGGTGATCTCTCTGTTTCTTTGTCTGTGCAGTGTTCTCAGTTGTTGGATGAATGTTCAAATGAGGATTTCTTGAGGAAATAACAGAGGAGTATGAAGATATCAGGCAGGATCACTACGACTCTCTTAAGGTTTGTATCCTGGGTTTCTGTAATGTTTACATTTTGTTTTTTCCCTCTGGGCACAGGATAAACAGACAGACTAAATTATTTTATTTACAGCCTTATTCGAGGAGAAAGGCAATTCAGTCTTGTGTATGTGACTTTTATTTATTTATTTATTTATTTATTTATTTATTTTACAGGAAATAAAACTAATGTAGCACACTATGTAAAATATTACTGAACTTAATACAAAAAAACACAGTACTAAATCATGAAAATGTGCTATATGAATATAATTAATATGAATATTAATAAATATTGAGGAAAATGAGATATGCAAAAATCAATACTCCAAATAAATATAAACAGTTACATCCAAAATTAATAAAAAAATAAAAAGACACTTTAAAGAAGCAGCACGTTCTTGTTAGTGAGTCACCTCTAGATGTCGCTCTTGTACCGGGTTGTATAACGCAACCCGGAAAAACTATCGGTATGGATTTTTGCCGATAGTTCCAGCAGTCAACTATCTGTGCCAATTAATCTCCAGAACCGATGAATCAGATGGCCTCTAATCTTTTGTGTAGTCTCTCAATTCACCCATAACACACTAGCGAAATTTATTCCATTATGAGTATTGTAATTAAACTTTTTACTGTAAAAGAAGATACTGTCAGTCCATGCTATCAAGCACATCATTTTTTTTTCTGCTCCTACAGGATAGGCGATACATGTCTCTCGAGCAGGCACGAAAGAAGTGCCTGCACATCGATTGGCTCTCACAGCCACCACCAGGTAATATTAAAACAACAGGTGTCCTCCAATAAAATAATAGTAATAATAAGATTAATGATTTATGATTGAGTCATAATGATTAATGATTAAAGAAAATGGCTTGTACCATGGCTCATTTTATGTCAATAGACTTGAACGTGTTGAAATGCTGTATGTGCTTTAGGTCACAGACTGTTTGTTCCCTCTGGCTCCTGTAGATCAACCACAGTTCCTGGGCACGTGTGTGTTTGACGCTTATAACCTGAGGAAGCTGGTGGACTTCATCGACTGGAAGCCATTCTTTGACGTGTGGCAGCTGAGGGGAAATATCCCAATCGCGGGTACCCCAAAATCTTTAATGATAAAACTGTGGGTAAGGAAAATTCTTAAATTCGATGTTAAATAATTTTAAATAGGGCTTAATTTCCGATGACCATTGAAGTGCTCCTGCAGCATTTTATTAATTTTTTTATTTTAGTTCTTTCTTTAGTTCTTTCTTTTACTAATCCAAATATAATTCGCTGTATTACGACTACAAATGGGACCAACATGCAACAGCCAATCAGCGGTTTTTTATTGGCGTGAATCAATCTTGCGTTGTACCACAGATGTAAAAGGGATTTTATTTTTCGTCTATGGGGAAGTGCAAGTTGTGATATAGGTTTTACACTTCTTTCATGATGCTCTTTAAATAGATCTTAAAATGTCTTAAATTTGACTTGGTGTCCGTATGTTTTGAAGCTAATTTGCTTGGATATATTTGTGTGTGTGTGTGTTTGAGTAGGAGAAGAAGCCAGGCGTGTGTTTGACGATGCTCTGAAGCTTCTGAACCGGCTGATTGACTGTAAGGACCTGCAAGCAAGAGGCGTTGTGGGCTTCTGGCGTGCACAAAGCCACGGAGATGACATTCTTGTATACCCTGATGATGTCACTCCAACCTTATCTAACCACACTGCTACCTTCTTCGGGCTTAGACAGCAGGTGATGTTACGCTCAGGGTTTTAGAGTGCACATTTGTATTGGCAGATGTATGGGATGTAAACACTTTTGATCAGATATGAAGAAAATCTTCTGTGCTGTACTCCGAAGGCAGAGAAGGACTCGGTGAGTTCGGAGCCGTACCTGTGCCTGGCAGATTTCGTAGCGCCGCTGGAAAGCGGAGTGCGGGACTACATCGGGCTCTTCGCGGTCGCTGTTTTCGGGGCCGAAAAGCTCAGCCAAGGTTTTGTGCAGCAGGGCGATGATTACAGCAGCATCATGGTGAAAGCTCTTGCTGACAGACTGGCTGAGGTAACGCATTTTACAGCCATTGCCCATCTGGATTCAGTTCTGGGAGTTCTGCATAGAAGTAAAACTAAATGTAAAAATAATTGTTTTTACATAAAGCAGTAATGAGCACCCCAGGCTCCTCACCTTATATCAGTACCTGACTTTACTAACGCTCTTGTGGCTGCATGGGCACACATACCAAAAACCAGACTCCAAAATCTAGTGGAAGTTATTGGAACGTGAAAACTCCCATAGAATAGTGTAAATAGGTAAAGTAATGAGGATGCTGAATTGAACTTGCTCTTTGCCAGGCCTTTGCTGAGGAGCTCCATGCCCGTGTGAGAAAGGAGTTTTGGGGTTACAGTGAAGAAGGAGATCTGCTGTCCAGTGACCTCCACAAGCTGCGTTACTCTGGCATTCGTCCTGCTCCAGGCTACCCCAGCCAGCCTGACCATACTGAGAAACATACCATGTGGAGACTCGCCCAAATTCAAGAGAAAACCGGTAGGCCATCTCAATATTTGCAGGCATTAACTATTTTTAAAGGAATTTCTATTAAAACATGAGCTGATTGTTTTATTTCAAGGTATTGGTCTGACTGAGTCACTTGCCATGACTCCAGCTGCAGCAGTATCCGGTCTCTACTTCTCCAACCCCAAATCCACCTACTTTGCTGTGGGCAAGATCACCAAAGAGCAGGTACGTGCTTGAATAAACCCGAGTGTACGAGGTGGTATTGAAAAGTTTCGAGACTAGATTTGTAACATGCCAACAGTTGGCAGCACAAGACCGCGTGCACACCCCGTCACCGAGCTCACCTCACACGCATGTTTCCCATCGGAAACAACACGATCTCCCATCCGCACCCACCCTACTCGCCAGATTTGACTCCTGCAGACTTCGCTCTTCTCCCAAAGATAAAGATCCAGCTCCAAAGTCAGCGTTTTGACACCATTGTGGAGATCTAGTGCGAAACGGGGAAGGTGCTTGACACACTTTGAAAAGAAGACTTCCAGGACTCATACCAGAAGTGGCAGGAACACAGAGAGCACTGTATTGCTGTGCAAGGGGACTATTTTGAAGGTGATCGTGTAAACGTAGATGAATAAAGAACTTTTTTGTAAACAGAGCTCGTCCAAAACATTTTTACAACCACCTCGTCTGACCTGTAGTCAGTTTAAAAGATGCAGATCAAGTCTAGATTCTTTTCTAGACTTGATCTGCAGAAGATTATCTGCAGCTAAACACAGGGAAACACCTGGATAACAAAATTAGGAGGTTTGTCATGAAGTACAGTACACAGCATAACGCATGCTGTGCAAATGACATGACAATTACTGGTATTCAGTGAATTTTTGTTCTTTAATATGTATTGAATTCTTCGTAATAGTCGATTCTTTCAAAGAAAATTGATTTCAAAGAAAAATGTTTACTTTTAGTTGTGCTGCTTCCAGTAGTGTCGGTTTATGTTAGAGTTTCTATCCAATTATATTCCAGCCTGTGGATTAAATTTGCAGGAAATTTTAGCTGTTGCCTGAACAAATCATATTTCGGGTTGGTAACCCTGGGGTCATCTAGCAGGCGTACAATAACGTTCTTAGATTGGACGGTCAGAGAGCGCACTAGTCGGAGCTTGCAAACCGCATCTGTAACAAACTGCACAAGCTCAATATGTGGATTTATGGATGGCTGACAATTGATCTGGGCACAGGACTTTTCACAAAAAGCTTGACATAATATTAACTGTGTCTATAGCTGTGGCATCATAATAATAGCCGTGGCAGCCATCTTTTAAGAAAATTTTTTTTATTATTTGCTTTTTTTGATTTCCCAAAGTTATTACAGGGAAATTCCCAAAATTGTATTATTTCTTCGTCACTGTTGTATGTGCAGGTGGAAGATTATGCCAGGAGGAAGGAGATTTCTGTGTCTGAGGCAGAGAAATGGCTGGCACCTATCCTGGCTTATGACACCGACTAAGCCCCATAACTGCGTACTTTCAAAGTCAACATGGTTCTTTATCTGTGGTTTTGAAATGTAAACCCTGAAACTAGAGAAGCCGAATTATTACAATAGTGGCAGACTATTGTTTTATTTATTATTTATCATTGACTGTCAGGGCTTTTTTTTTTCTTTTAAATGCTGTAAATTCTATTTTTGACATTTTTATTACAAGTTCTGGCAAAATTACATCTTATACCCATTTAAAACATATATATATATATTTTTTTTTTAAATTATTAAAATAATTGAGCTTATTGCGATGGCAAAAGCGTAAGATCCAGAGTTGTCCAATTGTAATAGATTTTTCTAAGATAAATTCTAAGCACAACAATTTCTATATACTGGACAGTTTCTAAAAACAGAGATTGTTGTTATTTGTTTTTATTTTTATGGCTCAATGTTGCACAAATGACCAGACGGTTTAAAAAAAAAAAACATTTCAAGCGGACATTTCTGTATTTTTGTCTTAAAATACAAAATCTAATTTTGTAAACTTGTAAATTAAAAGTCAGGGATAGAGACCTAATTGTTTTCTGTCTGTTGCATTCTTCTCATTACACTATAGAAGAGTTTGGTGACTAGCACAGTGTTAATTTACCTTCGTTAATATGACACAGTTTAGAGATTTCCCTTCTCAAACAGATTTAATTCAAATCATCAGTAATTATTTACGTTTAGCCGATTTCATTTACAGACCCACTGCACATCCTGTTATCCTACACTACAAAAAAATAATGTTTCTATCATATGGCTGATGTGTAATTATTAAATGTTGTTTTACATATGTTTTATAAAGGTAATCCAATCTTTCAAATGTATTTCAATCTACAAGCAGAAATGTTTGTCATTTGAGTGCAATTATCTATTTATTTTCTATAATAGAATTGTAAAATATTTAAAATTACATTTGAAGAGTGAAGTGCTCAATTCATAGGGATAGAGAGAAAATACCTGATGTAATTACCAGAAAATGTAAATAATTAAATGGAGAGTGGGGGATTTAAATTACAGTTCTGGTAAGTGTGCACTTGGTGGTTCCACTGGTGCAAGCAATAAATGCGTGTTGTTTTATCTGTTGTTATATTCCTATGTTTATAGGAAAAGTGCTATCTGCCCTTTTCTGCATACACGACTTCATAAAAGCCCACGATTGACTAGTTTCACTTTACCATGTCTGCGATTTCATCATGGACAGCAAGTTAGAACAAAAAGCAAACGTGAAATTCTGCACGAAACTGGGCAAATCTCCCACAGAGACGTTTGACATACGCCAATGCTGCAGTTAGTGGTTCGAAATGTTTTAAAGAACCTCACTGGAAGACGAGAGTTCAGGAGGACCTCGAGGAGCTCAACCTGTGTGTCAAAACCATTTGGCAACTTGTGCATGATGATCGTCAGAGTTCATGTGATCTCACCCACTCAGCGGAGAAGGTGTTTGAAACATAAAAGGCCTTTGAAAAGAGTCAAATTGTGATGTCTAGACAGTTGGGTCCACAGCATCCACAGAAGGTTCCAGATATGCAGTGGTTAGTACTTAAAAGTCGCCCAAAGAAGGACTGCTCAGGGCTCAGTGGTGTACTTAAGGAGTGAAGTTAGCATGTCCACTTAGATCAAACAGATGAGCTATCACAAACTGCTTATTCTCACTTTGAAAGACAGGCGTCAGAACATGCAGTGCTCCACAGCTTGCTGCATAAGGGGACAAGAATGTGTTGCTGCAGATGGATCCATGTTGACGCTGTCAATGGGCACATGAGTTTTAGAACTAATGCTAGTAGAAAAAGATAAAAGGTGCCCTTTGTTTACATCATATAAAAGTCATAAGGAAGAAATATGAGCCTCTGGGCAGTGTTCTGCTAGGAATCCTTTGGTTTTGGTATTTAGCTTCCTTCATGGCAGCAATAATTGCAATTTCAGAGACCTTTTTCAGCAGGGCAATGCTTCCTGCCCTACTGCAAAACTTGTTTAGAAATTATTTTATGAACATCTGTTCAAAGCAAAAACCTGTTTGGCTATTGATATTGAGTTAATATTAATATTGATGGCCTGGTAGCTATTGCATCACAGTCATAGCCATTCATACTGATGTCCGGCCAATCTAATCCCAACAACACACACACACACACACACACACACTGACTTTTTCAAGCATTTCTCTTATAAAAACAAACAGGCAATAAAACCTCTAACATGGTATAAAACTGTAAAGGAAGATGTTTTTTTAACTTACAGATAGCATCTTCATGCAGATCTCCAAGTCTCTGTTGTTACTCCGCCCGCAAGAATATTTTCACCATTGCTGCTTTTTTTTGTTGTTGTTTTTTGGAAATTCCAGATAAATCAACTTTTTTAACTGTCCATTTTTTCCTTGTTTTCTTTTCTTTTCTTTTTCTTTTTGTAAACAAAGCGCAGTTAGCAGGCACTATAAACAGCTGTTTGTGCCGAACTAAGAGCTGCATCACTTCCTGGTTGGTCACACCACATGCCGCTTCATCCAGTAAGAGTTTATAAAGAGTAATAAAACTAAGACTCACACGTGGGGAATAAAATCCTCCCATATATCGTTAGAATCCTGCACCTATTGGCTACAAAAAGAAAATAAAAGAATAACCATCTAAACTACAACACTATTGTTTTGTTGGAGTAAATATGCTTTACAATATCTCGTTCACTGGACCCTTATCTTTTCCAATAAACCGAGATTAGCAGCAGTGGATGTGTTTGTGACTCGTTATTAGAATAATAATGTAAGTAGTGCATTTTTTATGCAAGTTGTGTACTGTGTATTGTGATGTGTATATTGTATATGACGGCCACTAGAGGGCAGTGTAATGCTATCAATACAGTTACGTTTTGACTGTGTGTAACACCGTAACACCGGAAGCGGTGTGTAAGTCTCATCAATACATGGTTCCAGGAAAAATGATTAGAAATCATGAATGACAGGAAAATAAATAAAAACTGGAAAGCTTTCAAGCAAAGTTTTGAACTTTATGGACTCGCCATTGGGTTGGATGGAAACGAACGAAGGAGTTTAGCATTGCTGCTAACAGTGGCTGGACGTGGCGCACTGGATGTGTATTTAATTCAATTCAATTCATTTTTATTTGTTTAGCGCTTTTAACAATGAACATTGTCTCAAAGCAGCTTTACACAGATAATGTGGTGATTAAACGTAAATATGTTCTTTGTAAGTATGTTTGTCCCTGATGAGCAACTGTGGCAAAGAAAAACTCCCCGAGATGGCATAAGGAAGAAACCTTGAGAGGAACCAGACTCAAGAGGGAACCCATCCTCATCTGGGTTGCACCAAATGTCCATGTGTATAACACGTTTGTCTAAACGGAAGAATAAATAAGACATGCATGATGCAGTGATTGAGAAATTTAAGCAATATTGCACACCGTCAAAAAAGAAAATGCAAGGTCAAGAAAGCAAAGGTTGTGGAAAGTGTGGAAATAAACATGCACTTTTAGGAAAGGTGGCAGAAATTGTGGAGGAGAAAAATCACTTTGCAAAATGCTGTTATTCAAAGAAAAATGTACAGCTAGTAGAAAAGAGGAGTGACAAGGAAGATGATGGAGCAACAATCTTCCTAGACTCAATCGAAGAGGAACAAATTACTCCAGGAGAAGAGTGGATAGCCCACATGGAGGTAAATGGCAGTGATGTCACATTAAAACTGGACACAGGGGCACAGGTAAATATACTTCCTATGAAAGACTTTCTGAGACTGAAAAGAAAACCAAAAATAAATCAAAGAAAAGTGCATCTGCAAACGTATGACAACAAAACTATACCTACAAAAGGAATATGCAGAGTCAGTCTATCCTACAATGGAAAGAAGAAGGATGTGTTTTGTACTTGTGGATGGAAACAGACAAGCTATATTAGGACTGAAATCTTGCATACAGTTTGGATTGATAAAGAGAGTCCATGTCATAAACAAGGAAATGACAATGCAGAAGAGGAGAAAAGATGCAACTACAGAAGAAATTACTCAGAAAGACTGGATAAAAGAATACAAAGAAGTGTTCAAAGGAATAGGGAAATAACCAGGAAAACACAAAATAAAGCTGAAGGAGAATGCAGAACTGGTCATACATCCGGCAAGAAAGGTGCCAGTAGCATTAAAAGAAAGACCGAGAGAGAAAATAGAAATTCTGATAAAGGAAAGAATAATCAGAAAAATAGAAGAACCTACAGAATGGGTGAATTCTCTTGTAATAGTAGAAAAACCAGATGGAGATCTAAGACTGTGTATAGATCCAAAGGATTTAAACAAGGCAATCCAACGCTAGCACTACAGACTTCCAACAAAGTCAGATATTACAAGTGCAATGAGTGGAGCATGGTATTTCTCCAAATTGGATGCCTCGGCGGGATTTTATCAGATAGTACTAAATGAGGAAAGCACAAAATTATGCACCTTTAACACACCGTTTGGAAGGCATTGTTTACAGAGGTTACCTTTTGGCATCAGCTCAGCACCTGAAGTATTCCACAAAACAGTACAACAGCTCTTTGATGGAATAGAAGGAGTCAGAGCCTTCATTGATGATGTAGTGATATGGGGCCGCTCAAAAGAAGAGCATGATGAAAGACTTCGCAAGGTCCTGGATCAAGCACAAAGAAATGTATTATAGTTAAATAAAAACAAATGCCAGTTCGGAGTAAAAGAAATTACTTACCTGGGAGAAAGACTGTCTGAAGAAGGAATACAACCAAACAAAGAAAAATCAGAGCAATAGATGAAATGCCAGAGCCAAGAGACAAAAAAACCTGCAAAGAGCCTTAGGGTTAATAAACTACTTGGGAAAATTTGTTCCAAATCTGTCAGCAAACACAAAGTCATTGAGAAGTTTGTTAGAAACAGACACCATGTGGCAGTGGAACGACGAGCAGGCAAAAGAGTGGTCATGGTTGAAAAGCAGTTTAACTAGAGAACCTGTTTTGAAATTTTATGACCAGGAAAAGCCTCTAAAGGTCTCTACAGATGCATCACAAGCGGGTTTAGGAGCTGTTTTACTCCAGCGACATGACATGGAGTGGTACCCAGTTGCATACGCATCTCGCACGATGACATCAGCGGAAAGAAACTATGCCCAAATAGAGAAGGAAACATTGGGTGTAGTGTTCAGCTGTGAGAGATTCCACGAGTATGTCTATGGAAGATCAGTGATACTAGAGACAGACCATAATCACTGGGAGAAGTTCCACCATGAATACAAAGACTGATGCTAAGATTGCAAAAGTATGATCTGACGTTTGAGTAAAAACCAGGTAAACACTTAATTGTTGCAGATACCTTGAGTAGAGCTAGTTTGAATAACATTGTAAGCACTACAGAGAAAGATGTGCAAATACACGTGGACTCTATCAAAGCACAGATGCCAATGTCAACAACAAAATGGGTTGAAATAGCAAAAGAAACACTGAAAGATGAACAGTTAAAGAAAGTAATGGACATGATTCACATGCCTGGAGATGTGATAATGGAGAATCCTTTCCAAAATTTTAAAGATGTACTGTGAGTGCTAGATGGAGTTTTGCTGGAAGGAACAAGAATCGTTGTGCCAATCTCAATGAGAATGCAGATGCTGAAACTTGTGCATGAAGGACATCTAGGAATCGAGAAATGTAAGAGAAGGGCACGAGAAGTTCTATACTGGCAAAGCATGCACAAAGACATAACAACATTAGTGTAATTGTGAAGTATGCCAGTGGCACAGATATAAGCAAACAAAAGAGCCAATGAGGCCACACGAGAAACCAAAGAAACCGTGGAGAAAAGTTGAAATGGGCTTGTTTCAGCTTATTGACAAGGATGCTCATGGATTATCACTCAAACTACCCGGAATTCGTGCAGCTGACAAGCACAACATCAGAGCAGTTAATTGCAAAAACAAAAAGTATTTTTGCACGACATGGTATTCCAATGACTGTAAAAAGTGATACTGGACTGCAGTTTACAAGTCAGAGTTTCAAGGACTTTGCAAAAAGTTATGGTTTTGAGCACATAAAATCAAGTCCTCTGTACCCACAGTCCAACGGTTTGGCAGAGAAAGGAGTTATAATAGTGAAACGCCTTCTGAAAAAAGCTACTGAGACAGGAAATGATCAGTACCTGGCTATTCTGAATTACAGAGCTTCACCACTGGGGAATGGACTTTGTGTATATTGTATATCACGGCCACTAGAGGGCAGTGTAATGCTATCAAATGGTACGGAGTACGTGGAATTCTGCAAATGAAAGACAGATTAATCACTACAACAAAACAGCAAACCCACTAAATCCACTGGCCCAAGAAGAAGTTGTTCGAGTGAGATGTGATGGGCAATGGGGACCATTAGCCAAAGTGATTAAAGAGACTACGCCCAGGACATACGAAGTGCTAACAGAGCATGGGAAAATAATGAGGAGAAACAGAAGACATTTGCTAAAAGTGCCTCAGAATGAAATAAAAAATCAATGAAAGTGAGACAAATGACCTGGAAATTGCAAAGCAAAATTAACAATTAGAACTGCAAGGCACTGCTAAAGAGTCTGTAACTGAATATAGAAAGGATGCTGTAGAACAAAAAAAAGTCCTCAGAGACAAATAATCAGGCCAAAAAGACTAATAGAAGAAATGTGAAGAGGTGAATTTAAGAAGAAATGTTACACATTGTTGATAAATGGAAATAATTTGGTGTTATATTTGTGGTAAATGAAACCAAATGTTGTATAAAGTTAAGAAAATTTTGAGAAAACTTTGGTAAAAGATGTATTGAGATGTGTATATTGTATATCACGGTCACTAGAGGGCAGTGTAATGCTATCAAATGGTACGGAGTACGTGGAATTCTGCAAATGAAAGACAGATTAATCACTACAACAAAACAGCAAACCCACTAAATCCACTGGCCCAAGAAGAAGTTGTTCGAGTGAGATGTGATGGGCAATGGGGACCATTAGCCAAAGTGATTAAAGAGACTACGCCCAGGACATACGAAGTGCTAACAGAGCATGGGAAAATAATGAGGAGAAACAGAAGACATTTGCTAAAAGTGCCTCAGAATGAAATAAAAAATCAATGAAAGTGAGACAAATGACCTGGAAATTGCAAAGCAAAATTAACAATTAGAACTGCAAGGCACTGCTAAAGAGTCTGTAACTGAATATAGAAAGGATGCTGTAGAACAAAAAAAAGTCCTCAGAGACAAATAATCAGGCCAAAAAAGACTAATAGAAGAAATGTGAAGAGGTGAATTTAAGAAGAAATGTTACACATTGTTGATAAATGGAAATAATTTGGTGTTATATTTGTGGTAAATGAAACCAAATGTTGTATAAAGTTAAGAAAATTTTGAGAAAACTTTGGTAAAAGATGTATTGAGATGTGTATATTGTATATCACGGTCACTAGAGGGCAGTGTAATGCTATCAAATGGTACGGAGTACGTGGAATTCTGCAAATGAAAGACAGATTAATCACTACAACAAAACAGCAAACCCACTAAATCCACTGGCCCAAGAAGAAGTTGTTCGAGTGAGATGTGATGGGCAATGGGGACCATTAGCCAAAGTGATTAAAGAGACTACGCCCAGGACATACGAAGTGCTAACAGAGCATGGGAAAATAATGAGGAGAAACAGAAGACATTTGCTAAAAGTGCCTCAGAATGAAATAAAAAATCAATGAAAGTGAGACAAATGACCTGGAAATTGCAAAGCAAAATTAACAATTAGAACTGCAAGGCACTGCTAAAGAGTCTGTAACTGAATATAGAAAGGATGCTGTAGAACAAAAAAAAAAGTCCTCAGAGACAAATAATCAGGCCAAAAAAGACTAATAGAAGAAATGTGAAGAGGTGAATTTAAGAAGAAATGTTACACATTGTTGATAAATGGAAATAATTTGGTGTTATATTTGTGGTAAATGAAACCAAATGTTGTATAAAGTTAAGAAAATTTTGAGAAAACTTTGGTAAAAAGATGTATTGAGATGTGTATATTGTATATGACGGCCACTAGAGGGCAGTGTAATGCTATCAATACATACTGCTTACACACATTCAGCAAAATACATTCGTTATACGTTTTCTATCTAAAATCGCTGCTTGAGGCTTAGAGCTTTAGAATGATGTATAGTTAGTCATGGTTACTCTTCTTCATTTTTATTTAATCTATTGCTAAACATTAACACCTAAGAACAATGTTATATTGGTCGTGCCTAAGACTAAGAGGTTAAGGTTTCAGTATCATTATGGGAAAATGCATATTGCCATTTTAAAAAATAAACGATGTATGACAGAGTATTTCTGTGCTAAATACATGCCTTCCGAATAGTATAAGTATCGCAAAGTGTGGCCCTTCATGCAGAATTCCTTGTATGGCCACTTCTCCAGAAATGTGTTTCTTTAATGGACGTGGTCAGCAGTGGTACACAAAACTTGCTTGAGAAAAACGTCTCCAAAAAAGTGTGTTTTTTGATGTGAGGGAAGAAGACCCTTGCTCAGCTTTCCAACGTGTTAGGTGAACTGTGAATGCAGTTTATTGTTCCAGGGCAGCTAAGCAGTGTTCATACCAGGTGCGTTTGTTTGTTCTGGTCATTACTTTAGCTCCTCTTAGCTAGGCTAAGCCCCAGTAGCTAGGCTATTTTCAGAGAGAAGGGTAAAGCTGAATCTTTCTTTTATACATCTAATAAAGACTTCTTCTTTTTCTTTCGGCTGCTCCCATTAGGGGTCGCCACAGCGGATCATCCGTCTCCATACCACCCTGTCCTCTACATCTGCCTCGTCTGATGAAGACACTTTGGAAATATTAAGGATGTAATGCTACTATATAGGTACTCAAGTTTACCATGAGTTTGACCGAAGCGTTGCGTTATTTCCCCTATAACCCCTTTTTTAATTTTTATTTTAATTGACTGCTGGAAAATGAATTATAGGTCACTGTCTGCAGTGAGCACCTACCGCCACCAGAGGGCACTGCGATTTCTAATTTGCTGAGACGAAAACTATATTGTGACAGACATAATTGCTAATGTCAAATATGTTATCAATCATATTTTATATATATATATATATATATATATATATATATATATATATATATATATATATGTATGTATATAGACATACAGAAAATTAGAATATTGTGAAAAAGTTCAATATAGGAGACTCGTGGTGTCACACTCTAATCAGCTCATTAAAGATTTGGTAGGTATTCATGTTATTATGCTGTTTAATATTGCACTGAAGCTTTCAACTCTTTTATTTTTTTAAGGGTTACAGACAGTCTGAGCATAAAGACAAATCCATGAGAAATTATGGATTCCTGAGTTTTGGTTTTAATTTGTTTCATCACAATTTCGACTTATATACAGACTCATCCTCTCAGATTTCATGGTCATCAGCCAGGAGAGACCCGGTTGAAGGTTCATCATGTGATTGGACAAGGTGATATCAGATATTATCGGCTAACGGCCGGTTAGAGTGTCTAAAATAAGGGGTGGGTGAGGGACAAAGCGGCAACAGGGTGACACACACACACACACACACAAGTGTGGCATTGGGAATCAGCCGGGAATCAGGCACATCCTTGTTCATAGGCCCAGGTTTTGTTTGAGAAGAGGCAAGCTGAGGATGATGATGACCACGGTGACGATGACCCAAATGAAGACGCAGTACAACAACGGCTATGTGCAGGACGAGTACATGCTGCAGGAGGATGACTGGGACAAACCTGCCTGGGAAAAATAACAGCGCAAGGTGCTAAGCCCCACTAACCTGTGCACTGTGTGTGTGTGTGTGTGTGTGTGTGCGTGTGTGTGTGTGTGTGTTTGTGTTTAAGAGGGAGGAGAGAGAGAGAGAGAAAGAAAGGAAGAAGTAAAGAAATGAATGTCTTGTGGCCATTCTGTTTTTAGAATACTTACATAACATTAACACTTAATACTAATCCTATGGATTACAAGTTTGACATATGATAATGTGCCACCTGTCAGACCCTGTGTGTGTGTGTGTGTGTGTGTGTGTGTGTGTTTAGTAATATGGTCCAGTAGTAGTCCTTAATATTATATTATATTATATTATATTATATTATATTATATTATATTATATTATATTATATTATACGTGGTGTGTCAGAGGTGTTGGTTCGGGATATAGGAGGTTATTTGTATTCTGAGTTGTAGGACGTGGGGGAGATTTCAGAGATGAGGGGTAAGGGTAAAACAGGTTTTGGTATGAGGTATAGAAGATGTTGGAGATATTGGGTATGAGGTGTAAAAAGTATTGGAGATGTTAGGTATGAGGTGTAGAAGATGGAAATATTGGGTATGGGGTGTAAAAGGTGTTGGAGATATTATCTTGCAATTGTTAGTGCACGTGAGACAATCAAAGTTTTGGGAAATATTGTTTTGGTGTTATCTGGCATTTCACATTTCACTGCCACTGCTTTCCATATCCACCTGCAATTACGTCATGATATAGTGATCCATTTAGAAATACAGTGCCTTGCTTAAGGGTCCAACAGTAAACCAGTGCTGATTTGTATATTTATGACCACCAAATCAGTAGCACAACAAATACACCACAGTCACCACTCTTTTTTGCAGGTTTGGCAAGAATTAATGATTGATTTAGGAAAACATTGTCTAAACATTAATGCAATGAACAGATTATTTAAAATTATGCTTTAAACCGCTTAAGGCTTTGTCTTGAATGTAACTAACTTTTGACAGTAACTCATTCTGTAACAAGTTACTTTTAAAAATAAAGTAACTCCGTTACTGTTACCGTATGGTGCGTTACCCGTTACTTTTTTAAATGAATTAATTTTGGCTGAAGTGTAGACTACAGTCTAACCTGTTTACAGCAGCGTCGCATTGTAGGATTGGTGGATAAACCACTGTAAACAGGAAGAAAACGCACTGTAGGATTGGTGGATTACCCTCTGTATACACGAAGATGACGCACTGTGGGCGTGTCTCCGTTTATTCAGGTCTGTGCGGTAGTAATGGCAAATCGAGGCGAGAGCAAGCCGAGTTTCTCAAAGTGGAAATATGCTCATTATTTCACTTTAGTTGAGTATAAAGACAAAAACTGTCAAATGTAAGCTGTGTCTTTTTGGTTCGAAGCTCGTATCTACTGCGATAAACAGCAAATCCAATCTGCCGAAGCGCCTTCAGAATCTCCATGCCTTGACGGAGCTAGAAGCTAGAAGCTAACCGCTAACCTGGCGTTCTGTTCTACATTGTTAATAGTTTTCATACTTTAGCTGTAAAAGGAACATGTTTAAGAGATCAACACAACAGCAGAAGCCACTTTAGTTTTCGATTGTGAATATATTATTCAGCTTGTTTTGTTATTTATTTCAGAAATCCTTGTGATATATTCAGTTTGTGATGGTCTGACTTAAATAAAATAGTGTTCAAAAATGACTTTGTGTTTAGGTCAGTATTGTGTTTGTAGACCATAACACATAAAAGGGCATTAATGGGAACATTAAAGAAGGTTCTTTAAAAAAGTAACTAAAAAGTTACTTTTAACAGTAACGCGTTTTTAACAGTACACTTTTTGGTGTAAGTAATCAACAAAGTAACTGAGTTACTTTTTGAATGAAGTAACGAGTAACTGTAACTAGTTACTATTTTTTATTAACGAGCACAACACTGGACATGAGTATGCTGGTGTTAGAGTCAGGTGTTTAAAGGTTCACCCTGATTAATATTTGCTCACAATTACATTCTTGCAATCTCAATGGTCAACAATATACCTTAAATGTGGTATGCTGAAAACATCACGCAAGTAGTGTGTGTGTGTGTGTGTGTGTGTGTGGAGTTATCTAACAATAGAGTGCAGCAGCAAGCAGCTTTCCCACTGTGTCATTTCTGCAATGTGCATGCTTGCAAAGACCTAATTATAAACTTAAAGTTCAGTGGCCTGGGGTACCAACTTTACATTAGGAGTTTGATAGGCAGAATATGTGCCTGTGTGAGTTGTAAGTGAAAAATTTGCAATAAAATGTAACACCTGTTTGCTGTATGTACCTGCCAAGTAAAGTGACTCCAATGGACTGTCTGGATTGTGACCTTTCTCAACTGTTTACGGTTTTCACACCTTATGCAGGTCAAAAATATTTAAAGGCAATGTATAATCTTCCCATAGTCTTTAAATTAAGACTAAGAATAGCTGTTGAATAAGTGAGTTGGCTGAAATTATAGTTTTATTTTCAGTAACTGGCTTAGAAATCAAATATTGTACAGTAGGGGAAATAATTATTTGATCCCCTGCTGATTTTACAAAAAAATAAACAGTCTAGAATTGTTTATGGTAGGTTTATTTTAACAGAGAGAAATGGAATATAGAAAAAAGTCTAGAAACCAACCAGCAAGAATTCTGACTCCCCCAAACCCAAATTAGTCCTGTCCCTATAAGAAAGAACCAGGGATTATGAGAAATGCCCTTTATACAGTCTTATATAGTCAGGTGACATTGTGGAACCAGGAGCTACTGAGCAACTCATAAAATAGCTCAACATTATAGTTCTATCTTCTCCATGACAGAGCCTTTGAAAATTCAAAGAGGTCCAATGTCCAAACTCTAAATGAAGTGTGTTCCAAATAGTGCTGGTACGTCTCTAGATGGTTTGGGATGTTTGCGGGGTCGGCATCTTTGACATTACTGGAGCTGGCGCAACCTCAGGATGCCTTGGGATGGGTAGAGAAAGAGAAGCAGTGAAGAGGATTTAGCGTAGCTGCTGTTCATGATATTTACAAGCACAAGCATTTGATCAGATGTACTGAAACACAGGTTTATGATATGTGATGTGTGTTATGTGTAGGACTTGCTAAAAAGATACATCTTTAAACTACGCTTTAGCTGGGAGAGTGTGTCTGAACCCCACTGTCAGGAAGACTATTCCAAAGTTTAGGAGCTAAATGTGGAGTGCTATTCTAGGAACTACTTAAAGTCCAAAGATCTCAAAAAGCGTGACAGATTGTAGCATGTTAGAAGACTGGATAGATACATGGGCGCCAAACTCTTTAGGGCTTTGTAAGTGAGGAGCAATAGTTTGTAGTCAATTTAAAATTTAACAGGTAGCCAGTGTAGGGATGATAAGATTGTGGTTATATGATAATATTTTCTCGACCTTGTAAGAACTCTGGCTGCTGCATTCTGGACAAACTGTAGCTTGATTATTAATGATACAGGACAACCACCCAGTAATGCATTACAATAGTCCAGTCTGAAGGTCATGAATGCATGGATGAACTTCTCTGCATCAAATATAGACAATTTAGCAATTTTATAGACAGTTTAGCAATATTTCTAAGGTGGAAGAAGGCTATATTTGTAATATTGGTGATGTGATTTTAAAAAGACAATTTGTTGTCTAAAATAACTCCCAAGCCTGTTGAACTAGTGGTGCAAGTTCTAAATGCAAGTTGAATTACTGGCGCTTCTGGGTATTGTTTTTTTGGGCAGGTGAGCAAAATTTCTGTCTTTTCAGAATTTAATAATAGAATGTTAAGTCATTCAATCTTTTAGTTCTTTAACACACCGAGCTAATTAAGAATTTTCTTCTGGTTTTGATGAGATATATAGTTGGGTATCATCAGCATATCGGTGGAAGTTAATCCTAAGACTTCCAATAATATTTCCCAAAGTAAACATGTATATTGTGAAAAGCAGGGGTCCTAGTCCTAGAGCAGGGGACAGTGTAGCTAGACAGCATCGGATGGCGGTCTGTAGGATGGTTTTGGAGGTGAGGAAGAAGAGGAGGAGAGTGAGGACTGAAAGAAAAATAAGATGGTGGAAAATTAGGAGTAACTACAGGTGAATAAAGTTGATCAGTCACACAATGAAGTTATGGGAAAGAGTAGTGGAAGCCAAACTGAGAGAAGAGGTGACCATCTGTGAACAACAGTATAGTTTCATGCCTCGGAAGAGCAACATAGACACATTATTTGCTTTGAGATTGTTGATGGAGAAGTATAGAAAAGGTCAGAAGGAGTTGCATTGTGTGTTTGTGGATTTAGAGAAAGCGTACGACAGGGTGCCGAGAGAGGAGTTGTGGTATTGTATTAGGAAGTCAGGTGTGTCAGAGAAGTTTGTGAGGGTGGTGCAGGACATGTATGAGGACACTGTGACAGCAGTGAAGTGAGAATAGGAACGATAGACTGGGTTAAAATGGAGGTTGGACTGCATCAAGGATCGGCTCTGAGCCCTTTCGTGTTTGCAGTGGTGATGGACAGATTGACGGAGTTAAGACATGAGTTTTCGTGGACTATAAAGTTTGCGGATGATATTGTGATATGTGGCGAAAATAGGGAGCAGGTTGAGAAGAGCCTGGAAAGGTGTAGGTATGCGTAGGGGAGAAGGAGAATGAAATTCAGTAGGAGTAAGACAGAGTACATGTGTGTAAATGAGAGAGAGGACAGTGGAGTAGTGCAGTTGCAGGGAGAAGAGGTGATGAAGGTGAAGGAGTTTAGGTACCTGGGATCAACAGTGCAAAGTAACGTTTTGGAGACAAGGTGAGGGAGGCACGACTGAGATTTGGACATGTGCAGAGCAGAATGCTGAGAATGGAGCGACCAGGAAGGAGGAAAAGAGGAAAACCAGGTTTTTGGATGTGGTGAGGGAAGACATGCAGGTAGTTGGTTTGAAAGAGACAGATGTAGAGGACAAAGTAGTGTGGAGACGGATGATCCGCTGTGGCGACCCCTAATGGGAGCAGCCGAAAGAAGAAGAAGAAGAAGCCTGGATAGTTTTCCATTTAAATATACAAAATGGTAACATCAGACAGGCAGGATTTAATCCATTTTAATGCCTGTCCCTAAATGCCGAGGTAATTCTGTAAGCGATCTAGGAGAAAGTAATGATATATAGTGTCGAATGCAGCACTGAGATCTAGTAAAACTAATAGAGAAATGTAGCCTTAGTCTGAAGCTGAAACAGGTCATTTGTGATATGCTGCCCTTAGTCACAATCCGAAGGCCGAGGTTCTTTTACTGATGTTTATTAAGCTTGCCATCAATACCGTAGAATTTACACCGACATCAACACTGTAGAATTTACACCGTAGAACTGAATAAAAGGATAAATATAAAAAATACATTCAGTTACAAAGAAAGACAACATTACATTTGGACATAAAACAGAAAATAAACGTACATACCACTTTGCCTGCTTGTAGACTAAGAGTGGTAACTTCTTGCACAAACTTATTTTTATTAAACATATCTTCTTTACAATAAGCATAGCAGCTTTCAATGCTCATCTTGGCTTTCTTTTGCATGCGGTGAGCAGGAAGTAAACTGTATGTATGATGGGATTAATATAATATATATAATATAACCCAAAACAAAAAATATCACATAAATCTTGAAAAATCAAAAACTTTAGTCTACCAGCCAATATACATATTATAAAAAATGTTGAATTTTAAAAATAAACAAGTTAAACTTACAAAAAAAAAAAATAACCGAAATAAATTAACACTAATTTGTGAAAGTGCCACCTTGTGGACATATCATAGTTTAAAAGGAATGTTTATGACTGCAGATACATGTGATTTCAACTAAAGCAGATTCTGTGCTATGATGGGGCTAGAAACCTGATTGAAACTTGTTTTCTTGTAAGAAGGAACATAACAGGGCAGACACAATATTTTCTAAAACCTTATACATAAACGGAAGGTTTGGAATGGGTTTGTAATTTGATAGTTCATTTGGATCCAAATTATGTTTCGTAATTAAAAAATAATAATAATTCCCTAATACCTGCCAAGACCAAAGAGCTGTCAAAGGACATCAGGGACATAATTGTAAACCTGCACAAGGTTGGAATCAAGACCATCAGCAGGAATTTTGGTGAGAAAGAGACAGATGTTGGTGGGATTATTTGAAAATGGAAGAAATGCAAGATAAGTCAATCGCCCTCGTTCTGGAGCTACATGCAAAATCTCACCTAATGGGGTACAGATTACAGGTTTAGGATCAGCTCAGAACACGGAGGAGCTTGTAATGATTTTAAGGGAGCTGGGACCACAGTCACCAAGGCACCATTGGTAACACACCAAGGTCCCTCTGCTCAAGAATGCACATGAACAGGTCCATCTGGGTTAGGGTAAGGTTTAGAGAAGGCTTCGGAGAATGTGATGTGGTCAGATGAGTTCAAAATTGAGCTCTTTCGCATCAGTTTGACTTGCCATGTTTGAAGACAGAGAATTGCTGAATATGACCCCAAGAACACAAACCCCACTGTCAAACATAGAGAAGGAAACATTTTGCTTTGGAGCTGTTTCTCTGATAAGGGTACAGAAAGACTTCACCCCATGAACAGGGTCATGCACTGTAGAATCTTGGATGAGAATCTCCTGGCCTAGCCAGAACACTGAAGATGGCATGACAATGATCAAAAACATACAGCCAAGGCAACAATCAAATGTTCTTGTATCCCATACCAGCCTTGTGTGCAGGTATATAATCTTGTACCTGATGTCCTTTCGCAGCTCTTTGGCCTTGCCCATACTGGGAAAGAGATTTGAATGGAAGAGGGTGATTTTGTACTGGTGTCCTTTCTACACATAATAGGACGATTTTAGAACAGGACTAATTTGGGTGTGTGGGAGTGAAATCAAATACAAATTAATTTATAACCTTTCTTTAATTTTTTTCATGGATTTATTTTCATATTCTGTTTCTCTCTGTTAAAATGAACCTACCATAAAGACCACATTTCTTTGTAACAGTAGTTATGCATAAAACTGTAGTTATGCATAAAACCATCTCAACATGTCATTGAAAAGACTGCAGTGTCCGAATTATTATTGGGCTAAAATATAAAAAGTTTGTCATGTGGGAGGATGACATAACATCAATGTGTTATTTGACACGACGTTAGAGATTGTTGATGGCAATCTAAAGATGATTTTGGGAATGATCTGGACCATCATACTTTGCCTCACCAACCAGGACATCTCAGTGGAAGGTAAGAAATTAAAATGTACCTAACATTATGTACTGACATTATGTATATTTTAACAGAGAGAAACAGAATATAAAAATAAATCCATAAAAAATTTTTTAGGAAAGGTTATAAATTAATTTGTATTTGATTTCACTCCCACACACACAAATTAGTCCTGTTCTAAAATCGTCCCATTATGTGTAGAAAGGACACCAGTACCAAATTACTCTCTTCCATTCAAGTCTCTTCCCCACTATGGGCAAGGCCAAAAAGCTGCCAAAGGACATCAGGTACAAGATTATATACCTTGACTTGACTTGACATGAATAATTAGTTTCGCAGCTCATTAGTTTAATAGGTTATTAGCAACTCACTTAAAACAGAATACACAGCATTTGTTGTTCAAATGAAGCAGTAAGTATGATTCAGAGGTTTTACTTATTAAACCCCTTTTAAAATTGTTCTATTTTGTTGCTTTTTTCTGGGAAAATGGTTTTGCTATCTTAAAACTTTGTTTCATTGGTTGAGAGAGTTTTAGTTATAGGAATGAAAAAAATTGCAAATAATATCCTTAAATGTGCTGAAAATTAAAAATGTTTTTATACATTTTATTTATAAAAATGTTTTTCTTCCTTTTTCTTTATTTGATGCTAAGTAAGGGCATCTTGACCATACTGGTGTCAGGCTATAAACAAACAAGATGTCTTTCTTCCACTCTGCACTCTTTTGCTACCAATCTGGAAGAGAGGATCCACTTTCTACTTAAAAAAATCAGTTAGCTTTTACTCAGGAATAAAAATATTCTGGTTCTTAAGTGTATTCTGTGATGTCATTAGCTGCAGAGCACGTATAATTCCCTTACATATATTACAGTGATGATATGAACATCTAAAGAACTTTGCTTTTGTTCTCTTTAAAACATTTTAATTGTGCTTCCAATGACACTTGTAAATCATGTAAGATCATGTGACAGGACACAACATGAAATTAGTGACATCATAAGTATGCAATATCTTAAATATAGACAAAATGAGTTTGCATTTCCTATTATAATAAACCAAAATTCAAAACATTTATTTACTAATTTTAAACTTGAAATAGTCTTTTTTCCTTTGTTATTTTTTGGAGTACTTTATTAATCCTAAATGGAAAAGGTCACTTTCACAAGTCTCAGCTTGTCAGGAAGCTGGTGTCAGCATGCAGGGTTGCTGGAGCAGAGAGAATTAAGTGCCTTGCACCAGGGCCCAACAGTGGCAGCTTGGTGGTGCTGGAACTTGAACCCCCTGACGTTATGATCAGTAACCCAGCACCCAGCAACATAAAGCAAATCATTCTAATTATTAACAATTATAATTATATATAAAAAATATTATTGTTTAATTTTTTTGTATAATTATAAAAAGTAATTCTAATAATATTTGTAAATGAAATCTGAAAAATTTAAAGCTATATGTACTGTATATGTCTAGAAATTAACTTAATATTCTTATACATTGTTTATTGGAAAACCCTCCATCATTTCAACACAAAGATTACCATTTGCATTTCCAATTTAATAGTTTCAAAGTAAACCCACTGAATTCAAGTGAACAGTCTAATTTAATAATTATACTTTAAAAGCTTAATAATGACTAAAATAGTTTTGATAATAGTGCAATTTGCATGATTATAACAAAATAATAGACTGGCTATGTGTCAGGCGGAAGAACAAGCCGGAAACCATTAGGTGAAGGTGTGGCTGGTGGGACCTTCTGTCTTTAATTGTTCTTACTAAGCCATATGCAAGTGAATTAATCTTTGCCATGTTCAATCAGGTGTATGTGCAAATCAAAGAAAATTTTTGACTGAACAATTTTTTGCTGGAGTTTTTTCTGAGAAAAAGGTTTCCCTATTTTAAGTGAAAGCCCTTCATTGGATAAAAAACTCAAAGCACTTTTGTATGTCACTCTGGATAAGGGCATCTGCTAAATGCTGCAAATGTAAATGTTTCAAATGGGTGCAAATAGGAGTACAGTAAAAATAAACCTTAACAACTCTGCACTCACATTTCTTTTACTTCATTTAATGCTATGTATGGCGTTTTTGACCATATCATGCTATATACACACATTTTTTTTTCCTCTCTGCACTTTCCACTGCTGCTTTGTTAAGCTGGAAGGATGGCCTGGCTTCTGTGGCCTTATACACAGATACAGACCGGATCTGATTGACTACTCCAAACTCAACAAGGTCTGTTTGCTATTCTATAAGGCTTTCTGACCAATTGTGTGTGTGTGTTAGAAACATGGCTAATGATTTCTAGGAATATTTCACCATGTTTAAGAATTTCTCTTTTGACTAATTTCTTTCTATGTGTATAATGTCAAATACTAACTATGGTTTTCTTCATTTTCTTTTTGTAAGTTTTCATTAAAGGTAAAGGTATGGAAGCTTGTTTATGCCACATAAAAAGACAAAGCAAGTTTGTTTAATTGTGACTCAATTTCTCGCAATTCTGATTTTATTATTCGAAATTCAGACTATTTCTGCAAATTCAGACTTTATTTCTCTTTAATTTTTTAATTTTTTTATAGTTAAATCGGGCAGCATCACCCCCTCTGTAGTGCCAGAAAGCTTTACACATTAAAAATAAAATTGGCTACAATCCATAGATCTGTCAGAGAGCCACCAGTCATGCCTCCCTTTAATACGCAACACTCTTGCTCAGCCTCTCCCTCCTACAGGTTACCTACACCTGTCCTCCATTTACCATCCCCTTTATAAGGCCCCTCTTCTCCTTCCCTCAACGTCCGATCTACAGCTTACAGCTAAAGATCATACAGACTACCGCCTGTGTATCAAACTAATCAAACTAAGCCTCCAATACCTGGATAGAAAACTCAAAATGAAAGAAAAATAAGATAAATAGAAGTGCAATTATTGAAATTTTTCTTTAATGTTGTGAAAACTGGCTTCTATATTGAAGGAGCGAGGTTAAAAAGCTCTATTTTAGCTGTTTTTTTAATATTGAGGTGCACAATGAACTGAAAAATTCAATTATTTCATTTTACTATTAGTGCATTATTGCCTTGCTATTTGCAAGGCAATAGTGTGCACCGAATGGTCCCTCTAACACAGTTTCTGGTCCCTACAAGACAGGTGTTTTGGCAGGTGCTTTTAATAATCCCAAAACGCCTGAGTGAATCTTTTACTAATGTATGCGCAGAATGATCATCTTGGCAAAGTGAACCTGGCTCTGAAAATCGCAGAGAAACACCTGGACATCCCCAAAATGCTGGATCCAGAAGTTAATTCTGTACATGACACACAGTAGAAATTCACAAAAATTAAATTTTATAGCAAGTAGGAAAAGTGAACAGAGGACAAATCTAGTTGCAGATGATACATGAGAAGACACACAGAGAAACATTTGGTGATATGAGGGATAAGGGCTAGCTCTGTACTTGGACTTGGACTGTACTGTATTGGACTTCTGATTAGAGAAGTTTAAATGAGTTTAAATCCCACCACTACTAAAGTGCCTATGCTGAGCCCGTGAGCTAGGCCCTAAACTGCTCAGTTGTACGAATGAGATATTTGGAAGTCACTCTGGATAAGAGCATCTACCATATGCTCTAAATGATAATGTTTTACTTGGCTAGAAATAATAATAAAAAAAAATGTATACATATATATAAAATATAGAAAAGGTACATGGCAAAAATGTATAAACTGTGGTAAAAAGTGCAATGATGTGTAACACTGAGCTGAGAAAGTGAAGAAGTTAATAGTATAATAGACATTGTTTAATACAGGATAGGCCACGAGTATTGACATGAATGCTGGCTGTGTGGGTGTTGAGATATCCAGTTTGTACAGTGTGTATATGTACTGTATATAAGGATATGAATTAATTGGTGCTTGAACATTTGCGAACCCATCAGAAGTCCTAAAACCATGTCCTAAAATAATGACACCTAATTAAACAACTGAGAAAAAAAATATTATACTTTACATTTATTTATTGAGGAAAAGGATCAGATATTACATATGTGTTAGTGCCAAATGTAAGTAAACTCTGAGGATTAGCAGTTACCTTGAAGGTGGAATTAGGGTTAGGTTTCAATCAATGGAATTAGCAATTTCCATGTTTCACAACATGATGGGATGGTTTAACATCAACTCGTTTAATTTTTCTGCTAGAAATATATATATATATATATATATATATATATATATATATATATATATATATATAAAGTGAGGAAAATAAGTATTTGAACACCCTGCTATTTTGCAAGTTCTTCCACTTAGAAATCATGGAGGGGTCTGAAATTGTCATCGTAGGTGCATGTCCACTGTGAGAGACATAATCTAAAAAAAAAAATCCAGAAATCACAATATATGATTTTTAAACTATTTATTTGTGTGATACAGCTGCAAATAAGTATTTGAACACCTGTCTATCAGCTAGAATTCTGACCCTCAAAGACCTGTTAGTCTGCCTTTAAAATGTCCACCTCCACTACATTTATTATCCTAAATTAGATGCACCTGTTTGAGGTCGTTAGCTGCATAAAGACACCTGTCCACCCCATACAATCAGTAAGAATCCAACTACTAACATGGCCAAGACTTAAGAGCTGTCCTAAGACACTAGAGACAAAATTGTACACCTCCACAAGGCTGGAAAGGGCTACGGGGAAATTGCCAAGCAGCTTGGTGAAAAAAGGTCCACTGTTGGAGCAATCATTAGAAAATGGAAGAAGCTAAACATGACTGTCAGTCTCTCTCGGACTGGGGCTCCATGCAAGATCTCACCTCGTGGGGTCTCAATGATCCTAAGGAAGGTGAGAAATCAGCCCAGAACTACACAGGAGGAGCTGATCAATGACCTGAAAAGAGCTGGGACCACCGTTTCCAAGGTTACTGTTGGTAATAAAACTAAGACGTCATTGTTTGAAATCATGCATGGCACGGAAGGTTCAAATACTTATTTGCAGCTGTATCATACAAATAAATAGTTAAAAAATAATATATTGTGATTTCTGTATTTTTTTATTTGATTATGTTTCTCACAGTGGACATGCACCTACGATGACAATTTCAGACCCCTCCATGATTTCTAAGTGGGAGAACTTGCAAAAGAGCAGGGTGTTCAAATACTTATTTTCCTCACTGTATATATATATATATATATATATATATCAGAGGCGATTTCTTTAAGACTGCAAGGGAAGCTCGGCTTCCCTTATAATGACACAAAATTAATGGTCAAATATGTACTATTGTATTAACATTTTATTGACTAAAAATGCGTTAGAAAACGTTCATCTCAAAGACGAGTTCGTTCAGAATCAGTTACATATAGCAGGTCGGCTGACTCGATTTCCTTCTCATACATTCCCGCAGCGTCACAGTGCATTTCCCTATTGAAGCCCAGCGTCCATTGACTTCAATGGGGCTGCTTTGAACGGTTTTTTCAGCGCTTGAAACTAGACGGTCATTGGATAAACGCTGCGATTATGTCCCGCCCACGGACGCTCAGCGTCTCTGGGGTGAATGGGAGTGGGCTGGCCCGGACTCCGAGCTTCTGCGTGATGATTGGAGGGTCTGTCGAAGACTGCATCTCCTTTTGACTGACAGCGATTCTGTACTATAAGGAATCACTGAAGCTATTCGCGCTCAGTCCCATCGCGGATTTCTCAAGTTCAGTCGAAATAAAACTGCTGCAACCTATTTCTTTGATATATGCTTGGCGAAATTGCTTGATTTTCATCATACATTTCACACAATTATACACCACATTCCTTGTTTCAGTTTTACAGAGTTTAATATTTTTTTTTTAGATCGTTCATTCATTCATTCATTCCTTCATTCATGGCCATCACTTTGATTCAGGAAGACTGAGGTCAGAACTTCAAGTCCTGTATTCAGATCAGGACTTGCAGGGTAACAGGGGAAAGCTGTGTGATTACTTGGTGTTCCTTAAAGACATGGAGTTGGACAGTGCAATGCCTCAGCTTTACAAACTGTTCTCATTAGTGGCAACAATTGGAGCTACATCTGCAGGTGTAGAAAGGAGCTTCTCCTGTTTAAAGCGACTCAAGTCCTACACCCGAAACACAATGGGCCAAGGCCGTTTAAGCAGCCTAGCTCTGCTGGCCATTGAGAGGTCACTGGTCAAGTCACTTGAAAAGACTCCTAGTTGGTACGACAGGGTCACAGACCATTTTCTTGAAAAGGAACGTAGGGCAGAATTTACTTTTAAATAAATAGACAATTTTATGATGTAGGCCGAAAATGAGCTTCCCCTCTCTGACAGACCAGTAGCCGCCACTGATCTTGAGCTTCCCTGCCCCTTTCAAAATCCAGAAAAATAGTAAAGACATTGCTAAACAGGCCATGTGATCATAGTTGCTCAAATGTAATCTTGAAGTCACAGGAATATTTTGCTTGCAAAAAAACCAAACTTTATTTAACAATTCATCCTCTTCTGTGTTAGCCTCCACTGTTAGTATTATTGTCACTTCATCAAATTACATTTGAATGACTATGATCACAAATACTATTTTAGTAATGTCTTACCTACATTTCTGGACATTGAAAGTGATCGCTGAGATGCTGGCTAGGTCACGAGACAAATAACTACTGTGTACTCTTCATCTGATCTATATTCTAATGGACCCTAATACACAATTTAGCATTAGCACAAATAACAAAGAAGTAAACACAAACATTACTTACAAAGAATGTCGTGAAAATTCCACAGAATAATCCCCCAGGAGGATTGGAAGGCCATGAAGTACTGCGGTGCGCACACAAGTTACATCAGATGACTATGAAAAACAGAGAATGAGGTTAACGATCATACACAGACTATACAATAAAGACAACTACATAAAAGGTTCACCTTTAAATCAACTTGACGCAGAAATTCATCAAGCATTCTTCCTTGGTTTCCTTCTTTTTTCCTGAAAATTTCAAACGTGTAGAGTGTTTGTCCAATGCTTCATAGAACTCGGATCTCAGATCTTAAAAGTACATGGGCAATCTGAGTGGAGGCATGGTATTGAAACAATTCGAGTATGGTTTATGTGATAGTGCTTAAGAAGTTGTGCCCTCTTTTCAGATGTAAAGAACTTCAACGCTGTCTTTTAAAAGATGCGCGCGCAGTGCACGCGCTGGCGACATTCAGACGTTACTTTAGTATTATCGCGCGGTGGTTACAGTTTGACGGTGTATTCAGTCAAAACTTGCGCCCTCGGTTTAAGACAGTTTTTTTTGTCCCCCATGTCCCGTTTTTTTCTTCTAGATTTTTTTGCCTTCCATATCCCGTTTTTTCCCATCCTTCCCTCCTTCCAACATCTTGCGAACCCCCCCGCCCCACTCCACATCATGATGAAAATGGCTAGATTTTATAACGCATGCTAACTATAGATGAGTTCAGTTACACTGCCAGGTCCCGCGTTGTCACGACCGAGTAATCAAATTAACAAAAATAAAGCATTTTCATATAATTAACCGGCAATCCGATTTTACAGATCTAAAGTGCAAAATAACATTTTAGATGTTGGTTTCCAACACGAGGTGTTCAAAGCTACAAACGGTCCAAAAGATGTTTATGTAAAGACAAGTTTAAAAGGTTCTAACATGTTCTGCAAAGTAATATTAATTCAAGTGAACATCATGATTATAACTAATAAACAAGGAAACAAAAGTATGCCTTAATTAATTACCTTAATCGGTAGATGCTCAAACCGTCTTCAGTCCACGAGCTTCAGCAAAGTGTGGGGGAGGGGAGTTGTGCTTCATTGCACATGCCCAATAAAATGTCTCAAACATTTCGAGTAATATTACTTAATTTTTATTAGTAATCTCAAATATTTATTTTAACATTTTACCAATAATTAACTATTTTTAGTAAACTCAATATTTTAGTCAGATTTAAGTTAACATAATAGAATTTTTCTAGTGAAGTATATTATTTGATTTTACAGTGTAATATGAAATTCCCAGATATATATATATATATATATATATATATATATATATATATATATATATATATATATATATATATATTTTTTTTTTTTAAGCGTTTTCACATTGGCCTAATTGGATTAAATTGAAATGTTGAATGTTTTTGTTTAGTTTACACTTTTATAGGGGACATCACAGCAAAATAACTATATGTAGGGCTAGCACAAGATGGGAAAAGTTTTATTAATTCTTGTTTACTTGTTAATTTAACTTATTTTTATTTTAGAGCATTTAAAGTGCTTCTTAACGATATTTTATTACACACAAGTTAATTTATTTATTTTTGTAACCCATCATCAGCCCTCTGTATCTAAATAAGTAATAAAAGTCCCTGAATTAAAAAATGTGTCAAACAAATCTGTGTGAGACTTGGTATAATTGATGACAAGTTGCAACTTGACTTTACTTGACTTGACCCTTACAACAGAATGACTTGACTTTGACTTGCAATGTTAAGACTTGGACTTGACTTGAGACTTGCATTTAGTGACTTACTCCCACCTCTGCATGTAACAACAAAAATAATAAGCTTACAAACGTTATAGTTGTGAAGCTTAACACATTATGCAACAGTCAGTTCAGATAATATAAATTAAGTATGACCTAAACACTAACATAACCACGTAGAATAATGTAGTTAAACATACAGTACAGACCAAAAGTTTGGACACACCTGCTCATTCAAAGAGTTTTCTTTATTTTCATGACTATGAAAGTGGTAGATTCACACTGAAGATATCAAAACTATGAATTAACACATGTGGAATTATATACATAATTATATACTTAACGCGCGTTTCGGTTTCCGGCTCGCGCTGAACGCGCTCCCGTTTCCGGCTCGGAATCCTCACCCTCCGCGCACATCGGCTCCCTGAATCGGCTCCCTGAATCGACTCCCTGAATCGGCTCCCTGAATCGGCTTCCCGATTCAGCTCTGCACAGCTTTTCTCCCCTGCTTCTTTTGCATCTGCCTTGGATCCCATAACCTGAACTTTCTGACAGAACAATCTGGCCAACATGGATCCCGTGGATGTACCTGCCTCTAGCGCCGTTTTAACGGCCTTGTCTCGCCGACAAGCGGTGCAGGAGCAACAAATCCAAAACCTCTCTACTGGCGTGCAGAAAATCATGGGATTTTTGCGCACACGTTTTGGTGACCGACTCACCACAGGTGCTCCGCCGCCATCATCATCTGCTGCCCCGGCCCGGCAGGCCCCTGCTCCTCCTACCGCCCCTTCAGCTATGCGTGAGCCTCAGCTCGCGCAGCCAGCCCGGTTTTCGGGCGACCCTGACTTCTGCCGATCGTTTATTATGCAGTGCGACCTGATTTTTAGCATGCAGCCCTCCCAATTCGGTACAGAGCGCTCCAAGGTGGCCTACGTCATTTCCCTCCTGTCAGGCTGAGCCCTAAGGTGGGCCACTGTGGAGTGGGAAAGCCAATCAGCCAACTGCAGATCGTTCGCCGCCTTTTCTGCTGAACTCCGGAAGGTCTTCGGCACGTCTACGCCATGACAAGATGCCGCCCGCTCCCTGGTCTCGGCCGCACAGGGGCATCGCTCTGTTGCAGAGTTCGCGGCTGAGTTCCGGACCCAGGCCACTGACAGCGGATGGGATCGCATCGCGCTTTATGATACTTTCCTCCAGGGCCTCTCCTCTGCTGTTAAGGACGAACTTGCTGCTCGTGATCCACCCCAGGATCTGGATTCACTGATCTCACTGGCTACACGCATCGATCGGCGCATAAAGGAACGCCACCGGGAGCGTGGTTACCCCGCTCAGAGCCTAGATCCTCACAGTCCTTTAACTGCGAGCGGTTCCCCACCTCGTGTTTCGGGTTCTGGCACCCGTTCTTTCTCTCCGCCACAAGCCATGGAGATAGGACGCCACCACCTGACCCCCGCTGAGAAGGAGAAACGTCGGTCTTTAGGTCTATGCCTCTACTGCGGAGGTAAAGGGCACATGGCCGCATCCTGCCCAGTAAAAGGCAAGGCTCGTCGGTAAAGGAGGGACCACCCACGAGCCATTCCTTCCCCGCTCCCTCCAAACCCACCATCTTGGTCCACCTTCAGGTTGGCCCCGGAGGCACGGAATTGGCTGCCTTCGTTGACTATGGGGCGGATGCCAAATTCATAGACCTCAAGCTTGCCCAGCAACTGCTGTTTCCCATGGAACCCCTTCCTGAAGCTCTGCTGATCAGAGCCCTGGACGGCAGCCTTTTAGGCCGGGCCACGCACCGCACTAACCTCTGCTCATGTCAAGTGGGGGAACGACATCAGGAGTGGCTTTCCTTCCTGGTCATCTCCTCTCCCCAAGCCCCCATTATGCTCGGGTTCCCTTGGCTTCAGAAACACAACCCACGTGTTGATTGGATGACAGGGCGTATTCTTGATTGGGGTGTGCATTGCTTCGGCCACTGCCTTGCTCTCCCTCCACCCAAACCACTGCCGGCTGTCACTCCCGAGCACTCTGATTTAGCATCGGTTCCTGAGATCTATCATGGCCTTGCGCGTGTTCAGTAAGGCCTTGTCTACCTCTCTGCCTCCCCACTGGCACTTCGACTGTGCCATCGAACTGCATCCCGGAGCCAGTCCCCCTAGGGGGCACCTGTATCAGTTATCAGCCCCGGAGAGGACTGCCATGAACCAGTATATCCGGGAGTCCCTGGCAGCAGGTATCATCCGACCATCCTCCTCCCCAGCTGGGGCGGGTTTCTTCTTTGTCGAAAAGAAGAATAAGTCCCTACGCCCATGTATTGACTACCGGGGTCTTAACGCGATCACTGTCCGGAACCGTTACCCCTTGCCTAAGCTGGATCTACGCAACATGTACCACCTGGTGTGTATCAGGGAGGGGGATGAATGGAAGACCGCCTTCAATACCCCGGCCGGTCATTACGAGTACCTTGTCATGCCATTCGGCCTTACCAACGCTCCGGCCGTCTTTCAGGCTCTAGTCAACGAGGTCCTCCGTGACATGCTCAATACGTTTGTGTTTGTCCACCTAAATGATATCCTGATCTTCTCCCACTCCATGGACAAACACGTCCGGCAGGTGCGTCAGGTCTTGGAGAGACTTCTCAAGAACGGGCTCTACGTAAAACCCGAGAAGTGTGAGTTCCACACCTCACAAACCTCGTTCCTGGGATACCTGCTTTCAGCCGGTAATATCCGGATGGACCCTGCCAGGGTCCAGGCAATCCGGGACTGGCCGACCCCCACCTCCCGCCGCCATTTACAAAGGTTCCTGGGCTTCGCCAATTTTTATCGCCGCTTCGTAAAGGGCTATAGTTCAGTGGCGGCACCCCTCCACCTCCTGACGTCTTCCCTCCGCTCGTTCTCTTGGGGCCCTGAGGCTGAGGAGGCATTTCTGGAGCTTAAGCGGCGGTTCACGGAGGCGCCCATCCTCATCTTTCCTGACCCGGCTCGGCAGTTCGTTGTTGAAGTTGACGCCTCCGGCGTGGGAGTGGGGGCGGTGCTCTCCCAGGTCTGCCCTGAGTATAACCGCCTGCATCCTTGCGCTTTTTTTTTCCAGGCGCCTTAGCTCCTCAGAACGTAACTACCCGGTGGGTGAGAGGGAGCTCCTGGCTGTCAAACTGGCCTTGGAGGAATGGCGCCATTGGTTGGAGGGTGCGGAGGTCCCCTTTCTGGTCTGGCTAAACGGCTCAACCCCCGACAGGCTAGATGGGGCCTTTTCTTTGGCCGCTTCCAGTTCTCTCTTTCGTACCGGCCTGGGAGCCAGAATGTCAAGCCTGATGCGCTCTCTAAGGTTCATGCCCTGGAGAAGGAGAAGCCATGCCCAGAGACCATCCTTGCCAAGTCTGTGTCGGTCCACACCCTTAGTCTCGCTTTGGAGGAGCCAGTCAAGAATGCCAGAGACAGGGGCCCTGTCCCCGAGGGTTGCCCCACTGGTCTCCTGTTCGTCCCCGAGGGTCTCCGCTCTGGAGTTCTTCAATGGTGTCACAACTCCCTGTTCTTCTGTCACCCCGGTCAGCCACGCACCTTGTCTCTGGTCAAGGCACGCTTCTGGTGGCCTTCCGTGGTAAAGGACATCCAGGACTTTGTCGCAGCCTGCCCCGACTGTGCCCAACACAAGAACCCTCATGGCCGCCCCCAAGGTCTTCTTCGGCCCCTTCCTATTCCGAAACGCCCATGGTCGCACATCGCCATGGACTTCGTTACCGGGCTGCCCATTTCCAGTGGCAACACGGTTGTCATGACGGTCATTGATCGGTTTTCTAAGATGGGCCACTTCATCGCTCTACCCAAGCTGCCATCTTCCAAGGAAACCACCAAGCTGGCCCTCCAGCACATATTCCGCCTTCATGGTTTCCCCAGAGATATAATCTCGGACCGCGGACCCCAATTCTCGGCGCAGTTTTGGAGGGAGTTCTGCCGCCTCCATCTCGACCAGCCTCTCATCTGGGTTTCACCCCCAGACGAACGGACAGACCGAGAGACTCAACCAGGATCTTGAAACCGGTCTCCGCCTCCTTTGCAGTCGGGAACCCTCCTCCTGGTCGGACATACTTTTATGAATTGAGTATGCCCATAACACTCTTCCCACTGCTGCCACGGGACTTGCGCCCTTCCAGGTGGTCCACGGTTTCCTGCCGCCAATTTTCTCCAACCAGGAACCCCGGTCCGCCGTTCCTTCTGCCGCCCTTTTCTTCCGACGCTGCCGTCGAGGCTGGAGAGTGGCCCGAGAAGCCCTGCTCAAGAATGGCATAAGGCTTTGCCAGGGGGCCAACCGTAGGCGGCGCCTAGCCCCCTGCTACCGTGCCGGGCAACGAGTGTGGCTCTCTACTCGGGACCTTCCCCTTAAGGCCACCTGTCGGAAGCTCGCCCCGCGCTTCATCGGCCCCTTCCCCATTTCCAAGGTCGTCAATCCCATGGCCCTCCGACTCAGGCTCCCCAGGGCGCTCCGGGTCCACCCTGCGTTTCATGTGTCTAGGGTTCGACCCGTTCAGGCCTGATGGGGGTCCTGCCTACGCCATGCGCCGCCTGCTCCGCTCCCGTCGTCGTGGTCGGGGCCTCCAGTACCTTGTGGATTGGGAGGGCTATGGTCCTGAGGAACGCTCCTGGGTCCCCTCCCGCTTTATCCTGGACCCTGACCTGATTGCTGGCTTTCATCGGGCCCACCCGGGGCAGCCTGTTGGGGCGTCCGCGGCCGCCCTGGACGGGGGGGGTACTGTCAGCCCGCTTGAGCACTTCAGGCATTACCGCCTCAATCACAGAGGAAACGCCCACTCCCAACCAGCTGCACGGATATGGCGTCTAATTTTCTGGCACTTATAAGGACGCCTGAATCCTCCAGACAGTGCCAGATTGTCTTTAGGCTTGCCCTTATCACTCTCCAGCGTATTCTCTGTTTTGTTTGTTCTTTTGTTTCTGACCTGATCATTCTGTCCTCCAGTTTCCGGCTCGGCTCTGCTCTGCTCGCGCTGGACGCGCTCCGGTTTCCGGCTCGGCTCTGCTCTGCTCGCTGGACGCGCTCCGGTTTCGGCTCGGCTCTGCTCTGCTCGCTGAACGCGCTCCCGTTTCCGGCTCGGAATCCTCACCCTCCGCGCACATCGGCTCCCTGAATCGACTCTCTGAATCGGCTTCCCGATTCAGCTCTGCACAGCTTTTCTCCCCTGCTTCTTTTGCATCTGCCTTGGATCCTATAACCTGAACTTTCTGACAATTGTAGGTTCTTCAAAGTAGCCACCTTTTGCTTAGATTACTTTTTTGCACACTCTTTGCATTCTCTTGATGGCTACTTTGAAGAACCTACAATATGACATATTTTCAGTTGTGTATATGTATATATATGTATATAATTCCACATGTGTTAATTCATAGTTTTGATGCCTTCAGTGTAAATCTACAATTTTCATAGTCATGAAAATAAAGAAAACTCTTTGACTAAGCAGGTGTGTCCAAACGTTTGGTCTGTACTGTATACAAATAGACAGTTTAAGTAAAATAATATAGCTTGATTGAATAAAAATGGGATAGCAAATTAATTATATACCCTTTTTAGTTATTTATATATAATAATTAGTTATTTATAATCAATAATACATTAATTAATTAATACAGCTTTTTAGAACTTGCATCTGAAAATACATCAATATCTTTAATTATCCCCAATATATTCACCCTTTTTCAGCAAATCTACCAATCAACACTAAATTAACAGGATTAAACATTTAATACAATGCACAGGTTAAACGCTCTCTGAATATATATAGCTTCGCGCAATTTTGTGGACCTTGCGCCATCTCACACCTGAGCTCGTGCCTCTACATGCACACATTTACACATTTACACATTTACACATTTACACATTTACACATTTACACATTTACACATTTACACATTTACACATTTACACATTTACACATTTACACATTTACACATTTACACATTTACACATTTACACATTTACACATTTACACATTTAAATATCTTTAACAAAACACAATCGGTCTAATTATAGCATTTACACTCTTTCCTTTTTCTCATTCAAACTAATACCTGAAAAGAGGGAGATGAAAAATCATGAACACGCGGACGTTTCCCCACTGCAAATTTTATGTAGAATGAAGAAACCCGCGAGTTGTCCCTCTAATGATCAAGCAGGGAAAAGCAATCGATCTGATTGCACCAAACTTATCGAACACAGATGAACACGAATGAACTAACATGACAAACAAATTACCTTACAACTTTTATAAACAGTTGTAAACATTCACATTTGTAACCTATTTTTACTGCTTCACAGATTCATGCAATTGAATACATATTTCAATCCATCACACACTCCCCTACAAATGTTGTCTCGACATTATCTACCTCTGTCAACACCAGAGTCTTTTACTCACAAAAAATTTTGTAGTGCAAGAGTTCTTGTAACGGTTCAACATTTTAACAGTCCATTGATTGTCCCAAACACACTCGTTCACTTTCTGGAGCAAACAAAAAGTTTATCCAAAATAATATTCCCTCATAGTTTTAAAGTGCAAACTCTTAAGAGGTAAGAAACAACAGTCCATATTCTCTTAAATTTTCAAGAGGTCAACAGCCTCTCAAGACTAGTTTATAAGGCCAACAGTCCATTTCTCGAAAGAGGCTATATTCCTTAGACACAACAGTCCATACTTTTTAAACTTTAAAAGTTCAAAGAATGTTCAAGGCAATATTCCTAAAACAGAACTGTCTATCGGTTCCAGACTATAACATGCACATTGCAAGTTTAACAGTTCATCGTACCCATTCAGTGGACTCCATACACCAAAGGCAACTGGTAACAGTATTGTTGAACAGGTGGCAACCATGTCGACAGTCAATGAGGAGACACATACGGTAAGTTCTGTTGTGATGTCTGCAAGATCCCATTTAGTTGCCTGACATTATAAGTCGGTGCTCCAAGTTTATCATAGGTAAGTACTCTCGGTGGGTATCTTTGCCTTCTAGGTGGCGTGAGGATTTTCTCTCTTTGACCCTCTTGGTCACGTTCAGGGGATGACATGGGAGCAGGAGCTTGTTCGTCAGCAGGTAAGTTTAACTCTTGATCGGCACTCTCGATCCCTGCAGGTGGCTCTTGATCCTCTTGGTCACTCTCCACAGACGACTTCAAGCAACGGTCCTCTGTTCTTTGCTGCTGACAATTGAAGCACTTTCTTGCTTGGAAACGAGTAGTCGGTGTATAATATTGTCGAGGCATATACTGGGGTTGAAATTGAGTGTTCATTTTTGTTTGGTTGGCAGCTGGTGATGCCCAATATGGTTGCACTGGACACTGAACAATTTCTCGGTCAAAAGCACTCGGTGTAGGAACTGGGCATTGTGGTGAGGCAAAGGCTGGTTGCTGCAATGATTCCCGAATGTAAGCTATTTCAGCACTGAGTGTTTTTAGTGATGCTACATCAGTTCTCAGTTCTTTAAGTTCTTTAAAAACCATCCTACAGACTACCATCCGATGCTGTCTAGCTACACTGTCCCCTGCCAACACCTTACAGTCTCCAATCTCCTTCATAGTCCACCTGTGTGCACCTTCCTCCACTCTTATGTCACCCTATGCTCCTCCTTCTTCTTAAAATAAGTGTTCACCACTGACATTTCCATCCTTTTAGCAAAATCTACCACCATCTGCCCTTCCACATCCCTCTCCTTAAGACCATACCTACCCATCACCTCCTCATCACCTCCATTGAGGCCATTAAAGTCTGCCCAATCACCAATCTTTCATTCCTAGGTACACCTTCTACCACTCCATCTAACTCACTCCAGAATTTTTTACTTCTCCTGCATCTCACAACCCACTTGTGGAGCATAGGCACATAGGATGACATTTCACCCCTTCAATTTCCAGCTTAACAATCATCATTCTATCAGAAACTCTCTTTACCTCCACTACAATCTCACTTTACTCTTCCTTCAGAATCATCCCTACACCATTTCTCTTTCCATCCACACCATGATAGAACAGTTTAAACATATCAACCTTTCTCCTCTCCATCATATCAGCTACCTCTCTCCTTTTACCAGTCATAGTACCAACATTTAAAGTACCAACCCTAACCTCAACTCTCCTACACTACTTCTTTCCCTGCTGTCTCTGTAGATCTTATCCTCCTCTCCTTTTCCTCTTTCGGCCAACAGTAGCTCAATTTCAACCTGTACCCTGTTGGCTAACGATACCTGTGGTGGCAGCCAAAGTTCTCACAAGGTCGAGAAAATATGATCATATAACCCCAATCTTATCATTCCTACACTGGCTACCTGTTAAATTCTAAATTGACTACACACTATTGCTACTCACTTACAAAGCCCTTAAGGGTTTGGCGCCCATGTATCTATCCAGTCTTCTAACATGCTACAATCTGTCACGCTTTTTGAGATCTCAAAACTCTGGACTTTAAGTAGTTCCTAGAATAGCACTCCACTAAAGGCGGTATAGCATTTTCACATTTAGCTCCTAAACTTTGAAATAGTCTTCCTGACAGTGTTCGGGGTTCAGACACACTCTCCCAGTTAAAGCATAGTTTAAAGATGTATCTTTTTAGCAAGTCCTACACATAACACACATCACATATCATAAACCTGTGTTTAGTACATCTAATCAAATGCACATTATCAACATGTGCTTGTAAATATTATGAACAGCTAATGCCTCTTCACGGCTTCTCTTTCTCCACCCATCCCAAGGCATCCTGAGGTTGCGCCAGCGCCAGTCATGTCGAAGATGCCGACCCCGCAAACATCCCAAACCATCTAGAGACGTACCAGCACTATTTGGAACACACTTCATTTAGAGTTTGGGCATTGGACCTCTTTGAATTTTCAAAGGCTCTGGAATGAAGAAGCTGGTGTTGGAACTATGATTGTTAGAAAGGATTCCTATTTAGTTGTAATTCCATGCTTCACCACTAGATATACAGTTTACCAAGCAATGACAAGCTACCCATGACATCACAGTACACCGTCCTCCACCAAGAGTATAAAACGCCAGAACACGGAGCCGCTGCATGCATTCTGCATCACGCAACCTACTGAACAGCAGCAAGCAGAAGACAGCAAGAATCACCTCATATACAATCAATTCTATACCCAGTAAAGTAGAGTGTTCTGAATCCTGTATCGTGTTTTTACTGATGCGCTGGGGCGAGTACAATCCACTGATCAGCGTATACCAGATAGTGAGAATCCTTATATGGTCCTTCGAGCTAGAGAGCAAACTTCCTAACAATGATGATCTCAAATGTTGAGCTATTTTATGAGTTGCTCAGTAGCTCCTGGTTCCACAATGTCACCTGACTGTATAAGACTGTATAAAGGTCATTTCTCATAATCCCTGGTTCCTCATAATAGTCTGGTTCCTCTAAAGGTTTCTTCCTCATAACATCTAAGGGAGTTTTTCCTTGCCACGGTTGCACCAGGCTGCTCATCAGGGATAAACACACATCATTCACTTTAATTCTTAAGTTACGTAAAGCTGCTGTCTGAGGTTGATTCTGTGATGTGTTTTTATACACATAATGAGTTGATATTAGGGGTTCTTTCTTAAAGGGACAGGACTAATTTGGGTTTGTGGGAGTCAGAATTCATGCTGGTTGGTTTCGAGACTTTTTTCTATATTCCATTTCTATCTGTTTCAATAAACTTACCATAAATAATTATTTCCCCTACTGTACAATATTTGATTTCTAAGCCAGTGACTAAAAATAAAACTATAATTTCAGCCAACTCTCTTATTCACCAGCTATTCTTAGTTAATTTAAAGACTCTGGGAAGATAATACATTGCCTTTAAATATTTTTGACTTGCATAAGGTGTGAAAACCTAAACAGTTGAGAAAGGTCACAATCCAGACAGTCCTTTGAAATCACTTTACTTGGCAGGTACATACAGAAAACAGATGTTACATTTTATTGCAAACTATTCACCTACAACTCACACAGGCACATATTCTGCCTATCAAACCCCTAATGTAAAGTTGGTACCCCAGGCCACTGAACTTTAAGTTTATAATTAGGTATTTTGCAAGCATGCACATTGCAGAAATGACACAGTGGGAAAGCTGCTTGCTGCTGCACTCTATTGTTAGATAACTCCACACACACACACACAAACACATGCACACACACACACTACTTGCGTGATGTTTTCAGCATACCACATTCAAGGTATATTGCTGACCATTGAGCTTGCAAGAATGTAATTGTGAGCAAATATTATTCAGGGTGAACCTTCTAACACCACCATACTCATGTCCAAGATGAGAACTAGCAGCAGTTGATTAAAGACAAAGCATAATTTAAAATAATCTGTGCATTGCATTAATGTTCAGACAATGTTTTCCTAAAGCAATAATTAATTCTTTCCAAAGCTGCAAAAAAGAGTGGTGACTGTGGTGTATTTGTTGTGCTACTGATTTGGTGGTCATAAATTTACAAATCAGCACTGGTTTACTGTTGGACCCTTAAGCAAGGCACTGTATTTCTAAATGGATCACTACATCGTGACGTAACTGCAGGTAGATATGGAAAACAGTGAAATGTGAAATGCCAGATAACACCAAAACAATATTGCCCAAAACTTTGATTGTCTCACATGCACTAACATTCACAACCCAATATTTCAAACACCTTTTTAACCCCATACCCAACATATCCAACACCTTTTACACCTCATACCTAACATTTCCAACACCTTTTACACCCTATACCCAACATCTCCAACATCTTCTACACCTCATACCTAAGATTTCCAACACCTTTTACACCTCATACCCAACATCTCCAACATCTTCTACACCTCATACCTAACATTTCCAACACCTTTTACACCCCATACCCAACATCTCCAACATCTTCTACACCTCATACCAACACCTCTTTTACCCTTACCCCACATCTCTAAAATCTCCACCACCTCCTACAACTCAGAATACAAATAACCTCCTATATCCCGAACCAACACCTCTGACACACCACGTATAATATAATATAATATAATATAATATAATATAATATAATATAATATAATATAATATAATATAATATATTATTGGACCATATTACAAAAAAACACACACACACACACACACACACACACACACACACACACACACACACACACACACACAGGGTCTGACAGGTGGCACATTATCATATTTCAATTTTGTAATCCATAGGATTAGTATTAAGTGTTAATGTTATGTAAGTATTCTAAAGACAGTATGGAAACAAGACATTCATTTCTTCCTCTCACTTTCTGTCTCTCTTTCTTATTCTCAAACACACACACAGTGCACAGGTTGGTGGGGACTCGCACCTTGCGCTGTTGTTTTTCCCAGGCAGGGTCGAGCAGAAGATCTCTGTCCCAGTCATCAAAACTGTGGTTCCATATAGGTGTCTGTAGAGCAAGAGGAATTTAGTTACATCTGTAAACATTACAACCTATTATTATTCAAATATATGTTATTATTGCTTTTCACTGTATTGAAATGTATTTTCAATGTCATTTACGAGTTATTGTTTCATGAAAGAAAAAGCCTATAAATTCCATCATAAACACCATCTCTCAGGTTAAGAGGCAGGTATACATCAAGACTATTTTCTGTTCTGTCACCAAAGTGGTGAGATGAACGTCCCCTAGATGTACTAACAGGTAAGTCACTACCTATCTTTAAACGATGGGTAAAGACCTACCTCTTCCTGAAACTTGAACTAGCACTTATTTTTTCCTGTTTCTTTTATGTCTTTTTGTAAAGAAATTACTATAATTCCTCCCAACAAAGATTGAGACTGATGGTATCCTAAACCTAAATAATCTTGATTCATGACAAGTTTTCTAAACTGAATAAATTGTCTCTCAGGAGTATGGAGAGGGACAAGGTTGCTGATTAAATCTAACATTGTGCAGTAATGTAGAATAATGAATTGGCTTAGACATTAAAACAGCATACAGCTCCTAGACTCACTCTTCATGTCTCAGAGATTAAATTGTCTACTGCTCAGGGTCTACAGTGGAACATGGACTTGCCTCAGCAGTAGAGTCAAAGTTTGGTCATAATATGGCCCCTAAATACTAATAAACCAAAATAATTATTTTAATATTATAATATTTAAAAAAGTATCCAGATCTAAAAGAGCAAAACCAGAGGTGGCAAAAGTACACACATCCTTTACTTAAATAGAAGTACAGATACTCATGTTTTAAAATACTCGGGTAAAAGTTGAAGTACTGATTATACTTTTTTTACTCAAGTGAAAGTGAAGAAGTTTTGGCTCTGACATGTATTTAAGTAAAAAGCAGTTATTACTTCTACCTGTTTTAGTGTCACTGGTAACTGTACCTCACATCATTTGATAGATAGATAGATAGATAGATAGATAGATAGATAGATAGATAGATAGATAGATAGATAGATAGATAGATAGATAGATAGAATGTACATTAAGGATATAAAGATACAAAAATACATTTAGATTAAAATAGTGCAGATGTAATGAGGAGTAAAAAAGATATACTATGTAACATGTACATTATATGTATAAAGGTTGTCAATCAAATTAAATAATGAATCGCACATTTCTATCTCTTCTAAATGTACCATATATTAATACTTCCTGTTTTTAATACTTTAAGCAACATGGACATGGAGAAATGTGGATGCAACATAGAGCACAAAGACAAAAAATCCTTGTAAATGTTTTAAAGTAATAATGGTGGTTTAAATTTTGTAAATCATGAGGACACCAAACGGAACCTTTGCTATTTTTCCACACGGACAGTTAATGAGGTGAAACTGCACCTCTTCAAGTCAAGTCAGGAAGCTTTTATATATATATAATTATAGACATTTTACAGATTCGAATGATTTATTGTTTTTATCTTTACGGTCAGTAAAGACTGTAATTTAAGTTTGTTTTGCTATTTTTAAGGAAAACCCACAAAACGCCACCCAGAGGGTTAATTGTGTGAATCTTTGCGGATTTGGTGTTAGATTTGAGACTTGGCGCAGAAATAAAACAAATGTTTACTGATTAAAAATATTTTTCTGTGAAGATTATTTATTTATTTATTTTATATCTAAGTAAATATCCGACGTCGGGAATAAGTGTATGTTTTGCTGGAGGTTTTAATTTCGCCTCTTTTATATTTGGTTATTTATTTATGTATTTATATTCTTTATAAAATGGTAAAAACAGAAATGCGTGCTGAATTGATGGCGCCTTAATAATATTTAATGCCGTTTAAAATAATTTTATTTTTGACAGTCTAATATATATATATTTTTTTTTTCAAGATTCTCTATTGGGTTTAGGTCTGGAGACTGGCTAGGCCATGCCAGAAACATGATATGCTTCTTACAGAGCCACTCCTTGGTTATCCTGGCTGTGTGCTTCGGGTCATTGTCATGATGGAAGACCCAGCCTCGACCCATGTTCAATGCTCTAACTGAGGGAAGGAGGTTGTTCCCCAAAATCTTGCAATACATGGATCCGGTCATCCTCTCCTTAATACAGTGTAGTCACCCTGTCCCATGTGCAGAAAAACACACCCAAAGCATGATGCTACCACCCCCATGCTTCACAGTAGGGATGGTGTTCTTGGGATGGTACTCATCATTCTTCTTCCTCCAAACACGTTTAGTGGAATTATGACCCAAAAGTTCTATTTTGGTCTCATCTGACCACATGACTTTCTCCCATGACTCCTCTGGATCATCCAAATGGTCATTGGCAAACTAAAGACGTGCCTGGACATGTGCTGGTTTAAGCAGTGGAACCTTCCGTGCATGCATGATTTCAAACCATAACGTCTTAGTGTATTACCAACAGTAACCTTTTCAGGTCATTGACCAGCTCCTCCCGTGTAGTTCTGGGCTGATTTCTTACCTTCCTTAGGATCATTAAAACCCCACGAGGTGAGATCTTGCATGGAGCCCCAGTCCGAGGGAGATTGACAGTCATGTTTAGCTTGTTCCATTTTCTAATCATTGCTCCAACAGTGGACCTTTTTTCACCAAGCTGCTTGGCAATTTCCTCGTAGCTCTTTCCAGCCTTGTAGAGGTGTACAATTTTGTCTCTAGTGTCTTTGGACAGCTCTTTGGTCTTGGCCATGTTAGTAGTTGGATTCTTACTGATTGTATGGGGTGGACAGGTGTCTTTATGCAGCTAACGGCCTCAAACAGGTGCATCTAATTTAGGATAATAAATGTAGTGGAGGTGGACATTTTAAAGGCAGACTAACAGGTCTTTGAGGGTCAGAATTCTAGCTGATAGACAGGTGTTCAAATACTTATTTGCAGCTGTATCATACAAATAAATAGTTTAAAAATCATATATTGTGATTTCTGGATTTTTTTTTTTTAGATTATGTCTCTCACAGCGCAGGGGAGGCCAACCAGTCAGAGACCAAGAGCCAAATTTTTTACTGTATTACCGCGAAGAGCCACATCATACACATGGGCACACATGAACATTACGCATCCCTTCCTCTTGCACACACACTGTCTCACACATACAAACTCTCAGTTCAACCAAGTCCACAATCAAAAATATAATAATTTATATTAGCGTTTTTCTTTTACTATGCATGTTGCTTAGTGGGACTTCTGGCATTCCAGGTCAGAGTGCAACTGTGATTCAATAGCCGTGTTAATGTCCAATATTCTGTGTTCAACAGTGTGGCGGGACAGTTGGATGTCTGATACAATGCGTTTTAGTTTGTCGTTTTCAGAAGACAAGATTTGACTTTACTGAGGCATTATTTAACGAACTCCCCTTCATTGTATGGCTTTTTAGACCGTGCAATGTTCCAAGCCAAATTTAAAGCTACATTTTTAGGAAAACTGTATCTGCTTTTCTGCCTGACTTTTCAAAGTGACCAACTTGTGCTTGTGAAGTTCAGTCCCTTTTGGAAATTCCTGGTTGATGTTAGCATTGAGTGAGCTGAAGTGGCGCTGAAGATTTGAAGATTTGAAACGCCTGACATAAGACAGAATGACGTCATTACGTTCAACATGATAAATATAAACTCTCCCACTCTGTTAAAACCGTCCTGTGTTCATCTTCATATTTTCCTTTTGCTGTGCATTTTTTTCTGCCATTTTGAGAGCGAACTTGACACAAATTGTTTTTTTTTTAATTTGAGTAAACAATTTGCATATGGAAGTTTGTGTTTGTGTTTTTTAATGTGCGTGTTTGCTTTGTTTGAGTTCAATGCGGTATTTTCGTCAAATGTGCATGTGCGTGAGATGAAAATACCGCAAAGTTTCCCAGTAGGGGCAAGATCATTTAAGTCTTAAAAATACTGTATTGAACTCAAGTGAACACGCACATAAAAAAAAAAAAACACAAACACAAACTTCGATATGAACGTAAGAGCCGCATGAAACCAGGCAAAGAGCCGCATGCGGCTCGAGAGCCGCAGGTTGGCCACCCCTGGTATAGCGCTTTTAACAATGAACATTGTCTCAAAGCAGCTTTACACAGATAATGTGGTGATTAAAAGTAAATATGTTCTTTGTAAGTAAGTTTGTCCCTGATGAGCAACTGTGGCAAGGAAAAACTCCCCGAGATGGCATAAGGAAGAAACTTTGAGAGGAACTAGACTCAAGAGGGAACCCATCCTCATCTGGGTTGCACCGAATGTCCATTTGAAGCAGATATACAATGTTGCGGGGTACAGTGATGATGATCAGAAGCGAACTGTATCCTGAGTCAGTGTAGCAGACTGTTGACATCAACTACAGTCCAGTCCATCCATAAAGCGCCCGTTCTTACTCCGGAATTTCATGGAACCACCCAAGGCGTTGATGAGAAACCGTCCCAAGCTGCACAGAGTGGCCTCCAGTCGAAGAGAACACTATCCAGAGGCAGGCCTGGACGAAGTGTGAAGATCCACGGAGGGGAGAGGGGCAGGAACAGTGGTCACTGGAGCCTCAGGAGCATGTTTAACTCGACCAAGAGAGAGAGAGAGAGAGAGAGAGAGAGGGTGACAGGAAGAGAAGGATATGGATTATTAAGTGTCCTTATTGTTGTATGAAAGTTAATGTCACTGTGCAGTTTGGACTCCGGCAAGACTCGATATGGCAGCATAACTAAAAGGGAGAACCAGAAGGTAACACAGACATGAGGGATCTCTGGGATGAGGCGACCCACCACACCACCGTCAACAAACCTGAGTGAGCGTGTGAATGTGAGGGGCGACAGCATACAAATATCCCAGTTCACCAAACACTCTATATCCATGATCCCTCCAGATCTGAGCCTTTACCTAAGAAAAAAAATCTACTGATCAAAGGCTTGACTAAATAAATACGTTTTTAACCTCGACTTGAAAACTGAGACTGTGTCTGAGTCCCGAACACTGGTTGGAAGGCTGTTCCATATTTGAGGAACCAACAGATAGCCAGCACCTTTTGATCTAAGTAGGCGTGAAGGATCATACTGGTACAGAAGTTCACTCAGATACTGCGGTGCGAGACCGTTAAGTGCTTTATACGTCAGTAGTAGTATTTTATAATCAATGCGAGATTTAATTGGGAGCCAGTGTAGACTGATTAAAACAGGGCTGATGTGGTCATATTTCCTAGATCTAGTGAGGACCCTTGCTGCTGCATTCTGAACTAACTAAAGCTTATTTATGCACTTACTCGCACACCCAGACTGTAAAGCATTACAGTAGTCTAATCTAGAAGTAACAAAAGCATGAACTAGTTTTTCTGCATCCTGTAACGACATCATATTTCTAATTTTAGCAATATTTCTAAGGTGAAAGAAGGCGATCCTGGTGATATTATTCACGTGAGACTCAAAGGAAAGACTCGGGTCAATAATCACACCAAGGTCTTTGACAGCCGTACATGCTGAAACAGAAACACCATCCAGAGATGCTACCTAATCGGAAAGTTTACTTCTAGCTGCATGTGGTCCTAGTAAAAGTACTTCCGTCTTATCTGAGTTGAGCAGAAGAAATATATATTTTTTTGTTTTGTTTTTTTTGTTTTATTTTTTTTTTTTTAATACAAAACGAATTAAAAATGTTGTTACCTAATGAATGTGTCCAGGCTGAACATCCACATATAGAACACAATCAGAGAAAAGATGATGATGATCAGGAATGTCTCTGATCTCAGTCATATTTACATCACTGACTCCCTCTGTCTCATCCACGTTAGATTTACTTCTAGTTGCTTTCTGCCTGATGATTCTAAGCTTTGTAAACTAGTCTACATCTGTGGTGAGTGAGAGTCAGGACACCATTGGATTGAAAAAGACGCACAATGACAGGAAATAAGTTGATTGGCTGAAATCAGTGCGCAGTTCACCAAATGAATGAATTAAAAGGTTTTGAAAATGTAACAAGTAAAAAGTACAGATATTTGTGTAAAAATGTAATGAGTAAAACACTCTACTTAGGTACAGTAACAAAGTATTTGTTCTTCGTTACTTCCCACCTCTGAGCAAAACACTATTAGGTAGATATACACATGGTGCTGAACATTTTATTGCTTTTAAATACATGGCATAAAAATGAAATATTTAATATATACTTTATATTTAAATAATCTACGAGTTTCGATCTCAAACATTTGTGTTGTGTACGGTTATATATATATCTATATATATATCTATATATCTATATATATCTATATCTATCTATCTATCTATCTATCTATCTATCTATCTATCTATCTATCTATATATATAAAACATAAAATGATATAATATAAAATGACACATTGCAGTACATATCATTTTATCATTAAAAACACATCCACTAACACACATCTAATTAAAAAGAGTTACAGACGGCATTCTGTGACGAGTTGCCAATAACCCAGAGTGCGCCTTGAGATTCTACTTTTAAAGGCGTTATATAAAATAAAAATTATTATTATTAATATTAATATCACCCATGCAACATAATAGGCATTCTGAGAAATAAACTCCATTTAAGATGCCTTTTTTTCTGAAATACAACTGTAACATATGGTAAAAGCTGAAATGAGGGGGTGTCTATGGTAGGTGGAAGTGAGAGAAAGGAGAGAGAGAGAGAGAGAGAGAGAGAGAGAGAGAGAGAGAGCGAGAGGGAGAATGAAATGGAGTGAGAGAGAGAACAAGAGAGAGTGAGAATGAGAGAGACTTTTTGACTTTTTACAATCCTTTTAATACTTTTATCCCTCTATTTTACGTGCAATGTTCTCCATATTCACTGTAGTGATACCTAACATTCTCTGTATTATATCCTGAAAAATATTTGGGTCTCATGTCAACAGGAACAAACTTACAGCAGGGTCACCAAATTTGATAAGTCACTATTGCATGTTATCAAAATCCGTTACCTTCCTCTATTTCACATGTAATGACTTTAATGTTGTCCACAAAGCCATTAAAAAGAATTACCTTCCTGTTATGTGGTTGATAATGTCTAACACACCATAGAGGGATTTACTGATTTTGATAACCTGCAATAATGCCTTATCAAACATGGTGACCCTGCGGTAAGTCTGACAAGTTCACTTTTCAGGATATAAGAGAGGGAGAGGGTTCGGCATCACTAGAATGAATATAGAGAACAATAACGAATTCCATATTTTATTCAGCACTTTATTACCGAAGTCTCACACACACACACACACACACACATTTATACACAATGTTAACATAATGAATATATATATATATATATATATATATATATATATATATATATATATATATATATATATATATATATGAATTTTAAAAAAGCAGTAATGAAAATAGAGAAGGCAAAAATCATTTAAATAGCCTTTTGTCTTTTATGAACAGTTCATCTGCACGCGCGTTCAGGGTAACGTGCACGGCGCGTTCTCGCACCAACATTTAATGAACAGTGGATGCCGAAGTTTGCATTTACGCTGTTTGCGTAGTGAACTTCACTAGACGATTTATTTTAAGCTGCATTTTAGCAACAGCGCCCTCTATTGTCACAACATAAGATGATCACAGAATCGTGGTGTAGAGAGACGCGATGCTAACTCACACAGAGAGATTTCATTAGGGCCCGAGCACCGAGGATCAGGCCAGAATGGCCTGCACCAAAGGTGCGAAGCCCTATTGTTTTCCTTAGAATTTATTTATTTATTTATTTATTTATTTATTAATTTATTTATTTATTTATTTTTTACACACATGGGCCATTTGGGGTCCCTTAACATGCTCGAAAACTCTTGAAATTTGGCATACACGTCAGAGTCCTTTGTCACTAGGGCCGGACAAAGGCTGGAATACGGGCGTGGCAGGGGGGCTCTGTAGCGCCCCCTGTAATTAAAAACCAAACATTCGTGCACAGATCGGGCAATTATGTTCGCACATGTACGAGAGTTGGTACGCATATAGACCTCATCGACCCGAACAACTTTCGCCCTCTAAACTATGAGCTACGCCCAACAGGAAGTCAGCCATTTTGGTTTGTTTTATAAGTGTATGCGGTGAACTTTTAAATACTCCTCCTAGGGAATTTCTGCGATTGACATCAAACGTGAAGAACATGATGCCGAGACATTGGAAAATTGCTAAATTGCGAAGGGATTTTTGATATCTCGAACGCTGCTGCCATGGCGAGGCGACAAATTTATGGCGAATTCGGAGAACAGGAAGTGTTTAATATCTAAAGCAAAAAAATGTCTTATTCAGATGACACGCAGTGTGTATGTTCTGCCAAGGATTCCGATCGCATCGATGTGCCTATTGTGAATCTTGGACATAGCGCCACCAACAGGCGCCAGGAAGTGTGTCAGTCACAAAAGGTGGATTTTTTGACAGTTGCATGTGGTGAACTTTTAAATACTCCTCCCAGGATATTTATGCGATTGACACCAAACGTGGTCAACATGATGCTGAGACATTGTAGATAATAAATTGCGAAGGAATTTTTGATATCTCAAAAATATTCCCAAAACTTAAATTAACAACATATCAAAAATTAATTCACCATCAATTACAAAATAAATAATGTTATTAAAGCACCTCTATAATTCAAAAGACTCCAAATCATTCATTAATTGATAAAACTCAAATTCAACACTCACTCTAGCTTTTAAAAAAACTTTAAAAACAGTTACAACATCTTGATTTGGTCTGTTTTCAATTCTGTTTCGCATGTGACATATATTGCAAGTTTTGCTTGTCCAACAATAAAGTTAATCAACTGCTATTCTCTGCTTTTGACAATATCTCAATCCTAAAAGAAAAGCAGTAGGAGAGAAGTTTTCCTGAAATCTTAAAAATAAACCCTTCAACAAGGCAAAGACTGGACCCAATCTGAAACATTCTGTAAAGCAATGAAAAACAGTTTAGCTAATAACACAAAACACACATTTATCAACAACATCTGAATTAAAAACAGAGACAAAGGCATTTACAGCTATGGCCAGATCCGCCACTGCAAGTCACCAGCCTGCTTATTCAATTGTGCACTGTTAAAAAAAAAAATCTGTTAAAAAAAACCCAGTAAAAAAACTGGCAGCAGGGCTTCCAGATATAATTCGTTAAATTACAGAAATAACCATTTTACAAGCAAAACAAACAAAAATGAACATGTAAGACATGCATAAGACCAATTCAGTTTAGAGTTGGTGACTTGCAGAGTGCATATATCCAGTTTGCAGCATGCAAAAAATGAGAAGATTGAGATTATCTCTTCGCTGAAAATGAGACAGAGGACACAGAGCAGCATCGCGATACAGATGAACCAGGAGACACAAACACATCTGATGAGTCTGATATAGAGGTCGCTGGTGCTGAAGCTGCTTCTGCTCCTTCTGAAACATTAAAATCCAAAAGTGGTAACATCTGTTGGACCTCAGTACCTCCTGACCTACATGGCAGGGTTACTGCTGCAATTGTCATCAAAATGACCCCTGGGATCATTTGCTGTGATGAGAGCACGTGACATCAAGACTCCACTTTCTTCAAAATTTGCGTTTACAGACAACACCACCGTTGTTTTTTTATTGTCCAAAAAAAGTGTGTGTGTGGGGGGTACTTATGTCCACAATTCACAAAGATGCAGATGTGTCATCAGGAAGTGAGACAAAGCCCATACTTATCCTGGACTATAATAAAAACAAAGGAGGAGTGGACAACCTGGATAAGCTGACTGTCACCTACACTTGCCAGGGAATGACCAGGAGATGGCCAATGGTTGTGTTTTATAACATCCTAGATGTGTCTGCATACAATGCATTTGTGTTGTGGCACCACATCCAGCTAGGGTGGACCTCAACCAAAAAAAACAAGTGAAGAATGTTTCTTGAGGAGCTAGGAAGATCCTTAGTCAAGACACCCATTGAGCGAAGCTGAGACCCAGCCATGGTTAGACAGCTGCAGAGTTCACCTAGCACTTTATCCATGCCATCAGCAACTCAAGGAGCATATTCCTAAGCCAGCCCTGCCTCAACATCAACCAGCACAGCAACAGCGACAACCACACTGAAGCCACCTGATTCTAAAAGAAAGAGGTGACAGGTCTGCCCTAGAAATAAGGACAGAAAGACAAACATATTGTGCTTCTACGGAAAGAAATATCTCTGCAAGTTTTTGCCACACATGCATCTAAACACACACATACACATGCATGTTTTTGCAAACAAAGACTTTTGGGGGGGGCTAGTACTTGATTTGCTTGATTGGTTGTTGTTTGTTTGACTGCAAATCTATATATTTTTATTATTACTAGTTCTAATTTTAATTTAGTATTTCTATTAAAGCTCTATTTAAAAAAACAAACAAAATGAACATGTAAGACATGCATAAGACCAATTCAGTTTAGAGTTGGTGACTTGCAGAGTGCATATATCCAGTTTGCAGCATGCAAAAAATGAGAAGATTGAGATTATCTCTTCGCTGAAAATGAGACAGAGGACACAGAGCAGCATCGCGATACAGATGAACCAGGAGACACAAACACATCTGATGAGTCTGATATAGAGGTCGCTGGTGCTGAAGCTGCTTCTGCTCCTTCTGAAACATTAAAATCCAAAAGTGGTAACATCTGTTGGACCTCAGTACCTCCTGACCTACATGGCAGGGTTACTGCTGCAATTGTCATCAAAATGACCCCTGGGATCATTTGCTGTGATGAGAGCACGTGACATCAAGACTCCACTTTCTTCAAAATTTGCGTTTACAGACAACACCACCGTTGTTTTTTTATTGTCCAAAAAAAGTGTGTGTGTGGGGGGTACTTATGTCCACAATTCACAAAGATGCAGATGTGTCATCAGGAAGTGAGACAAAGCCCATACTTATCCTGGACTATAATAAAAACAAAGGAGGAGTGGACAACCTGGATAAGCTGACTGTCACCTACACTTGCCAGGGAATGACCAGGAGATGGCCAGTGGTTGTGTTTTATAACATCCTAGATGTGTCTGCATACAATGCATTTGTGTTGTGGCACCACATCCAGCTAGGGTGGACCTCAACCAAAAAAAACAAGTGAAGAATGTTTCTTGAGGAGCTAGGAAGATCCTTAGTCAAGACACCCATTGAGCGAAGCTGAGACCCAGCCATGGTTAGACAGCTGCAGAGTTCACCTAGCACTTTATCCATGCCATCAGCAACTCAAGGAGCATATTCCTAAGCCAGCCCTGCCTCAACATCAACCAGCACAGCAACAGCGACAACCACACTGAAGCCACCTGATTCTAAAAGAAAGAGGTGACAGGTCTGCCCTAGAAATAAGGACAGAAAGACAAACATATTGTGCTTCTACGGAAAGAAATATCTCTGCAAGTTTTTGCCACACATGCATCTAAACACACACATACACATGCATGTTTTTGCAAAGCAACATACCAAATCCAAGTTAGTCTAACAGTAGATGCACTTGCACCCGTGCATTGTTTTCTGGGGGCACCGTATAGCGATACACAAATGTGCGAGGTCCGCCATCGCTGCTTGCAGCTATATTTATTTATTTATTTATTTATTTTTTACACACATGGGCCATTTGGGGTCCCTTAACATGCTCGAAAACTCTTGAAATTTGGCATACACGTCAGAGTCCTTTGTCACTAGGGCCGGACAAAGGCTGGAATACAGGCGTGGCAGGGGGCTCTGTAGCGCCCCTGTAATTCAAAAGACTCCAAATCATTCATTATTTGATAAAACCCAAATTCAACACTCACTCTAGCTTTTAAAAAGCTTTAAAAACAGTTACATCTTGATTTGGTCTGTTTTCAATTCTGTTTCGCATGTGACATATATTGCAAGTTTTGCTTGTCCAACAATAAAGTTAATCAACTGCCATTTTATTCTCTGGTTTTGACAATATCCCAATCTTAAAATAAACCCTTCAACAAGGCAAAGACTGGTCCCAATCTGAAACATTCTGTAAAGCAATGAAAACAGTTTAGCTAATAACACAAAACACACATTTATCAACAACATCTGAATTAAAAACAGAGACAAAGGCATTCACAGCTACGGCCAGATCCGCCACTGCATTTACCAGCCTGCTTATTCAATTGTGCACTGTTAAAAAAAAAAATTTGCAGGTACAGTCGACAAGAACAAAAAAAAAGGAAAAAAAAACGTGTGATGTGGGTATGTGATCACTGCAGCACTGGTGTAAAAGTGAGTTTGCCATTAGTTACTAAACACAGACCATCATTACAGCACCATTCATGTTCTTAAAAATGGGTAAAATTTTCTGTCCAGCTTTCTGTTCCATTTTGTTTTTTCTGCTGATGTACACAGCGAGTTTCGCTTGGCTTACAATAACATTCATCAGGTAATCGAACAAGTATATTTTTGTCTCACAGTGTTCTTAAAACCAAAAACAAAACATTGTTTTGAAAAGGTTACTTTCAGAAAAGAAAAGAATAAATGTAAGAGAATAAACAGAGGTGAGAGTCTTTTACAGTCCATAAAGCAATTATATATATATATATATATATATATATATATATATATATATATATATATATATATATATATATATATATATATATATATATATATATATATATATATATATATATATATATATATATATATATATATATATATATATATATATATATATATATATATATATATATATATATATATATATATATATATATATATATATATATATATATATATATATATATATATATATATATATATATATATATATATATATATATATATATATATATATATATATATATATATATATATATATATATATATATATATATATATATATATATATATATATATATATATATATATATATATATATATATATATATATATATATATATATATATATATATATATATATATATATATATATATATATATATATATATATATATATATATATATATATATATATATATATATATATATATATATATATATATATATATATATATATATATATATATATATATATATATATATATATATATATATATATATATATATATATATATATATATATATATATATATATATATATATATATATATATATATATATATATATATATATATATATATATATATATATATATATATATATATATATATATATTTATTTATTTATTTTTTTTACACACATGGGCCATTTGGGGTCCCTTAACATGCTCGAAAACTCTTGAAATTTGGCATACACGTCAGAGTCCTTTGTCACTAGGGCCGGACAAAGGCTGGAATACAGGCGTGGCAGGGGGCTCTGTAGCGCCCCTGTAATTCAAAAGACTCCAAATCATTCATTATTTGATAAAACCCAAATTCAACACTCACTCTAGCTTTTAAAAAGCTTTAAAAACAGTTACATCTTGATTTGGTCTGTTTTCAATTCTGTTTCGCATGTGACATATATTGCAAGTTTTGCTTGTCCAACAATAAAGTTAATCAACTGCCATTTTATTCTCTGGTTTTGACAATATCCCAATCTTAAAATAAACCCTTCAACAAGGCAAAGACTGGTCCCAATCTGAAACATTCTGTAAAGCAATGAAAACAGTTTAGCTAATAACACAAAACACACATTTATCAACAACATCTGAATTAAAAACAGAGACAAAGGCATTCACAGCTACGGCCAGATCCGCCACTGCATTTACCAGCCTGCTTATTCAATTGTGCACTGTTAAAAAAAAAAATTTGCAGGTACAGTCGACAAGAACAAAAAAAAAGGAAAAAAAAACGTGTGATGTGGGTATGTGATCACTGCAGCACTGGTGTAAAAGTGAGTTTGCCATTAGTTACTAAACACAGACCATCATTACAGCACCATTCATGTTCTTAAAAATGGGTAAAATTTTCTGTCCAGCTTTCTGTTCCATTTTGTTTTTTCTGCTGATGTACACAGCGAGTTTCGCTTGGCTTACAATAACATTCATCAGGTAATCGAACAAGTATATTTTTGTCTCACAGTGTTCTTAAAACCAAAAACAAAACATTGTTTTGAAAAGGTTACTTTCAGAAAAGAAAAGAATAAATGTAAGAGAATAAACAGAGGTGAGAGTCTTTTACAGTCCATAAAGCAATTATATATATATATATATATATATATATATATATATATATATATATATATATATATATATATATATATATATATATATATATATATATATATATATATATATATATATATATATATATATATATATATATATATATATATATATATATATATATATATATATATATATATATATATATATATATATATATATATATATATATATATATATATATATATATATATATATATATATATATATATATATATATATATATATATATATATATATATATATATATATATATATATATATATATATATATATATATATATATATATATATATATATATATATATATATATATATATATATATATATATATATATATATATATATATATATATATATATATATATATATATATATATATATATATATATATATATATATATATATATATATATATATATATATATATATATATATATATATATATATATATATATATATATATATATATATATATATATATATATATATATATATATATATATATATATATATATATATATATATATATATATATATATATATATATATATATATATATATATATATATATATATATATATATATATATATATATATATATATATATATATATATATATATATATATATATATATATATATATATATATATATATATATATATATATATATATATATATATATATATATATATATATATATATATATATATATATATATATATATATATATATATATATATATATATATATATATATATATATATATATATATATATATATATATATATATATATATATATATATATATATATATATATATATATATATATATATATATATATATATATATATATATATATATATATATATATATATATATATATATATATATATATATATATATATATATATATATATATATATATATATATATATATATATATATATATATATATATATATATATATATATATATATATATATATATATATATATATATATATATATATATATATATATATATATATATATATATATATATATATATATATATATATATATATATATATATATATATATATATATATATATATATATATATATATATATATATATATATATATATATATATATATATATATATATATATATATATATATATATATATATATATATATATATATATATATATATATTCATGCGATTGACACCAAACGTGGTCAACATGATGCTGAGACATTGTAGATAATAAATTGCGAAGGAATTTTTGATATCTCAAAAAATATTCCCAAAACTCAAATTAACAACATATCAAAAATTAATTCACCATCAATTACAACACAAATAATGTTATAAAAGCACCACTGTAATTCAAAAGACTCCAAATCATTCATTATTTGATAAAACCCAAATTCAACACTCACTCTAGCTTTTAAAAAAGCTTTAAAAACAGTTACATCTTGATTTGGTCTGTTTTCAATTCTGTTTCGCATGTGACATATATTGCAAGTTTTGCTTGTCCAACAATAAAGTTAATCAACTGCCATTTTATTCTCTGGTTTTGACAATATCCCAATCTTAAAATAAAAGCAGTAGGAGAGAAGTTTTCCTAAAATCTTAAAATAAAAGCAGTAGGAGAGAAGTTTTCCTAAAATCTTAAAATAAAAGCAGTAGGAGAGAAGTTTTCCTAAAATCTTAAAAATAAACCCTTCAACAAGGCAAAGACTGGTCCCAATCTGAAACATTCTGTAAAGCAATGAAAAACAGTTTAGCTAATAACACAAAACACACATTTATCAACAACATCTGAATTAAAAACAGAGACAAAGGCATTCACAGCTACGGCCAGATCCGCCACTGCATTTACCAGCCTGCTTATTCAATTGTGCACTGTTAAAAAAAAAAAATCTGTAAAAAAAAACGGTAAAAAAGACTGGCAGCAGGGCTTTCAGAGATAATTCGTTAAATTACAGAAATAACCATTTTACAAAATTACTAGCAAAAAACTGTAAAAAAAATACACAATAGACTTTATGGTCAAAAGTACTTAAATTACAGAAATAACCATTTTACAAAATTACTAGCAAAAACTGTAAAAAATACACAATAGACTTTATGGTCAAAAGTACTTAAATTACAGAAATAACCATTTTACAAAATTACTAGCAAAAACTGTAAAAAATACACAATAGACTTTATGGTCAAAAGTACTTAAATTACAGAAATAACCATTTTACAAAATTACTAGCAAAAACTGTAAAAAATACACAATAGACTTTATGGTCAAAAGTACTTAAATTACAGAAATAACCATTTTACAAAATTACTAGCAAAAACTGTAAAAAATACACAATAGACTTTATGGTCAAAAGTACTTAAATTACAGAAATAACCATTTTACAAAATTACTAGCAAAAACTGTAAAAAATACACAATAGACTTTATGGTCAAAAGTACTTAAATTACAGAAATAACCATTTTACAAAATTACTAGCAAAAACTGTAAAAAATACACAATAGACTTTATGGTCAAAAGTACTTAAATTACAGAAATAACCATTTTACAAAATTACTAGCAAAAACTGTAAAAAATACACAATAGACTTTATGGTCAAAAGTACTTAAATTACAGAAATAACCATTTTACAAAATTACTAGCAAAAACTGTAAAAAATACACAATAGACTTTATGGTCAAAAGTACTTAAATTACAGAAATAACCATTTTACAAAATTACTAGCAAAAACTGTAAAAAATACACAATAGACTTTATGGTCAAAAGTACTTAAATTACAGAAATAACCATTTTACAAAATTACTAGCAAAAACTGTAAAAAATACACAATAGACTTTATGGTCAAAAGTACTTAAATTACAGAAATAACCATTTTACAAAATTACTAGCAAAAACTGTAAAAAATACACAATAGACTTTATGGTCAAAAGTACTTAAATTACAGAAATAACCATTTTACAAAATTACTAGCAAAAACTGTAAAAAATACACAATAGACTTTATGGTCAAAAGTACTTAAATTACAGAAATAACCATTTTACAAAATTACTAGCAAAAACTGTAAAAAATACACAATAGACTTTATGGTCAAAAGTACTTAAATTACAGAAATAACCATTTTACAAAATTACTAGCAAAAAACTGTAAAAAAATACACAATAGACTTTATGGTCAAAAGTACTTAAATTACAGAATATTTCTGTTGATAAATAATTTTTAAACTATAGAAAAACAGATACATTCTGTCAAATAACTTAGATAAACAACCAACTGTCAGGTTAATCACCATAAATGTAAAGTTTTAATTTGTCATTTTATAAAACTGATCTGTCCATTTACAATAATTTACTGTAAAAGTATAGTTTTCCTCGTGTACAATAACGATGAAATAAATCCAGAAAGCACATATTTGAAAAAGGGTTGTATATTTAATCTCTGTAAATTAAAAGGCATTTACTGTATAAATACAGATATCATTAATTACAATAATCAAAAAATTTTGTATAAAAAATATACTCAATTCATAATACACAGACAAATGACTGTAGATACATCTTAATAGTTCATTTTCCAGACATATTACAGTTTACATTTTTGGACAGTAGAGCAATGAGCTCTACTGTATATTCTGTACTTATAAAAGGAACCTGCACATTCACAGTATTAATAATTGAACAGAATGTCAAGTTAAATGAACAATCCAATTAGAGAAAATAAGTTAGAGCATGCATAAATACCCACATTCAATGGCAATTGCTGTATACCTTTATACATTTACAGTGACATTTTATCCAAAGCAACATACCAAATCCAAGTTAGTCTAACAGTAGACACAGCAGTTTATATAAAAAATAAAAAAAGTGACGTGCACTCTTCAGCTTGTTGAAGATCAGCTGCAGAGGCTTGGTAGTAGATGCTGGAAAGTCTGCTAAGAGAGCAATACAACAGTCCAGTTTGAAGAGAACAAGAGCTTGGACAGGGAGTTCTGTAGCATGGCCCAAAAGAGTCTGAAAGAATATCATATATCTTCATAATGTTGTACAGGGCAAATCTGCAGGATCAGTACAGTGCAATTATTATATATGCGTCTGTCTTGGCAGGGTTGAGTTGATGATCATTCAACATACAGCAAAATATTTCTGTCCAGAAGGCATAAGAAGGCATAAGAAACGATAAGAGCAGCAACTGTCAGGACATCCAGCTGAAATGTATGTATGTATGTATGTATGTCTGTGTGTGTGAGAGAGAGAGAGAGAGAGAGAGAGAGAGAGAGAGAGAGAGAGAGAGAGAGAGAGAGAGAGAGAGAGCAAGTGAGCGATATTTATATTTTTATTTTAAAATAACCTTTCTTAAAAAAAAACAAAATTCAGGTACAGTCAACAAGAACAAAAAAAAAGGAAAAAAAACAGCAGATTGTGTGATGTGGGTAAATGCAACTGCAGCACTGGTGTAAAAGTGAGTTCGCCATTAGTTATTGAACACAGACCATCATTACAGCACCATTCATGTTCTTAAAAATGGGTACAATTTTCTGTCAAGCTTTCTGTTCCATTCTGTGTTTTCTGCTGATGTACACAGCGAGTTTCGCTTGGCCTACAATAAAATTCATCAGGTAATCAGACAAGTATATTTTTGTCTCACGGTGTACTTAAAACCAAAAACAATACATTGCTTTGAAAAGGTTACTTTCAGAAAAGAAAAGAATAAATATAAGAGAATAAACAGAGGTGAGAGTCTTTTACAGTCCATAAAGCAATTATATATATAGTTTCTCTTTAAGACACCAAGACACTGATCATTTCTCACCTCACACTTTGTTATTGCACGGACTGTTTACACAAACCTTGCTCATTTGCACACTGCTCTTTTTTGTATTGCTGCTCACCATAAACGTATCACCACTGTACATATACCCGTTCTCTGTTTATAGTTATAGCAATATTATTATGTCCACCGCTTACATCCAAATCTCTGTGTATAGTAATAGGCATCTGTATAGCATGTTCATAATACATATATATATTCATCTGTATATTATTGTTCATAGTACATATATATTCATATTCATCTGTAATTATATTCATAGTACATATATATACTCATCTGTATATTGTGTTTTCAGTACATATATATTCATCTGTATACTACATTTATAGTACATATACATCTTTAAATTACTGTTTATAGTCTATATTTTATTTTATTTAACTATGTAAATTCATGTAAAAACTATATATCCTGCACTTGCTGTTATTGCACTCTGGTTAGACCCAAACTGCATTTCGTTGCCTTGTACTTGTACATGTGTAATGACAATAAAGTTGAATCTAATCTAATCTAATCTTTCTAAACAGAAGGGACTTGAATCACTTACTGTGGGATTGATCTTATTAACAAAGGCATTCACAGCTACAGCACCATGCAAGATTCTCCACTGGAGATCACCTGCCCTTTTAGTCAGTGGTGGTTTGTATAATACTCTCCATACCGGTTTAACATTTTTTAGGAAGCCACACAGTGTCTGTTCGCTCTTTCAGCGTGTGTTTGTTTATCACATTTACAATGTTCTTCTTCTTCTTCTCGTGGTGTTTTATGGCGGTTTGGCAGACCAACGAAAGGTGCATTACCGCCACCTACTGATCTGGAGTGTGGAGCAACACAGAATAGGGAAAAAAAGAGAAAGAGAAAGAAAAAAAACCCCTTTAAAAAAGGTTACAGAAATAAATAACTACCTATATTCTGTCTATAGTCCCTGTATTCTTAAGGTACTCAAATAACAGTTCAAGAGATCTTGATTGCCCATACTCGCACCCCAACAGTACCTTCAAAGAGATATTGCCCACTCCTATCCACCCTAATTCCTGGATCAGCTGGAACCTGTCCCTTTCATATGCAGGACACTTATACAGAATGTGTCTCACTGTTTCCAGTTCCCCACACTTGTTACATTCACCCGATTCATGCTTACCTATTCTAAAGAGATCACTGTTTAATGCAGCGTGTCCAATTCTTAGCCGTGTGACGATAACATCCTTCCTCCTATTTCCCAATCTTTTCCTCTCTTTCCCAACATTCTCCTGGATCAGGAAAAGATGTCTTCCATTAGTCCCACTGTTCCATACTTCCTGCCATCTTTTACACACTTCAGATGAAATCACTGCCTTGAATTCAGCTCTACTCAACGCTACATTGATGTCTATCAGGGAATGATTAAGCGCTTTCTTTGCTAGCATGTCCACCATTTCATTTCCACCCACACCAACATGAGCAGGTACCCAAAGAAAATTTACCTCCACCCTCAGCTGCCTAATTCTAAACAGACTTTGTAAAATTTCTAATATTAAGTCTTGCCTCGATTCGGATTTACCACTTCTTAAACTAGTGAGGGCTGCCATCGAGTCACTACAGATCACCGTTCTTTCTGGTTGGACTTCTTCTATCCACTGTAGGGCCAGTATGATTGCTAAAAGTTCAGTAGCAAAAACAGACACCTGATCTGAAAGTCTTTTTGCAATCTTTTTCTCAAAAGCAGGTATATATACTGCTGCTGCAGTCCTTTCAGATTCTGGGTCTTTAGAGCCGTCCGTAAATACCTGCAGTGCACCATAATACTCTCGAGTGATGTACTGCTGAACTATTAGTTCAATTGGCACATTCATCCCCGGATTACTCAATAACTTCGTAACTTGTAGATCTATCACAGGGTTATGAAACAACCAAGGTGGAATTGCTGGTAAAGCCACAGAAGGAGCAATTTCATGATTTTTCAGCTCCAACTTATCCACCTCCTTCCTTACTATCCAACCAAAGCTTGATATTTCCCTGCACTCATATTCCCAACATTCTCTCAAAATCAGTCTAACCGGATGATTTTCCAGATGACCCTTTACACCGTACCAGTACCTTAGTCTGAGCTTGAACCTGCGTAGTTCTAGGGGCAATTCTCCCATTTCCACTTGTAATGAGGCTATCGGGGATGATCTAAATGCACCACAACAAATCCGCAAAGCCTGATTTTGTATTACCTCAATCTTTTTAAGTAATGTCCTGCTCGCAGAACCGTATACTAGACATCCATAATCAATGTTTGATCTGATCACAGCACAATAGATTCATTTCAGGGACTGACACGTTGCCCCCATCCTATTCCTGACAAGCACCTCAAAACATTCATTCCTTTCCTACATTTGTCTATCAATTTCTGAATATGCGTTCCAAAAGTTAATCTAGAATCCATCCACATTCCCAAAAACCATACTACCTTAACTTGTTCCAACTTATGACCGTACATTTCAATATTCAAGCTTGGGATGTTCCTCTTTTCGAAAAGCATACCACCTGTGTTTTGCCACAGAAAACCGAAAACCCCAATTATTCGCCCAACTCTCCACCTCGCTTACTGCTTTTTGAATTTTACTTTCCACAAACAGAACATTCCGGCCCCTTTTCCATAGTACTCCATCGTCCACAGTATGATAGATGTCATTAATACATATATATATTCATCTGTATATTATTGTTCATAGTACATATATATTCATATTCATCTGTAATTATATTCATAGTACATATATATACTCATCTGTATATTGTGTTTTCAGTACATATATATTCATCTGTATACTACATTTATAGTACATATACATCTTTAAATTACTGTTTATAGTCTATATTTTATTTTATTTAACTATGTAAATTCATGTAAAAACTATATATCCTGCACTTGCTGTTATTGCACTCTGGTTAGACCCAAACTGCATTTCGTTGCCTTGTACTTGTACATGTGTAATGACAATAAAGTTGAATCTAATCTAATCTAATCTTTCTAAACAGAAGGGACTTGAATCACTTACTGTGGGATTGATCTTATTAACAAAGGCATTCACAGCTACAGCACCATGCAAGATTCTCCACTGGAGATCACCTGCCCTTTTAGTCAGTGGTGGTTTGTATAATACTCTCCATACCGGTTTAACATTTTTTAGGAAGCCACACAGTGTCTGTTCGCTCTTTCAGCGTGTGTTTGTTTATCACATTTACAATGTTCTTCTTCTTCTTCTCGTGGTGTTTTATGGCGGTTTGGCAGACCAACGAAAGGTGCATTACCGCCACCTACTGATCTGGAGTGTGGAGCAACACAGAATAGGGAAAAAAAGAGAAAGAGAAAGAAAAAAAACCCCTTTAAAAAAGGTTACAGAAATAAATAACTACCTATATTCTGTCTATAGTCCCTGTATTCTTAAGGTACTCAAATAACAGTTCAAGAGATCTTGATTGCCCATACTCGCACCCCAACAGTACCTTCAAAGAGATATTGCCCACTCCTATCCACCCTAATTCCTGAATCAACTGGAACCTGTCCCTTTCATATGCAGGACACTTATACAGAATGTGTCTCACTGTTTCCAGTTCCCCACACTTGTTACATTCACCCGATTCATGCTTACCTATTCTAAAGAGATAATTGTTTAATGCAGCGTGTCCAATTCTTAGCCGTGTGACGATAACATCCTTCCTCCTATTTCCCAATCTTTTCCTCTCTTTCCCAACATTCTCCTGGATCAGGAAAAGATGTCTTCCATTAGTCCCACTGTTCCATACTTCCTGCCATCTTTTACACACTTCAGATGAAATCACTGCCTTGAATTCAGCTCTACTCAACGCTACATTGATGTCTATCAGGGAATGATTAAGCGCTTTCTTTGCTAGCATGTCCACCATTTCATTTCCACCCACACCAACATGAGCAGGTACCCAAAGAAAATTTACCTCCACCCTCAGCTGCCTAATTCTAAACAGACTTTGTAAAATTTCTAATATTAAGTCTTGCCTCGATTCGGATTTACCACTTCTTAAACTAGTGAGGGCTGCCATCGAGTCACTACAGATCACCGTTCTTTCTGGTTGGACTTCTTCTATCCACTGTAGGGCCAGTATGATTGCTAAAAGTTCAGTAGCAAAAACAGACACCTGATCTGAAAGTCTTTTTGCAATCTTTTTCTCAAAAGCAGGTATATATACTGCTGCTGCAGTCCTTTCAGATTCTGGGTCTTTAGAGCCGTCCGTAAATACCTGCAGTGCACCATAATACTCTCGAGTGATGTACTGCTGAACTATTAGTTCAATTGGCACATTCATCCCCGGATTACTCAATAACTTCGTAACTTGTAGATCTATCACAGGGTTATGAAACAACCAAGGTGGAATTGCTGGTAAAGCCACAGAAGGAGCAATTTCATGATTTTTCAGCTCCAACTTATCCACCTCCTTCCTTACTATCCAACCAAAGCTTGATATTTCCCTGCACTCATATTCCCAACATTCTCTCAAAATCAGTCTAACCGGATGATTTTCCAGATGACCCTTTACACCGTACCAGTACCTTAGTCTGAGCTTGAACCTGCGTAGTTCTAGGGGCAATTCTCCCATTTCCACTTGTAATGAGGCTATCGGGGATGATCTAAATGCACCACAACAAATCCGCAAAGCCTGATTTTGTATTACCTCAATCTTTTTAAGTAATGTCCTGCTCGCAGAACCGTATACTAGACATCCATAATCAATGTTTGATCTGATCACAGCACAATAGATTCATTTCAGGGACTGACACGTTGCCCCCATCCTATTCCTGACAAGCACCTCAAAACATTCATTCCTTTCCTACATTTGTCTATCAATTTCTGAATATGCGTTCCAAAAGTTAATCTAGAATCCATCCACATTCCCAAAAACCATACTACCTTAACTTGTTCCATCTTATGACCGTACATTTCAATTTTCAAGCTTGGGATGTTCCTCTTTTTCGAAAAGCATACCACCTGTGTTTTTGCCACAGAAAACCGAAAACCCCAATTATTCGCCCAACTCTCCACCTCGCTTACTGCTTTTTGAATTTTACTTTCCACAAACAGAACATTCCGGCCCCTTTTCCATAGTACTCCATCGTCCACAGTATGATAGATGTCATTAATCATGAAGTTAAAGAGAATAGGGCTGCTCACACTTCCCTGGGGAGTTCCATTCTCAATTGGAAGGATCCGAGATAACGCGGTCCCTACTCTTACTTGAATTGTTCTTCCAAACAAGAAGCCCTTAATCCAATTATACATCCTTCCTTTAATTTTCAAGCTTTCCAGTTTCATCAAGAGCCCTTCTTTCCACAGCATATCATATGCCTTTTCCACGTCAAAAAACACTCCCACCAATACTTCTCTATTAATTTGAGCTTTACGAATTTCAGATTCCAAACATAGTATTGCATCCATCGTACTTCTCCCTTTCCTAAATCCGCTCTGACACGCTGCAAAAATGTTTCTGCTTTCAATTACGAAAGTCAATCTACTCATTACCATTCGTTCCATAACTTTACATAAATTTGATGTCAGTGCGATAGGTCTGTAATTAATTGGCTGGGAGTGGTCTTTCCCTGGTTTGGCTATAGGCACTACTACCCCATGCTTCTAATCTGCAGGCAGATTCCCTGATTCCCATATCTTGTTAAAAAGTCTAAGAATCACTCTCAACGATAAATCCGACAAATGCGATATCATCTCATAGCATATGTCGTCCTTGCCTGGAGACGTCCGCTTGACCCCCACAAGTGCTTTCTTTAACTCGAATAAATTAAACTCTGTGTCTAGGATGCTTCCTGAAGAATTCTTCTTTTCATATATATGAGACTTCTCCCTAACTGTCTGTTCCCTATACCTCCTCATACTCTCTGACAGATTATCACTACTGTGCACCTTTACGAATGTTTCTACCAACATTTCTGCCTTGTCACTATCTTTTATTGCTACTTTCCCATTACTCACTAATACTGGCATAATGCTACTTCTCTGAATCCCTCCCATCTTCCTAATCATATTCCAGATTTCACCAACCTCAATTTCTCCTCCTATACTACTACAAAAACCCCTCCAGTAATTTCTTTTTGCATTTCTTACCTCTCTCCTCACTACTGCCTGCGCTCTCTTATAAGTAATGTACTCACTGAACAATACAGATTTCCTGGCTTTCTTCATTGCTCTATTCCTTTCCCTTACCGCTTTACTACATTCTTCATTCCACCAAGGTACAGCTTTCGGTCTATTTATATTTTTCCTTTTTCCTATCACTTCCTCAGCCGTACTTCTTATCACTTCACTGATTTCTGTACATAACCCTTCAATGCTATCAACATCTAGTATCAAGTCACACAACTTATTATGACACAATTCCGTATAAAGTTCCCAGTTGGCTTCACTAAATTTCCATCTCGGGACTCTTTCCACTAAATTTTGGGTAATATCCACACCAACTTTGCACCATATAGGATAGTGATCACTACCCATTGTACTCTGTGTGCTGACGTTCCGTTCACATTTCCTCGCTAGGTCTACGGACACCAGAGTAATATCTAAAACTGATATACGCCCCTGTGATACGTCATCCTCGTACAACTTCCATCATTAACACACACTAACCGTCCCCAATCTAACATGTCCTCAACTATCTGTCCATTATAATCTGTTTTAACACTCCCCTATAGAGTATTATGTGCATTGAAATCACCACACCATATTACTTTCTGATTTGTGTTACCTCTTATATTTTCCAATACTTCTCTACCTAACTTCTCACATGGATTATAATAATTAATTACTCTAACACTCTGGTTTCCTTCCCAAACTTCCGTCCCAACCACCTCTTTGTCTACACTCTCTCCAACATTCCTATATCCCACTCCATGTTTAACAAAGGTAGCTATCCCACCACCATTACCTTGCTTCCTATCTTTCCGGACTACCACATATCCTTGCAATACAAAATTAAGTTGGGGTTTGAGCCAGGTTTCCTGAACACAGATTATGTCCGGTTTATTTTCTAAATCAGAAATGAACTTTTTAAACTCCTGCCCATTAGCCATTAAGCTTCTAGCATTCCACTGGAGTATTAACAACATCATTATGTACCACCACATCCCGGCGTGTTTGTTGTTTGCATCTTTAATTTCTCATTTATCATATCCACTGAAATGCCCTCAATCTCTAGATACTTTTCCGCTGCTTTGATTATAATTTTGATCCTTTCTGTCCGGCTTTCAGTTTGTGCTGAACAGTTCACTACTTCAGCCATAAAAGTAACAAATGCAACGTTGTCCTTAATCCCAACTTTCTCTTTTGTACTTTACTTTGCCACTTCTGTCTTTTGTTGAACGATTTCTATACTTTTCTCTCCAGATTCCAAATTCCGTCCTACTCTTTTAAGAGCCTCAGAATATGACAATCCTTCCTGAATTCTAACATTTTGAACTTGAGCCGCATATTTCCTTACACTGCATCCTTTATATCCCGCACTGTGATCCCCTCCACAATTATAGCACTTGGGCTGAACTTCCTGCCCGCACTTTCCATATTCATGTTCTCCACCACATCTCGCACACCTCTGTTTGCCTCTACACACCGCTGCTACATGACCGAACTTCTGGCATTTAAAACATCTTAGGGGTGGGGGTATAAATAGTCTAACAGGAAAACTCATATATCCCAACATGACTTTACTTGGTAGTTTTTCCTCATCAAAATAAATCATCACGGAGAGACTGTCCCCCCTTTCATTGTTCCTAACGCATTTAAGCCTTTTGACATCAATCACTGCCGCCCCTGTAAGACATTTCTTAATCTTTTCAACTGGAACTTCTGTAGGAATCCCTGTTATTACCCCTCTAACCCATTTCTTTTCTTCTTGAATTGAACAAACCACTCTATGATCCATGATCGACTTCACTCCTACAGCCTTTTTTTGTTGCATACTATCCTTACAGTATATTATCAATCTACCGTCTCTCAACTTCATCACACTTTCAACCAGTCCTATCACTTCCTTTATCGCTTTGGACAGTTTTAGCGGGTTTAACGCATCGAAAGATCCGTTTACAAGTTTCATCACTACCTTATACTCTTCTTTCATTCTTCTGGTCAGATGCGTTCCGTTTTCACTATCAGATCCAGATGCGCTACTTTTCTTCCTTTTCCGTTTCTCTACTACACTCCATTCACTACCTCCATTCCCGCCTTCATCCGCCTCTACCATTTCACCCTCCATTTCCAGATCACTTCCGGAGTCTACCCCACCTCCTACCATGCACTCTCCAGTCACAGATCAGCCGCCGCCAAACCGCCTCTTCCGCCATGCGCCTTTACAATGTTTCTGTAGATCACTTTACCACTAAACCTACACATGTAGCCAGGCAAGCGCCTACCAGTAGGGGTGTGGTTGGCTAATTATTCCAAGACTTTTAAGTAGGCACTGGGCAAGAGGCCTCGAAATGTGCGTCTTGTTTTAAAAGCACATGGGATATGCTCTGCTTTGTTTGGTTGTGTTTGAATTTGCCCCAGAGGGGGGTAGGCCAAGTTTGTTACTTTAGTTTGTTTAATTTGTTTATTCAGAGGGATTTATTTTGATTGATGGGAAAATTGTTATTGTTTATTTAGATGCAGATAAATTGAGCAATGCTGACTGTGTATGTTGACAGCTGCTGGTGTAGGTAAATATATGGACTTTGTCTTTTTTTTTTAAATAAGATGGTATGAAAGGTTTTATTTGTATTTCTCTTTGGGAATGTGTTTCGATTCAGATCTGGATAAATGCTTTAACATCAACTGATTGTTATCTGCTATCTGCCAATGAAGGTAAATTATTTAATATTTTAATTAAATAACAGTGAGTGTGCAGTTGGTAACCATGGTTTTAAATGTTGTTGTTTTTTTAAAGTATATGATGTATTGTAATTTTTTGTTTTTCTGTTTTAGATTTAAGTCAATTGCTATTTCTCCAGTGTTGGTTTTGTTTGGTCCCCTGGTTGGCCGGTCTCAGGAGTGTGTTGCATGGTGGCAGCATGTGTATTGTGTAAATTGTTTGTGTACAAGTCCGGTAGGCCGGGGCTTTGTTTTTTTGTATTCTTTTTTTAATTTCTATTGTTCACATCTTCCCAGCCTAATTATTTCATTGTGCATCGCCATCTTATTTCATGGTGCATCCCTCTGTGTATGGGATATAAGTTTGCTGTGTTTTTTTTTTTTTGGTAGTAATGAGTGAAGGGTTATGTTTTGAGTTGTGTATTATTATTTGAATTGTGGTTATTTCTTTTCAGTGTTTTATGCAAGAGGGATGTCCCCCTATGCCTCAAAGGTTTGCCACACTCAACGAAATCAGCTATTATACCGAGAGATTTGAGCTGGCTGTTAATTTCTTTAAGAGCTGGGACCAATTTTGGATGTTACTTGTATAAATTATTTTATGTTCGTGTTTGATTGTTGTGTGTGTTATTTGCTGTTTTATTTTTGTAATACATTTTTGTACCTTGAGTGATTTTGAAGGGTTTCGTTTTCGGGCCTGTGCTCTAAACAAGTTGTTCTCTTTTAAATTAGTTTTAAAGGAGTGGTGTAGCGTTACACTGAGATTTACAGTTTCATGTTGTCCCAGGTTTAGCAGTGGACTACTGTGGCTTGATTGTTCAAGTGCAGGTGTCATGATCATGTCCGGGAAGGCGTCAGTGCATCAGGGACTGTAGCACCCAGACTGTATTCTTTTAGTAGCTCTTTCTTCTGTGGGTTTAGAGTTTTCGCCAGTTTGTTAAAGAATTTTTGTAAATACTGCAGCAATCTGATGCCCAAGTGCGTCCTCAAGGCTTGGGCCTGCTTTGCTGATGATGTCATGTGGTTTAAAGAAATGTTTAGATAAGTTGTTCTTTGAGTCCAGAGAGGTCACGTCCAGACGAGCCGCAACCAATAGATGGAAGACCCCACTGGTGTTTAAAAAAAAAAAAGGTCCACACTTTGAAAAGACTTTGATAGAAAGAGGGTATTCTAGTAAAGTCCATTAAGAACAAAGTGGCATCAAGTCCCAGTCCACCCACTCTGTGTAGAATGGTCTGAGCCAATGGATTCCATGTCGGATTTTCTGTGTTTATCAGGAACTTTTGAATGAACTGGAGGCGGTATGTTGCTCTTCTGCTGGCCAGGTTAATTAGTCCTTGACCTTCCTCGTCCTTATGTAGGAACAGATCACTTTTAGGGTCCAGTGCAGATTGTCCCAGAAGAAGTTGACAATCTCGCTCTGAATCTTTGAAAGAAGTCCAGCTAGAGGGTCCATGCAGGCGAGTTTATGCCACATGCAGGATGCTGCCAGGTTGTTGTTTAGAGTGTGAACGTCCTTTAATGTTCTCAAGTGTTGTCTCCCAATTTCTTTGAGTGAAGTCATCGTTACCCAGAAACACTCCAAGGTATTTTAGGCCACCTCTTTTCCATGTTAGATCTCCTGGTAGTTTGTGATAATTGGAGACCAGTTAGTTCCTTTCTTATTTTGTGCAACAGCGGCTCGATGGCTAAAGAGTACAACATTCCTGACGTTGCACATCCTTATCTAACCCCTCTCTGAACTTTAAAAGGAGCATTCAAACTACTATTGATCTTTTAGTATACTCTCAATGTTGCAGTTCATAGCCTGGATAATACTTACAAAACTTTGACTGAAACCAAAAGCTTCTAAAGTATGCTGAAGGTATTGGTGTTCGACACGGTCAAAAGCTTTTTCTTAATCTAAGGAAACCAGACCAACATCGACTCTTGATAGCTTTAAGACTTCTAGAATGTCTCTGACTAGTGAAATGTTGTCGAGTATTGATCTATTGGGTATGCAGTATTTTTGATCAGGATGTATAACTTGATTTATTACTTTAGTCAGTCTTGTGGCAATTGTTTTTGACAGTATTTTATAGTCTGTGCATAATAAAGAGATTGGCCTCTAGTTGCTTATGTTCTGGAGGTCATGGCGCCTTTTTTTAAGCTAGTGTTCAGAACTAGCAGAAAATCTTCACCAATTTGACCAAAAGGTTTTTTAAAATTCAACTGAAGAATTAATTTAAATTAAAGATTAAAATTGAACTGGAGATTTCACATTGTCCATGCTCATTAGTGCTCCATGTAGCTCTATATAGCTCATTAGTGCTGTATGTAGTTCTGTTAGTGATAGAATTTGTGCAAGGTTTGTGTTTGCAACTTAATTTAATTTAGCTAGGTCTCTAAAAAAGGTGTTGTTTCTTTGCATTTGTATAAATCCTTGTAAAATTCTACTGCTCTCTTGTGTATCTCATTGGGTTCTGTGAGTTCTTAGCCTGTGGCTGAGCGTAGTGAGTGAATTAACCGATTTCGACCATTTTTCTTTTCCAGATTAAAAAAGAACTGGGATGGTGCGTCCATTTTTGAGAGTTGCTCAAAAATGCTCCCCAGCATTGCCCTTTAAACTCATCCTTTCACATTAATTTTGTGATGGTAAGGACAGTCTGATGTGTTGGAATCTGATGAATTGCCGTTGTTATCAGACACTACATTTTCAGGTTACCTTTCCATTTTTTTGTTTATTTGTTTTGCTGCAACAGAGTTGTTTTTCTTATGGTGGGGACTTTGAAAACTGGTTTTGTCTCTGTGATCTATTTTATCACTATTCATTGCAACACCTGTAGGAACAGAAATGTCTCTAGCTGTGTTTGCAGGTTCTTCTACTGCAGGTTTGGCTGCAACCTCGGCTGCAGCCCCGGGGGCTTCGTTTGTCTCGGTTTCAGAGTGGACTCCTAATATGTCTGACCCGGCCTTCGACAGGCTTCGCATGCACATGATTTCCAGCATCAGTGTTGTTTTGACTCAGGGTCTCAGGGCCTAATTTTCCACAGCTAAAGCACTTCATGCTCGTTTCAGATATTGCGTAAACATTATAATCAAATTCGTCAACTCTGATATTAAAAGACAAATCCAGCGTATCTTCATTGTTCTTCAGAACCATGTAAACCGGTCTTCAAAAAGACACAATGTGCTTTAATAGCGGTGATTTGCACCCGAGAGCAATTTTCCTGATAGGTGAGACCAGTTTGACAAAAAAAAAAAGACAATTCTTTTGCCAGACTTTCATATTTTACAAAAGGGGGAATATTTGAGATGATAATTTTTTTTAGACGGGGTACTGAGTGGAAAAACAGGTACCAGTGAGTCATCGAGTTTTATTCTTGTTTTAATCACTTCATTAGCCTTTTCAACCGTGCGTAAAAAGAGAACATTCTAGAAGCTGACACTATGCTACTATGACTGACTACATCTCCTACTGCTAGAGCACACTCCTCTACTCTCACTTTACACAACACCTTCACTCCATCACCCCGGGTTAAACCTTCACAGCTCAACCTGCACAATCCTACCACGCTCCCAGCGCGAACTCTAATCTATCTGCCGTTTTTTTATAAACACACAAAAAAACAGCAAGACAAAGAAAATAATACACAAGGGCGTATAAGAAGTCAAAATAAGAAAAAAGCACAACCGCACACGGTCGCTTACAGCATGGAGAGAGAGAGAGTGTGTGTGTGTGTGTGTGGGTGGGAGGGTGGGAAAGAGGAATGAGATATAATCTGATGCAGGTTTGGAGCTCCTTATACTCACAGTCTCTATCTTCTTTTACTCAGTTTAGCTCCATAGGAAACACGGGTCACTGTAAAAGTACCCCGCTATGAGAGTTAATCATAACTAAGAGGCTATGCAGGAGAAAAAACTCAATTACAAACAAAAATAACCCACTCAAGAAAAATATCAAATTTAATCTGACTCTGTTATTTTAATACAACTATTAACATCAAATGCGAACAATACATACACTTAATAATATACTTGTAAAATGTAAATCCATCGGAATAATAGGTATTACAGGAATAAAAAGCTCTCCATAACTCTCCTCTCTCCATAACTGCGGTTAAACCAGCCGCAGCTTCAAAATACACTTTGAAACCAGCCGCACTTTTCTGTGTGTTGCGCTTCTAATCCTGTACTTACGGTAGACGTGGCAGCGGGAATGTCTTTTTATCATCTTTTTATAACGGAAACGCCTTTCTGAAGTTTCTTAACGTATATTTTGACCACGCCCACCACTCGTACCTTAAGTGTACGATTAGACGCGCAATACAAAAAAAAGTGCGGCTGGCTTGACCGTGCAGACTCTTGTTGCTAGGAGATGATCGCGTCACTTTTGGGTTACAGAGACTATAAAATTAAGTCTCGAACACTCAGTACTCAATACTACAAAAAGCGTAGGACTTTTCTGTTAACAGATGGTGTTTCAACCTCAAGCAGCAATTTCCAGCATCAGTGTTGTTTTGACTCAGGGTCTCAGGGCCTAATTTTCCACAGCTAAAGCACTTCATGCTTGTTTCAAATATTGCGTAAACAGTATAATCAAATGAATTAACTCTGATATTAAAAGACAAATCCAGCGTAACTGCATTGTTCTTCAAAAAGACACAATGTGCTTTAATAGCGGTGATTTGCACCCAAGAGAAATTTTCCTGATAGGGGAAACCAATGTGCCAAAAAAGTCAATTCTTTTGCCAGACTTTTATATTTTACAAAAGCGGGAACATTTGAGATGTTTTTTTTTGTTTTAGACGGGTGCTGAGTGGAAAAACAGGTACCAGTGAGTCATCGAGTTTTATTCTTGTTTCAGTCACTTCATTAGCCTTTTCAACCGTGCTTAAAAAGAGAACAATGGTGGTGTTCATTCTAGAAGCTGATACTATGCTACTATGACCGACTACATCCCCTGCTAGAGTACACTCCTCCTCTACTCTCACTTTACACAACACCTTCACTCCATCACGCCGGGTTAAACCTTCACAGCTCATCCTGCACAATCCTACCACGCTTCCAATCTATCTGCCGTTTTTTTTTATAAACACAAAAAACAGCAAGACAAAGAAAATAATACGCAAAGGCGTATAAGAAGTCAACATAAGAAAAAGGCACAACCGCACACGGTCGCTTACAGCATGGAGAGAGAGAGAGAGAGAGAGAGAGAGAGAGAGAGAGAGAGAGAGAAATGCGCTGAAAGGGGGTGGTGGAATGAGATGAGAATAGATGCAGGTATAAATGAGTGAGAGAGAGAGAGAGAGAGAGAGAGAGAGGAATGCGCTGAAAGAGGGGGGAATGAGATGAGAATAGATGCAGGTATGTAGGGAGAGTGAGAGAGAGAGAGAGTGTGTGTGTGTGTGTGTGTGTGTGTGTGTGGGAAAGAGAAGGAATGGGATGTGAGCTGATGCAGGTTTGGAGCTCCTTATACTCACAGTCTCTTTATCTTCTTTTACTCAGGCTCAGTTTAGCTCCATAGGAAACACTGTTCACTGTAAAAGTACCCCGCTATGAGAGTTAATCATAACTAAGAGGCTATGCAGGAGAAAAAAACTCAATTACAAACAAAAATAACCCACTCAAGAAAAATATCTAATTTAATCTGACTGTTATTTTAATAAAACTATTAACATCAAATGCGAACAATACATACACTTAATAATATACTTAAAATAAAATGTAAAGCAATCGGAATAATAGGTATTACAGGAATAAAAAGCCCTCCACTCTCTCATTACTGCAGTTAAACCTGCCGCAGCTTCAAAATACACTTTGAAACCAGCCGCACTTTTCTTTGTGTTGCGCGTCTAATCCTGTACCTACGGTACGGGTGGCAGCGGGAATGTCTTTTTATTATCTTTTCATAACGGAAACGCCGTTCTGAAGTTTCTTAACGTATATTTTGACCACGCCCACCACTCGTACCTTAAGTGTACGATTAGACGCGCAATACAAAAAAAAGTGCGGCTGGCTTGACCATGCAGACACTTGTTGCTAGGAGATGATCGCGTCACTTTTGGGTTACAGAGACTATAAAATTAAGTCTTGAACACTCAATACTACAAAAAGCGTAGGACTTTTCTGTTAACAGATGGTGTTTCAACCTCAAGCAGCAATTTCCAGCATCAAAGTTGAGCTTCTGGATTCGAGCTATATCACAAACATGAATTCTTCACAGAAGAAACAAGTGGACTGCAAGAACTATTCATCTCTATCTTTGAACGAGTCACAGATTTCAGTTCAGTGGAGCTCGGAGGTGACATCATGTCTCTTTTGGAGCATTATTTACAATGAGTTTTTGCTGAACCTGTCAATATTTACAATTCTGATACTCTTCACCTTTTCACTGGTTGTTAACATTTATCTGCTCCTGGGACTGGAACACTCAGAAGCTCTTTCCTGGAAACCACGGTATGTGCTTTTGAAGAATCTCATTGTAAGTGATTTGCTGCTGACGGTGACGATCAGCCTTCCGGCTCTTCACTGCTTGCTGTGGCGTGAAACTCTGATCTTCAGTTTCAGATGCATAGCGCAATATTTCACTGTTGCGGTCGCGATCCTTGGCTCGCTTCTGACCGTCTCCTCCATGGCTTTGGAGCGCTTTGTGTACACGTGCCACGGCATCCACTACCTGCGGATCATGACCAACATGCGCTTGTACTGTTTCATGATTCTCATCTGGTTGTTGGCTTTAGCAGGTGCTGGATCTTCTACCGCCCTGGTGCTGATGAGCAGGGCAAATTTTGGTCGCATCCTTGCAGGGTTTGTGTGTGAGCCGGAAGTTGTACAAGCCCAGCTTGAGCCATCAAACTATTTTGAGACCTTCAACAAAATCTTCATCGGATCTGTGCTTTTCCTGTGCCTTCTCGTTTTCTCCTTCTCATATGGCCGTATGTATCAGGAAGCTCGGCAGGTGCAGCAGCCGTTCCAACAGGACAATGCCCGTGCTAGATGTACAATCTTATTCTACTTTGCCATCTTTTTGCTTCAGTTGTTTCCAAGCATTATCAAATTGATCACTATGTTCAGCAGAGATGTAGACAATCATATCTACATGATAATGCTGTCATTGGTGCCACCATGTGTCAACCCAGTGGCATACGGTATTAGAAATAAGGAGGTGAGTCAGGCACTTGGGCGACTTTGTGGGTGTAAGAAGCTTAAAGAGCTATTTTGTCGTTAAGCTGTTTAAGTAAACACAATAAAATGTCTGTCAGGAGCCTTTTTGTGTGTATATGTTGTGCAGTTTTAATGTGTTCACTGAAAGTTGTAAAACTTCAACCAAGTCTTATGTGCTGTGTACATTGTGGCAGCCTTTTCTGGGCATTTTCTATTAGTAATCCAAGTTTTTTCTTTCTAATATGCCAAATAAATGTGAAGCATAAACTGAATACAAACTGCATTATACATCAGAAACCACAGGACTATCTGAGAACCTCTGCTGGACCTTTGAGTAATGCTCTCAACTTCAAACTGCTTATCTTAATTCTGAATCATCGTTCATCTTCATTCTAATGAAATATGTGCCAAATTAACAAATCAATGATGTTGACTATGTAAATCCTCTCACTTTCCTGTTAAAGCGATTCCTTTCTGTGAATTAATGGAACAGTTCAGTCGACACACAACGCTCTACTCAGCTAAAATATTACTCATTAAAGCTTTACAGATCTTAGCTGAGAGCTGTGCAAACTGTATGACTCAAGTGTCACAAACTCATGATTGTCTCTCCACCACTTGTAGCCGAACTGTTTCATTAAATAACACTATAAATGTGTATTGTTTTAATATATCATTTGAACATAATGTAATCTGAACCTATTCAAATGCTCATCTACACTTTCATCCAAACCTCCTGCCTGAATCTGAGTCTGACTCTGTGGGGTATAATGATAAATACACAGATTTAGATTTATTAAAATTTCTATTTCAATCTTAACTCACTGTTACACAGAAGGTCCTTGTTGTTTCTCTCTCAAACTAGTCAAAAAAATACTAATTTCAGGGCAGGTGTGAGATTAAGGCAGGCGGTTTACATTCTTGAACGTATTTGCACTAATCGAGAAACTCAAATATATTTTTAGTTGAGCTACTACCTTAATATAAACAAATGAACCTTTTTTTGCATTAAATGGTGATGTACATAGTCATTACTGTATGTCGTAATGTATATAAGTATCTCAACATGTATGTTCTCTGTGTTTCTAGCTTGGTCATGGTGATTGGTATTATTGTGTTCAGTGCAGCATTTTTAGACAAGTAAGCAGAATTAATAAACAACAGTGCTAGAAGCTTGTTTTTAGCAGATATTTGAGCTGCACATTTTTCAACTGCTCACTGTTGTAACATACAGGCATACAAAAAAACAACAACAAAAAGCAAAAGCATCTGTTGGATTATAAAAGCGAGATGGACTTAAAATAATTTATACCAGAGCATGGCTGAGTTCTCAAATCTGATGGACGAGTTAGTCACGTATAACACATGGCCTGGACAGTGGCTCCAGCTGTCAAATTAATGATAACTAACTTGTGTTTTAGATGTTTATCAACTATAAAATATACATTTTATCACAAACTGATTCAATGAGGAATCCTTTTAAAATCCTGTTTGCCTTTTCAGGATACATATGGACACTTCTTGATGTTGAGGTGGTCTGATGTGCTTTGCATCAGATTAGATTTGATTCAAATCAACTTTATTTTTATTGTGCAGAGTACAAGTACAGGGCCAAATTAATGCAGTTGGCATCTAACCAGCAGTGCAAATTGTAAAGTATAGCAATACATCAAATATAAATAATGACCAATATAAATAATATATTGTCAAGCATTGAACAAAATGTGAAAATAAACCACTTCAGGGTGTAAACTCTACTTCACACTATGTCCTATTATGGATTTTGTTAATCCCCAGCATTGATTACTTTGTATAACAATTCTGCCGTGCTATTCTTAAGTAAAAAAAAAGGTGTCCATAAGTATCCACAAAAGATCACCTAAGCAGGAGTCACACTCATTTGAGTATAAATGCAATAAATGAACAATTTCACTTTGTATCAATATACAACATTCTGATATAATCAGAAAACATTTCAAATCCATGTATTTCTTATGCTATAATAGTAGAAATAAGTGCAGTTACAAATACACAGACTTTGGGTGTGTGTGTGTGAATAATAATCTGTTTAATTATCGTTATTACTTACTGTATTCATGAAACAAACAATTCTGAAAATGATAGATTTTTGTGTTTATGGTTTAGTTTTTTTTATGGATTTAATATACAAATGTTTTTATGTAATTGTGTTTGTTCAATTTTAGTTATTTCTATGTTTGTTCAAATTTTTTTTTGTGCAGGTAATATTAAGTGTTATTTGTCAAATAAAAATGTTTCCCCAATTTCTTTTAGTGTTCATTATTATTGGAAGGTTTGGGGAGTGGGTTTTTTTGGGGTGGGAGTTGATAGAGGTTTGAATGGCAATAGTGGTTAATGTGCTGGACGTCTGATTGAGGTTGTGAGTTCAAATCCCAACACCACCTAACTGTCACTGCTAAACCCATTTCTAAAGGACCCTTACCTGCCAAGTACTAGAAATGAGAAAAAGTGTGCTAAATGTGTATTCACAGACATTTTACATTCTCACACACTGGGATTCTAGAGTGTTTAATCCTTAATGTTAAGCGTAGATGATTCAAACTGCCTGATGAACTCTGATGTACAGTACAGCTAAACCTTGTCCCTTCTACAGGATATTCATCTTTAGCCTCAGGATTCCTGTGCATTGTAGTTTGTTAATGCTTTTAAACGTTCCTAAAGATTTTACTTCTCACTCCCAGGTGAAGAAATTGTATATTTCTGTAAATTATTTGAAATGAGTTGAGCAATGTGCATAAATCTGTATACTTTAATATAGTTTCAAGTTTCAAGTTTAATTCCTCACCTGATGTACAAATGTCAGTGACAGTTTGTACAATGAAATGCTTAAAATGAGGCTACAGCAAACTACAGCAAATATAAAAATGTAAAAGTAATAATGAGGCATAAGAAAGTTATAATTGTCTACAAGTGTGTGCAGAGACTGTGTGTGTGTATATATACATAAATATTTACATATATGTTCAAATTAAGTGTATAATAAAAGATAGTTGTCTCTCTTACTGTTGTTGTCTGGTCATAGTGCTTCTTTGCATTCTCATGGCTCTGTACAGCTAGAATGGTTCTCTCCTACACACATACTGCAAAAACGTGTCACACTAGAAGCAGCCCATGCTTACAAATCTTGAATTGGGCACAAACTTAAAATCCATAAGAAATCGATCATACCTTCAGGACCTCAAAACAATGTACTTGCTGAACTCTCTCCTGAGATCATAGTGTGCTCTGCATGTGCTTATTCCCCCTGATGTACCTTATATGCCAGACTTCTCTCTGACTCACCTACACTATCACAGGCATCAAACTCAGCCACCTACATGTTTACTGAACTGTGTGTGAATTTTTGCATCAGTGTTGGTGTGTAAAGTTTTTGCTTTATCTTTTGTGAAATTTTGTTATGGTGTCCACCAGCATCTTCAGCCTTCAACTTTTTCTTTATCTTTTCCACCCAAATCACTGTCTGGGCATTTTGGGCCAGTTTGTGAATTGGCCACCAGATGCCGCCACTGGGCCCCTACTTCCTATTGCCGCCACTGGCCCCTACTCCCTATTGCCGCCACTGGCCCCTAATCATTTACATTTACTTTGAGCAGACACCCTTGTAAATTCTGTGTGCTTCCCCCGTTTGTTATACAGTAAAACCCTGTTGGACGAGTATAATTGGTTTGTGAAAATTGCTCGTAGGGCCATTTGCTCGTACGTTCGAATTAATTTTCCCCATAAGAATGAATGTAAAAGTGATTTAATCTGTTCCGAGACCTTATTCGTTCACTTATTTTGTACTTATTTTGTATACTACTTATGTAGTAGTGGTTGATTGCGAGTGTAAAACGCACACCACGCTTGTAACCTTCTTGGTTTCAATGGTAATTCTATTTACTTTCTTTTTCACAGCACCATCACTGATTTTCTTGGGAGACATTTTTCAAGATTTCTAGTGAAATAAAAATATAACACTAAAAAAAGTTAAGTTTTCACTGCACTGAACAACGAGAGCGACGGAGTGATACGAGATGGACTAAGCGACTGATGCTACCCTCGGCCGAAAGTGGGGAACCGGCAGCGTGGGTTTGCTAGTGCCTTCAAAATTTCCTCGCAAAATAGGGTAAAATATTGCGAGCAAGGTCGCTCATATCTTTATTTGCTCGTACTATTAGTTGCTCGTAGAACAGGGTTTTACTGTACTTTTCTCCGAGTGCCATGTTTTCCCCTTTTTGTTGTACTCTTCTCCGGTTACCATGTTTTCCCCTTTTTGTTATACCCTTCGCCATATTTTGAGTTTACTCTGGTTTGAGTTTACTCTTCTTGTCTTTTCCTGTGTACCCTGTTCTCGAGTTTCCCCTGGTTTATTTAATCTTACTGTTTAGCAGTTTTTGTAATTCAGTTTTGTTTCTTTGCTTTGTTTGGTACTTTCCCTGTGTACTGTTTTGAGTTTTGTCCCCTGTGTCTCCTACCCTGTTCCCGAGTTTTTCCTCTAGTTCAGGGGTGGCCAACCCACGGCTCTCGAGCCGCATGTGGCTCTTTGCCTCTTACGTTCATATCGAAGTTTGTGTTTGTGTTTTTTTTTTATGTGCGTGTTCACTTGAGTTCAATACGGTATTTTTAAGACTTAAATGATCTTGCCCCTACTGGGAAACTTTGCGGTATTTTCATCTCACGCACATGCGCATTTGACGAAAATACCGCATTGAACTCAAACAAAGCGAACACGCACATTAAAAAACACAAACACAAACTTCCATATGCAAATTGTTTACTCAAATTTTAAAAAAACAATTTGTGTCAAGTTCGCTCTCAAAATGGCAGAAAAAAATGCACAGCAAAAGGAAAATATGAAGATGAACACAGGACGGTTTTAACAGAGTGGGAGAGTTTATATTTATCATGTTGAACGTAATGACGTCATTCTGTCTTATGTCAGGCGTTTCAAATCTTCAAATCTTCAGCGCCACTTCAGCTCACTCAATGCTAACATCAACCAGGAATTTCCAAAAGGGACTGAACTTCACAAGCACAAGTTGGTCACTTTGAAAAGTCAGGCAGAAAAGCAGATACAGTTTTCCCAAAAATGTAGCTTAAAATTTGGCTTGGAACATTGCACGGGCTAAAAAGCCATACAATGAAGGGGAGTTCGTTAAATAATGCCTCAGTGAAGTTGTTAAAATCTTGTCTTCTGAAAACGACAAACTAAAACGCATTGTATCAGACGTCCAACTGTCCCGCCACACTGTTGAACACAGAATATTGGACATTAACACGGCTATTGAATCACAGTTCCACTCTGACCTGGAATGCCAGAAGTCCCACTAAGCAACATGCATAGTAAAAGAAAAACGCTAATATAAATTATTATATTTTTGATTGTGGACTTGGTTGAACTGAGAGTTTGTGTGTGTGAGACAGTGTGTGTGCAAGAGGAAGGGATGCGTAATGTTCATGTGTGCCCATGTGTATGATGTGGCTCTTCGTGGTAATACAGTAAAAAATGACTGGTTGGCCACCCCTGCTCTAGTTGTATCCTTAATTTTTGGTTGGTGTGCCCGAGTTTTTCCTTTTAGTGTATTTCTGTTCTGTTTAAAGAGACTTTTTTATTATTATTTTATTACCTACCCTGCCTTTTGGTTATTTGGGTAAAATCTTAATTATAGATTTTTTTTTCTTTTTATTAGTCTTATATTTTCAATAAAGGGAAACTTCTGTTTTACGAGTGAGTCTCTGCTTTTGGGTTTCAATCCCTCCCCGTGGAAGACTGCTAGAGTTTCTGACACTAACTCTAGCGACACTGGTTTAAGACCATCTCTCGGACCTGAATAACCTCGACAACCTTGACTTGAGAAAGCATCAAAATGACTATGGCAATTGTAGTAGTAGAATATTACCTATGAAATTATAAAAAACACCCTGCATTTTTCTCTTGGTGAAACAAAACCTTTCATATATTAACAATAAAGTAAAAATTTATAAATTAAGTGCATTATATTAGATTTGTCCCTTATATGAATTATTATTTTATATTTGACACTTTAATAAAGAAAATAAATAAAATGTTAATTTTGGAGTATGCAGAAGGTGCAAAAAAAAAGAAGAAGAAAATGTACTATTATGTATGTTTTTTATTTTATTTTTTTTATTTCACTTACTAATTTTCTTGAATTTCATTCTGTTACCATTTTATTTTTAATTTATCAATTATGCATAAGCAATCTTTTATTTTCTTTACTGTTGATCATTAACCAAAAACTTTATTTTTGGCTTTTCTGCATTTCAAATAAGTCTTGGGACATCTTTTCTTCCTTCTTTTTTTTTCGTTTTTTCATTGTGAGCGTCTTTATTAGCGTATACAGCTTTATTTATGTTAAAGATGTGTAGCAATGAATTACTGACATCTAGGGGTGATTTGTAATAAAAGGGTGTAGCGTCTGGCTAGTGTTCTTTAGACCAGTGGTCCCCAACCTTTTTTGCGCCACAGATCGGATTAATGTCGGATAATATTTTTACGGACCGGTTTAAAGTCGGACAATATTTTCATGGACCGGCCTTTAAGATGTGTCGGATAAATACAACAAAATAAAATGATACGACCGGCATAAAAACTGGTATTTTCTAAATATAATAATAAACGTGAATCCACTGTGTTGTTTTTTGTTCATTTTGCTCGCTTGGGGGTTTGAATTTAGCAGTAATGTATTATGTGTTAGCGGTCGGAGCCCCTTTAAGAAGGTAGTGGATAGAGGTAAGACATGTGACCGAGGCATCATGAGATGAATCAAGAGTAAGTCATAGACAGATGTGGAGGGGAGAATCCGGTCATTTTTCAAAATCGTTCAGAATCAGATAATAAATGAAACGGAAATATTGTAAGTGTAACAGACATGATCAAAGAGTATGTATTCTTTCTGTGCGGCCCAGTACCAATTGACCTACGGACCGGTGCCAGTCTGCGGCCCGGGGGTTGGGGACCACTGGTTTAGACTTCATGTCCCAGACTTCATGTTCCTTTTAACCCTAAGCATCTGCATAGTTTGTCACAGGATTAGCACCACGGTTTACACCAATATTTGGGGGTTTTCATACCAAAGTCTCTAAACTCGGCCCCAATACATCTGGGTGGGACACACACACACACACACACACACACACACACACACACACACACACACACACACACACACACACACACACCAAAAGGGGGCATTTTTTTTAGTTAAATTTATAAATAAAGTGTTCCAAATTCCATATTACATATACATATTTTGTATGTAATTCCTCCTTTCATATAACCCTAGTGTGTAACTCTGTCTCAACAATAATTACATGTTAAAGGTTTAGTAATGTATGAATGATCTGTTCCTAATTTTACACACCAGGGTGCAAATTATATGCCAGAATGTAACATTGTATTAACACAAGTTATACATTAAAGGCTAATGTTAATTGTATCTCTTAATGCTGTCCTTTTTCATGCTTAATATCAAAACGATCCTCTCTCTATTTCCCAAATAATGGTGCAAGTTAGATGATCATGAAGTGTACTATACTGTTTTATTACACTTTGGAACAAACTTTATAAGCTCTCCAAACCAAGCATAAACAGAAAATCCCCACAAAGGCAAGAACAAAGGAAGTTTCGCCCTCCCAAAGTTCATGCCTGGCATTGGCCATTCCACCAAAAATGGGTGGAAAAACTTCTCCTATTCTGATCTTCAGGAGAACCTGGAAGGACTTTTACATTTACCTGGAAGGACTTTTTCGTACTAATCTCTCTTTTTGACCTTGAGCTGCTGTTCATTTGTGACTGATTTCCATGAGCTCAGGGCCAACTTTCTGCTTCATCTCTCTCTGGCAGAAATAATAGAATTAGAAATGCCGTCTACTCTATTTCTCATATGGTGCATTTAACTTTTAAGAATACCAGGAAAACAAATTAGGGAGAAATGAAGTGTCTTGTTTTTTTTGTCATTTGATGTTTTTCTTCTTTACTTTTTGAAGTTCTGCATATGTTTGTGCTGAATCTTCACCTCCATTCTCCCTAATTAAGCTGACTAGATAGAAATAAAAATAATGACCATGAGTGTAAAAGCAGCATGTAAACAAAATACAAAGAAGCACAATGGCTTCCTTACATCAATAGCTTAAGCCTTATAGCAGTGCTTCATGCCCTTAAGTGCATTGGTGTGCATGGGTTTGTTCTGGTAAACATAATTAGCCATGCTTTTAAAAATCCTGTACTGTTGTAGTGCCATTTTAATGCAAAGAGCAGACTAGAAAATTCAACAAAACCCCATGAACCTCAAGATCGATATTTTAACCAGAGGTTTCCTGCAACACAAAAAAAACATATTTCTCCATCAGAGTCTGGTGGTGAAAGACATGCTCCTGCTTCTCAGTTTTCAGAACCTACAATGAGGTACAAAATATTTTTTTGAATTATAAAGCAATGTGAAATAATACCTTGTTTTCATTGGATACACAGAAACCAGTAAATCTTAGGCATCCTCATATCAAATAAAAAGTATATCATTTGTGGACAACACAAAGTCTGTAATTTGATTTTCTCTGAGAATTTCTTCTTGAGTTTGGAACATTATATAAATGTCTTCCCCTTTCTTCCTCATGTCAAACTTCCTTTTGATAGCCAGACTAATTACAGCTTTAAGTATTGCAATATTAGAACATTTAAAAAGATGCTTTGCCAGATGGTCTACCTTCTAATCCACTCCCACATGAGCTGGAACACAAAGAAATAAGGTTTTTATTTAGAAGGATTAAACTCTTAAAGAAGTAATGGTATTTCATACACTATACACTGCATAAAAAAAGTTTGTGGAGACCTGATCATAAGATTCATATGCTTTATGAACATCCCATTCCACATTTAGCCCCATTTGCTGTTATAATAACCTCCACTCTTTTGAGAATGTTAAACTATATTTTGGAGTGTAATTGTGGAGATTTGTTAATTAAACCTCAAATGATGTCAGGTACTGATGTAGGGTAAGGAAGCCCTGGTCAGCATTCCAATTCATCCCAAGGTTGTTCAGTAGGTTGAGATCAGAGCTCCATAGCAGGCCACAAGATCTTCCCCCAACCCATGTAAAGCATATCTTCTTGGAGCTGGCTTTGTGCACAGAGGCGTTGTCATGCTGGGACAGATTTGGGTCTCATAGTTCAAGTGAACAGAAAATGTCATGCTACTGCATCCTGGGACCACCGTTTCCAAGGTTACTGTTGGTAATACACTAAGACGTCATGGTTTGAAATCATACATGGCACGGAAGGTTCCCCTGCTTAAACCAGCACATGTCCAGGCACGTCTTAAGTTTGCCAATGACCATTTGGATGATCCAGAGGAGTCATGGGAGAAAGTCATGTGGTCAAATGAGACCAAAATAGAACTTTTTGGTCATAATTCCACTAAACGTGTTTGAAGGAAGAAGAATGATGAGTACCATTCCAAGAACACCATCCCTACTGTGAAGCATGGGGGTGGTAGCATCATGCTTTGGGGGTGTTTTTCTGCACATGGGACAGGGCGACTGCACTGTATTAAGGAGAGGATGACCGGGGCCATGTATTGCGAGATTTTGGGGAACAACCTCCTTCCCTCAGTTAGAGCATTGAAGATGGGTCGAGGCTGGGTCTTCCAACATGACAATGACCCGAAGCACACAGCCATGATAACCAAGGAGTGGCTTTGTAAGAAGCATATCAAGGTTCTGGCATGGCCTAGCCAGTCTCCAGACCTAAACCCAATTGTAAGATATCCTTGATCACTAGTCCTAGATTAGGTTGAGCCAGAACACTCAGTTCTTGTCTATATCCTCTCTTTATACGCTTACGCTGTGAGAAAAGCCAAACTGTTGCCTTTTGGTATGGCTAATCCACGTTTTGTTGCTTCTGCTATACGAATAACATGACCAGATGTGGAGTTATTATCGTTAACCGTTTTTATGTCCTCACAGTATGGTAATATGTATCTTGTTGCCATTAGTTGTTATAGTAATTCTGCTGTATGCTTCTAAAATAACCTTTTTGTATGTTTCTGTTGACCATACCCTGAACTATCCTTTTTTGTGGCATGTGTTACTTTGCTCGTACACACACAGTGGTTTTTATATTTCTGTTTTAGGCTTATCTTTTGCAGGCTCAACAAAACCTTGTGGAGTTGTTTCTCCTAACATTCTCTTCTGTTCACACACACACACACACACACACACACACACACACACACACACACACACACACCTGGCAGCCCTCCCTTTCTCTCCATCTCTTTGGAAGTATATCTTCATGTGTGAGACAATAAACTTTGGAACTTCTCTCTGAAAGCTGACTCGTGTGTTTCATTGAGACTTCCCCGTATACGTAGGAGAGTAGAGATCGAGAGGAAAGGCTGAATTCAGGGGTATCCTGTCCAGTGGACAGAAGGCAATCCTGCCCAAGTGGCAGAGGATAAAACATTCCTTACAGTTCTTGGGGGCTCGTCCGGGATATCAGCGTTCGGGTAAGTGCTGATTTGGTATCTTGTCATACCGTTCAATGTGTAGGCACGCACCTTGTATTCGTAAGCGAACTTGTTGTCGATGTTGTACCGTCGTGTAGCGCGCGCTGAACCGTCTCTGCAGTCACAGTAACTTGAGACATCGAAGAATTTTATTAAACCGCCTCATCTATCTCGATCTCTGGCCTCCAACCTTTGTATCTAACCTTTGTATCAAACATTGTCAGACAGTTGTACCTATATTGGATCATGGGTAATTCTGGAACAAATTATCCTAAACTAGATCCTGAGGAAGCCCCTCGGGACTGGGTGAATCGTTGTGGTCTCACGTTTCATACTACCCCCTGGCTAGACAATTTAGCAGGGTGGACTGAACCACAACCTCAGTTTCTGACTTACCCTCGTGGTGGTACCTTTAAGTCTGAATACCTGAAGTCTGCACATTCCCAAATTTATGAAGGTTTTGCGATCCTAACTGGGGTTATTCTTACATGGGTGATAGTTATCAAAAATGGGTGAAAATGAAACCAATCTGGGGTGAATATCACTCTATATAGAACTTAAATAGAGAACTTAAGTCTTTGCCCAAAAAAATCAAAGCCAAGCCAAAACCATCTTTATCGCCAAATGCTCCACCCCCACCCTATCAGGATGGCGGGTTATTGTCTCCTTCGGTCCCAGAGATCGATCCTCCTCCCTGGCCCAAACCCACACTAATGCGGTATGCGTATGGTCAAAGTCAGCCCATGACCTCTAATTACATCTGCCCTCGATCGGGGAACTTAGAGACATTATCAGGGTTCTTCCGTCCCCATCTAAACCTCTGCATTTTGTTGACATGATATTGAGCTCTACCCACCATAATCAGTTGACAGGCGCAGACTATAGGTTTATCCTTCATGCAGTACTAGGAGACAGTTATGATGAGGTAACGCTTATTGACACAGTGCCCAGTTTACACCCTAGGAATGATGAGATTAAAATGGAAACAAAAACAGAGGTGGAAGATGAGGGGGAAGGGTCGAAAAAAGTAAGAGCAAAACCACCTTCTATTATTATCACTGGGCTGAGCGAGATGCTCTCTCTGCATTAAAAAAGGAGTTGACCAAATTCCTACTCCAGCGGCAGCAGGCCAATAGAGATCTCTCTCAAGTAACTAACTGTAAACAGGAGAAGGGTGAAACCACTTCAAAATATTTGACCCGATTTAAGGAGACTTCGACTTTATTGGGAGCGATGGAGCTAGAAGACGCAGAACCTCTGTCCCTCTTGACTTTTATGCATAACTGTCGTCCAGAGGTACAGAAAGTCCTGAATTATCAGCTCACCGATCGTAGTAACCTGTCCTTCCGACACAAATATTTTTCTGCAACATTATTTTGTTTTTTTGCCTGATTGTCCGTTTAATCTCTTGGGTCGAGATCTCATGAGTAGGCTGCACATTTCTCTCACCTTCTCCGGCTCTAAACTCACGGTTTCATTCCTGACTCTGCTACTTTGTCATATCTTTCTAACATGAACATTAATGACTGTTTTCTCTCTACCACACAGAAATTACCACTCCCATCTTCACTGGAAGAATTGCCATCGGAGCATAAGGACGATGTGGGCTTGGTTCATTGTCCTCCTTATGAAGCTAAACTAAAACATTTGCATCCTGTATTTTTTCAAATAGTATCCTCTCTCTGAATGTTGCAGGGAATAGACAAAATCTTGACCTCTCTGTTACAACAGTGTGTGATCAAGCCGTGTGTGAGTTCATACAACACACCCGTTAATCCAGTTCCTAAGCAGGACGGCACTTGGTGCTTCACTCAGGATTTGAGAAAAATAAATGATGTTGTGGTTCCTGGTGCACCTGTTGTGCCCGATGTGGCCTCTATTATCGCTTAAATTCCATGCAGTCATACACACTTCTCGGTGATTAACTTGTGTTCTGCCTTTTTCAGCATTCCTGTAGAAGAGCAGACGCAGCCTCTTTTCGCCTTCACGCACAGGGGGCGCCAATATACTTGGACACGCCTGCCACAAGGATTCATTGACTCCCCGGCAGTCTTTTCTGCTGTGGTAAGGGATGCACTCTGTGATCTTGCCCTCCCCTCTGACTCTGTTGTCTTACAGTATGCAGATGATCTCCTGATCTCCACAGTCTCCGAGGACCTCTGTGAACAAGCCTCCCTGTGCCTCCTGCGTCATCTGGCAAGAAAAGGATTCAAGGTATCCAAAACCAAACTCCAGTTTCATAGAACCACTGTGAAATACCCAGGGTTCGAACTCTCTCAAGGCAGCAAACGGCTCTCTAAAGATCGCATTCAGGTCGTTCTTAACACAAGGCGTCCCTCCACAAAGCATGCTCTCATGGCTTCCCTGGGACTGATTAATTACTGCTGTCCATGGATACCTGACTGCTCTTCTCACAATAAACTTCTCCACTCTGCGATCTCACACAACGATCCTTTGCAGCACCCGCTAAGGTGGACACCCGAGATGTATGAGGCGTATGAGGCTTTGCGGTCAGCTCTGTGCTCAGCTCCTGCTCTCGGACTTCCGAACTATCATAAGGTTTTTCACCTTTATGCGTGTAAACAGGACGGAACTGCCTCTGCTGTCTTGGCGCAGGAGCATGGGGGGGCATGAGACCATGTGCGTTCCTGTCCAAAACACTTGACACCGTGGCTCAGGGTTTACCTGCATGTCTTCGTGCGGTGGCTGCCTGTGCTGTGATGGTTCAAGATGCTGAAAAACTAGTGTTGTCTCATCCTATGATCTTGCATTCTCCACATCAGGTGAAACAGGTCCTTCAGAACTTACACACACAACACATGACAGCTCAGAGAAGGTCCGGCTATGAAACTATCCTTTGCTCGACCAGTAATCTGGAAATCAAGGCCACCTCCTCTTTCGACACTTTAGGTAATGCCCGTGCTTGTTTGATTAATGCACAAGAAGACACACTGCATGACACCACACATGATTGCTGCTCCGAGGTCATTCACTCCACTAATATATGGCCAGATTTGTCTTCCACTCCTTTAGACAGGGGTGAGTCACTTTTTGTGGACGGCTCATGTTCAAAGCCGTATGACGGTAAATTTCTGTGTGGTTACTCTGTCTGTTCCTTACCTGATGTCACTGTTGAAGCTTACTCTTTGCCTTTTTCTTCTGCACAGGCCGCTGAAATCTTTACCTTGACTCGTGCCTTGTGTCCTTTCAATAGGAAAAGATGTCACCATCTACATTGACTCCCGATACGACTCCGCATCTGGCAATCCCGCATCTGGTGAGGGAAGATATGAACTGATTTTTTTGTATAGCTAACTTAAACTGCATGATAGACTCGATTTTATCTAGATGTCTGATCTGTGCCTGGAATAACATCACTAAGAGTGCAGCGAAACACGAATGCCTCCCACTACCCACTGCTCCATTCTCTGAATGGCAGATTGACTGCACTCACATGCCTCCCTGTGGTCCATTCAAGTATCTCCTGGTGATGGTAGACAAATTTCAAGGTGGGTTGAAGCTTTCCCTTGTCAATAAGAAAATGCTAAGGTCGTCAAACGTATCCTAGCCAAAGAGATTATACCAAGATATGGTGTTCCTCACGTGATTGATTCAGACAAAGGAACACCATTCACTGTGAAGGTAACGCAGGACTTATGTAAATACCTATCCCTGTCATGGCGTTTCCATATTCCCTATCACCCTCAGTCCTCCGGTATCGTAGAGAGAACTAACCAGACGATTAAGGACAAACTGACTAAGGCCATGCAAGCTACAGGTAACAAAAAATTGGGTAGACTTACTACCTGCAGTCCTTGCTGAAATGAGAACGACTCAGCGAAAAGATGTCCACCTATCACCACACGAAATTATTTTTGAGCGACCATTTCCAACGCCCTGGAAAAAAGGTAAACCAGCAATAGTTACAGCTGATCTGGATGTGCACATCGCCGAGTATTCTGCTGCCCTGATTGACACACTTTCAAAACATTATGAACAGATCTCTAAATCTATACCTGTCATTTCTGTGACACCATCCCATCCCTTTCGGGTGGGGGATGCTGTTCTGATTAAATCTCTAAAACCCAGGCGATTGGGTAAATGCAAATATGAGGGGCCAGCAGAAATAGTTGCGATCACATGCACAGGTGTATTAACTGACCTTTTTCGACAGTGGATTCATGCTACCAGAATCAAGAAATGTCCCACTGGAAGTGATCCCTCTTAATTGTGTGTACATGTACCCTCTGTATCACTTTTTTTCTTTATGTTACAGAAGCATAGCCTTTTGACATCCCCATAAGTTCTCTAGGAGACGTGTATCGGTTCCTGTTCCCCTCTGTCATCATCTATCGAGGTCCAGTGACAACTCCTCAGACCTCTCTGTGCCGACTCTTCGGGCATCCTCACAACTGCAGGACGTGTCAAGGAAAGCTGTGAGGAACGGAACAAGAACCTCTCATCAATCAAAGGGAAGTTACACAACCAGTGACCGGTATGGTTGTCTTTCTCATCAGTCTTGGGGCTGGGATTCCCGCCCAGGCTCACCCACATGACAACACCTTCTGGCAATATGCCAACTAGACGGCTCGTCAGCACACAGCAGGTCCATGCAACCTGTCCCTCGTGTTTCTGAATATTATCCTATCCCTATGCGACATGTCTGTTAGTTTGAGTTGTGATTTATTCATTCTTATTTATCATGGATAAAACGGGGGAATTGTAAGATATCCTTGATCACTAGTCCTAGATTAGGTTGACCCAGAACACTCAGTTCTTGTCTATATCCTCTCTTTATACGCTTACGCTGTGAGAAAAGCCAAACTGTTGCCTTTTGGTATGGCTAATCCACGTTTTGTTGCTTCTGCTAAACGAATAACATGACCAGATGTGGAGTTATTATCGTTAACCGTTTTTATGTCCTCACAGTATGGTAATATGTATCTTATTGCCATTAGTTGTTATAGTAATTCTGCTGTATGCTTCTAGAATAACCTTTTTGTATGTTTCTGTTGACCATACCCTGAACTATCCTTTTTTGTGGCATGTGTTACTTTGCTCGTACACACACAGTGGTTCCTATATTTCTGTTTTAGGCTTATCTTTTGCAGGCTCAACATAACCTTGTGGAGTTGTCTCTCCTAACATTCTCTTCTGTTCACACACACACACACACACACACACACACACACACACACACACACACACACCTGGCAGCCCTCCCTTTCTCTCCATCTCTTTGGAAGTATATCTTCATGTGTGAGACAATAAACTTTGGAACTTCTCTCTGAAAGCTGACTCGTGTGTTTCATTGAGACCTTCCCGTATACGTAGGAGAGCAGAGATCAAGAGGAAAGGCTGAATCCTGCCCAAGTGGCAGAGGATAAAACATTCCTTACACCAATAGAGAATCTTTGGAGGGAGCTCAAACTCCGTGTTTCTCAGCGACAGGCCAGAAACCTGACTGATCTAGAGAAGATCTATGTGGAGGAGTGGGCCAAAATCCCTCCTGCAGTGTGTGCAAACCTAGTGAAAAACTACAGGAAACGTTTTACCTCGGTAATTGCAAACAAAGGCTACTGTACCAAATATTACCATTGACTTTCTCAGGTGTTTAAATACTTATTTGCAGCTTTAGCATACAAATAAATAGTTAAAAAATCATATATTGTGATTTCTGGATTTTTTTTTTAGAATATGTCTCTCACAGTGGACATGCACCTACGATGACAATTTCAGACCCCTCCATGATTTCTAAGTGGGAGAACTTGCAAAATAGCAGGGTGTTCAAATACTTATTTTCCTCAATGTATGTTCATGATCTGCTTATACTGTAAGTAAGCAAGACTAGTCTAATATCAGTACCAAAACAGTCAAATATTCAAGATATTTAAGTGATATAAAAGACAAAAAAGTAATAAAGGCAGAAAAATAAGTCTCACCAGTGAGTTTACAGGTAAATGAAATGCAACTGAGCATGATTTGGTGAAATCGGAAGTTTCGCAGGTTTGTTGATGGTGGTGTGGCCCCCTGTCTTTTACCCCAGAGATCCCTAATGTCCTTATTATTTTCTGGCTCTCCTTTTTAGTAATGCTGCCATAGCTAGTCTAGCCGAAGTCACAATCTGATCACACTGCACAGCAGGGGTGTCTAATCTTTTTCCACAAAGGGTGGGTGTGGACGCGAGTTTTCATTCCAACCAAATCCACACAAATTCGACCTGTTCAAATCTATTGATTTCCATTTATATCAGGTGTGGCCCTTGATTGAAATGAAAACCTGCATCCATACCTGCGATTTGTGGAATGGATTGGACCCCTGCTGTACAGTGTATTTAACTTTAATAAAACATAAGGATACTTTATCTAATCTATCTAATAGATAATAGATAGATAATCTAATCTTTATTTCTCTTTCTCTGTCGAGCCAAACATGCTCTTAGGGTACCAGTGGCCAATGATCCTGTCCTTTTCTTCTCAGTTGGAGACACTCTGTGCAGCTGAAGATGGTTCCACATCAACAGCCTAAAGATCCATAAAGTTCCTGAGCAACTCAAGTACTTTAAGGATAGATTTGAACTGTGATTAATATAAACAGTCTACTATAATGGTTCATTACCATGTTTTTCATGGACTGTTCTGCATTTAAGCATCTATTACTGAGTAGCACACGTCAACAATGTTGGAACTGTAATAAATGGACATTCGGTGCCTTTTGAATCTGGTTCCTTTCAAGGTTTCTTCCTCTTATGATCTTAGAGTGTTTTCCTTGCCACAGTCACCAGTGGCTCACTTATCGGTACTAAACTTATAAATTCATACTTTAGAAACTATTTATCCCTGTAAAATTGCTTAGGGACAATGTCCATAGTTATAAGCGCTATACAAATAAAACCGTATTGAGTTGAATAGCGTCCACACACAAACTAAAACAATCCAAGACGCAGTTCAGCTCAATAAATTAAAATAAATTATATGTATATGTTTTATTGTCACTATATCTGGCTGAAATACAATAGAAGCTTAAAAAGAAGTATAATGAATGAATCACGAGAATGAATGGGCTTTGTTATTGTTATTGAGGTAACGAGAAAAAAAATACCTCAAAATATAAAACAAACTGATTAAGATTTTTATGTCACGTCATTTCATATATTTTAAGTTGAACAAACTAAGCAGGTTATTTATTTATGTATTTGTTTATTTATTTATTCTAACAGCAAGACGATTTTGTGCTGAATTTACTTACCGATTTACTTACCAGTGATACTCGTTATAATAAAAATAAAGCAGTCTGAGAAAATGTGATCGTGTGGTTATTTTACTTTATAAGAACTGATGGAGAGCTATGAGGAGTTTTGTATGAAGACTCTGCCGCGCATGCACGCGGAGAGTGGATGCAGCGCACAGCAAGAACACACGGGGACGCAATCCGCTTTCTACTTCCACGGCAGGCATGCGCTTCTGCCCAGGGTACATGCTTCTTCAGCTTATAGTTCTTCTTCTTGTTTTTGTTGTTCTTTTTATTTTTATTACTATAAATGTTTTCGCAATGGATAATCAAATGCATTAACCATCTAAAAACACTTCTATTTGTGTTTTTGACACATTACAAATCCCAATTGTGTTTTCAGACAATAATTTTTTTTATACCTTATGTACTATTAACCATGAATATGTGTGGATCAGAATAATATACAGTCCATAATATTGAACTGTAATTAACATAAAAGGTCTTAGCACTAAAATTTGCATGAACAGTTTTGCATTTAAACGCCCATCACTAAACAGTACACCTCAATGATCAGATTAGATCAGATACACCTAAATTTCTGTTACAACGGCAAAGAAAAGAATGTGCAAATATATAAAAAGTAGAGACAATAATAATAAGTATATTCATCACAGTTTATAAATAGTAGTTGCTCTTTCAAACAATGATAAATTTATAATGGATGGACATTCAGTGCCACCCAGATAAGGATGGGTTCCCTTTGAGTCTGGTTCCTCTCAAGGTTTCTTCCTCATAACATATCAGGGAGTTCATCATTGCCACTTGCTTACTCATTAGTAATAGGTTTTTTAGGCACTTAAAGGCACTAACATATAACACACTTTATGTATGTAAAGCTGCTTTGAGACAATGTTAATTGTTTAAAGCGCTATACAAATAAACCTGAATTGAATCGAAAAGCAAAAGCAGAACATAAATGTATAAATAAATCATCTGAGACACTGCTCAAACCTAGGCTTTCAGAGTGGTGTTCTACTTAAATCAATATACCTCTTAAAACTATCATTCACATTCATATATATATATATATATATATATATATATATATATATATATATATATATATATATATATATATATATAAAAATATACAGAAACTCATTATAACAAAGCACTGCATCACGGACATGTATCTCACACAGCATGAATGAGGTCTCCTTTTACTGCAGCCACAGCAGAAGCATCAATATTAACCTCATAAATGAAAAGCAAATTGTGAGATTTTGTTGCAAATGGGAAAAAAAAAAAATATTAAAAACGTAAGTCAGTGATTCCACCATGTTTTACATGCTATTAAATGTCTGTGTGTGTTTCTATAGCTGCATGCTGCTGTGTGTGAAATGCATGAGATTCTTTTTGTGTGGCCTGTGAGAGAAAGAATAGCGTTACTGCAACAGGACCGAAAGAGAGACAGTGAGAAAAGGGTGCAGTGGGTGCACATGCGGTGCACGTGCACGCGCACACACACACACACACACACACACACACACACACACACACACACACAATGTACAAATTACGCAAAGGTTACAAAGACAAAAGTGCATTTATGCTACAGGAAAAAGCAGAGAGTGAACAAAATACACCATGCCAGTCATCTGTTACCCAGAATTCCAAGGGCTACTTAAAACAGAGGTGAACACAGACAGCAAATTATACAGCACAATCAATAACTTTACAATTGTCTTGTGTAAAGCAAGGTTTAAACATTAAAGTTTCACTTTCTGAGAACTATTCACTTTTCCCCCCCTGTAGGGTTCTGCAGCTGACTCTACGCAGGAAGGCACCAAGCCTTTCTCAGAAACGTAAACCAGTGTGGGGTTTATTAACCAATCACTCGCTCTTCAGAAACTGAGAAAGAGGGAGACAGTTAAAAGCAACAAAACAGTACAAGAGTAGTATGAAGGACTGTAGTTTGCTGAACAGAATAGTGAACAGTGAATGTCATTGAGAACAAGGTTAATCAGTGATTGATCATCAGGAACATTTTTAACAAGTGGATATTTAACACTTCCTTCCTCTTGTCCCCTGCAGGAGAGTAATGGGAGGACTGCAAACCACTTCAGATCTCCTCAGACGCTGGGCTAAATCTAAAATGTAATAGATTTGAAGTGAACAATTAAGGTGAAGTCACCCTTGAATTGTTCTCTTTAAATCTATTACATTATGATGACAAATTGGACTGAACAATGTAACTACATTACATAAATATGGTGTGGAAATCCTAGAGCCTTTAAAGCCAATCTACCAAATACTAAATTAAAATAGTATACTGCATATTTTATCAAAACTGCAGAGTCTGCATGATTATAAACCGTATGCTATGATTGTATGTATTCAGATCGCAATCAAACGGTATAAATTGGCATCTGATAGTCTGGATCGAGACCCCTGCAGAATGCATTTAAAATTGAATTTTCTTCAGCTTGAGCTGGTTTTAATGCATTTAAATGTAATATAAAAGTTTGTGTAACAGAACCAGCAAAACTTATGATGTAGCTGATTCTGAGGAACTGTTTGAGTTCAGCATGCTGGCAGAGCTGGTATTTCTACATCTGTGGTTTATTTTTCCATTTTGTGCCTTTGTCCTAAGTGTTTCTGAAAGATAGCAGTAGGATGAAAAAAATAAAATAATAAAAATATATCCAGTACATGGCAGACCTACTCTGAGTTTCAATCTGATTCCAGCATCTCATTACACCTCAGCTTTCACAGTATCCTCATCATGTCATGGATTTAACAAAAATATTATACAAATATATTAAACATTTCTATTAAAAAACACAATAAGATTTATTCTTTAAAAAAAAAAAAAACCCAACCCTGATCTAACCTTGTTCCCACAACACATTGTGGGTTATATTCAATGTAAAACACAGAAGACTCACCTTCAGGAAGAATTTCAGCTGACACGTCCTGTATTCCAGTTGTTCAAGATGCCAAACACAAAGATCTTGAAAATATTAAACAGCCCTGAGATTTAGAGACTGCAGGACATTCAAACCATATCCAAATGCCACTGACATGTTCCTGGAAGTGTCAAATCATTAAATATTGTTGTTTCTGATGATTTTTTCCCCCACTAAATCACAGAGAATTTCACATATGGTGTATAAACCAAAAGGACACAGTTCCAAATGTTAAATACAACACTGGTTTAATCATTATGACATGAAAAACAATAATACTGCGCTTTTATTTGTATTTGGTTAACACTGCAGGGTACTTAAAGGTACCAATTTAAGAGGATTTTTTTTCTAGTACACATATGCATAATACACAGAGAGAAAAAATAAGTGCTTGCTGTAAAATGTGCAATAAAAAATAATACTGTAGAGAACAAAAATAGAATAATAAAGATTACATCGTGGGTAATTTTTTTTGCCTGATGAGCAAATTCTTGCTATGTAATGGCCTTTGAATTCCATATAATAATAATAATAAACTTTATTTTGTATAGCGCCTTTAAAATAAGTTTCTTAAAGCGCTTGACATAAAATATGAAATTAAAAGATACACATATTACAGACAATAAAAATAACCATACAAAAATAAAAACCCAATAAATAACAAAGAAGTCGCATAAAAGCTACCCTAAAAAAGTAAGTTTTAAGATGGGATTTAAAAAACCCCAGGGATTCTGCATTCCTTATCTCTGAAGGGAAGGGAATTCCACAGTTTGGGAAGCAAAAGCTCGATCACCCACAGTTTTTAGCCTTGTTTTTTGGGCAGTTCGAAGACCAGCTTCAGAGGAGCATAGAGCACGTGAGGGTATGTAGGGGGTTAACAGCTCACGCAGATATTGAGGGGCCAAATTATTCAAGGCCTTATAAGTGAGCATGATCATTTTAAACTCAATACAAAAACTAACAGAAAGCAATTGCAATTTTTTCAAGATAGGTGTGATGTGTTCCCTTGCACTGGTCCTAGTCAGAATTCTAGCAGCTGAATTTTGTACCAACTGTAATTTACTTAGGGTAGCTTTAGGAACTCCGGCCAGCAAAGCATTACAGTAGTCAAGACGTGAAAATACAAAAGTGTTGATCAACTTTTCAGCCACAGAGAAAGTCAGCATGCACTGTAAAAAATGTCCGTAAATTTAACAGTAAAATACCGTATAAATGCTACAGGATAGAACCGTATTTGACAAAACTTGCAATAACCGTAGAATTTACAGTGAAAAACTGTAATTAGTTTTACAGAGTAAGACCTTAAAGTTAACATATAAAAACAATGAATATAAAAATATAAAAATTTACAATATACTGTATTAGTTACCATAAAAAAATTATACTTTTGTCTTTCTATTTTACAAAAGGGAAATACCACAATGCAGGACAGAGGACACAAATAATTATTACATATGTTTGATAAAATCATCTTTGTCTATGTAACGTTGTAATATAACGACTTCTAAAAAAATTGTATGCTTAAATTGTCTGCCTAAAAAGCTTAAAAATGTCCACCTTGACACTTGTCTATTTGATTTTGAGAACTGAAATATTGTTTTGCTGCAATTAACAGTGATTTTACAGTTTTCATGTTGTGTGATCAAAATTTCTGAAATCTGTTTTGTCTCTGTCCTCAGGAGTTTGTTTTAAGGTAGGAAAAATGTAACAAGCATTTGAAAAGGTAACCGTTATGCATCATCCAATCATGATAAACATTGGGCCTTGGCGCCAGTGTGCAAAGAATTTGATTGGCTGAATACTGATTGGTCGAAGCACACGACAGCGTTTGCTTTCTCATATTTGAGCAGTGGCCAAATGGCGATTCTTGCGAAGCATTGTCAGAGCTGAACTACAAATGGTAAAAATATTCTTTAAGATAAATGTGTATGGGCACATTGGATTAAACTGTTTTAATCAGTGTGTGGATTTCAACACGAGTGTATCCTGTCCCTGTTTTCATGACGCATAAGCATGTCTAGGCAGCGCATATAGTCCGACTTGCAAACTCCAGCCCGGTATGTGAAACATCATTTAGGTGTTTAAAACAGCAGTAGAGTGTTTGTTCATGTGGTTAAAATGTTTAGCTGTTATTTCTGTGGAATATCAATGCAAACCCTTCGGGAGCATGTTTTACATGTCAAACTTCACCGTGATGAACCACGAGGTGTGTTCAAGTGCGCCGCTACAGATTGTCACGAAACGTTTCGATCATACGGGGCATTTAATGCTCATTTTTACCGTAAACATAGTCCATGTATTTTTTCCGCTACAAAAACCCTAAAGGGATAGTTGACCCCAAAATGAAAATTCTGTCATTATTTACTCGCCCCCAGTTTGTTCCAAACCTGTATACATTTCTTTGTTTTGCTAAACACAATGGAAGAATGTCAGTAACCAAGCAGGGATGAGGTCTGTTTGCTTACTGACATTCTTCCAACTATAAATGGTATTAAATAATGTTGTTTGTTCTATTTAATAAATTTCATATTCTGTTTATTATACAGTAACAGTGATGCAAACAAATTATTGTGATTGTTAAAGTAACTGCTCAACTGTAAAGTTTGTCTGTAATCTACTTACACTTTTGTCATTCTAAATTAGTGCCTGATTTGGAATAAGAATAGGGCAATAAACCGTGATGATATTTTTCATTTTGGTTGAACTATTCCATGTCCAACTAAGTACTTTTTTTTTTTTACAGCACAAATTTCCAAAACCCCAAAGCAAACTGTCTGTTCAGCTCCAGGATCTTTTCTGTCCCAGTTCTTGTTTTCTGTTCTGAGTTCTTGACGCTCATCTCTCAACACCTCTTTACACTTTAAAGACCTCACAGGGATACCACTTATAGAGACCTTCCTGAACAGCATTGCCAGAAAAGGAAATAGACTGTTGAACTTCATGAGGAATGTTTGTGCAACTAAGAACAAGCATGTCTTACAGGCTATCACAAAATTAAAAGTTTTGAGAGGACAGACAAATGGTTGCTCCTATGAGGTGAAGGACATGATTCTTCTACTTGAAAGAGGAGAAAGAGGAGCTCCTTCTTCATTATGTAGAAGAGACAAGCCTCGCAAAGGATGTAGAGTTGGAAAACCTGCCTGTGACACCTTGCTTTATTGTGTGTGGTAAGTATAAGTATTTACATATTTTCCACAACACAGACTAATAACTCGGTTTACAAAAATATTCTAGTTCAAAGGTTTAGATACACTAGAAGCTAAATACTGTAAGATATTAGATAAATCATGAGCATTTCTGTGTTTTGTGATTATTGTTCACAAGTGTCTCGTTTAATCTGAAACTTAAAACTTATCAAAATAAACCCATTTCTTGCAAGTTATCTGCTTTTTGACATCTGCATATTTCCCCTTTCTAAAACTGACTGACCCTGTATAATGTGCCAGATTTGTCTTTAAAATATGTGGACATTTGGTAATAGTTGTGTATGAGTCTTATAAAGACGAGGGTTATGATCAGATATTTGGATGCTGGAAATTCAAAGCATGTTCAGGACCTGGTGTAATTTGTTCATCTTTTGTGTAACATCTAAACCATCTAAACCTTTGAACTAGGTTATTTTATTAAATGGAGTTAGTAATTTGTGTTGTAGAATGTGTAGAAAGCTATTGTGATAGCTTTTTCAGGGCAGTACTAAATAAACTGTTATGTGTATGTGTCAGGAATCCACCTGCCACGCCTCCTTCAGAGGCTGCCTTTGCCGCTGCGCGCTCCCAAGCGTGCAGCGCAAATCACACACAGCTGAAGCGCATTATGAACTCTCTCCCTGCCTCCATATAAACCACTCACTCACCCACACTCGGGGTCCGTTATTGTAGGTTCATGCGTGGTCGTGCAGGTTCCTGCTGTGTGTGTTCGCGCTTCCGCTGCTTCCGCTGCTTCCGCTGCATACTCTCTCCTCCCGGACTCCGCGTCCTTTCCACTGCCGCGTTTGGCTTTCCCAGCGCACCTCGGACTAGAGACGCTTCCCCGTCGCTTCACCCCGTGCCGCGCTTCCTTCTTCACGCACCGTGGATGTATTCTTTTGAACTGCCGTTTGCCGGATTATCCCGATTCTGCACGGGTATTTTGTGTTGGCTCTGCCTTTGCTGAATAAAGTTTATGTTTGCCGTTACTCCGGCTTCCGCCTCCATACCTCGCATAACAGAATAACGGACCCCTGAAAAAAAAAACAAAACAAAAAAAAAAAAAAAAAAAACAAGGGGACAAGACATGATCGGATTAACGCCATGGTCCCGGCGCGAGCCGTGCCTCGGAGGACGGGTTCGCTCAGCCACGATCAAGCGGCAGCCAAGCTCCGCCCCCGGGAAAACCCGGAAGCTCGCAGCCGCTCGGCACGCCGGCAGCGCCACGCCCCCCAAATGACGTCATAGGACTCCCGGCTCGCTTCTCCGGCAACAGGGCTGAGTGGAGCGTGTTTTTACGGAGCGTAGAAGGTTACATGGAGGCGTATCCGTCCAGCTTCCTTACGGAGAGTGCTAAGATCGCGTTCCACATCTCTCTACTGACTGGGGAAGCACTCTCTCTTGCCAGTGAGTTGTGGGATGCGACTGGAGGAGAGTTCCGCTCCTGCGCCCGGTTCCTGCAGCTGCTCACCAAGGAACTTGGGATGACCACGGCTGATCTCCATCTCCTCACCCCTGGCCCCGAGAACGCTGTTCCGCGCCAGAGCTTCCAGGAGGTCTCCGCCCTGCTTCAGAACCTCCAGGGGAGGTCCGCTCCGCCTCAGGTTCTCCAGGGGATCACCGCCGTACTCCAGGCCATCCAGGACGGCTCTGTCCCGCTACAGGACCTCCGGGAACTCTCCCTTCTGCTCCAGAATCTCCGGGACGACTCCGTTCCGCTCCAGGGTCCTGTGGAGAGCTCCGTTCCGCACCGGGTGTCTACAGAGTGCCCCTCTTCGTTCCGGAACGGCCCTGAGAGCTCCTCCCCGTTCCCGTGTCCCGAGGAGAGCTCCGTTCGGCCCCAGGACCTCCGTGAGGGCTCGGCTCCAGCCCCGGACCTCCGTGAATGCCCGGCTCCGTCCCAGGATTTCCCGGAGAGCTCCGTTCTGTCCCAGGACCCCCGTGAGAGCTCCGTTCTGTCCCAGGACCTCCGTGAGAGCTCCGTTCTGTCCCAGGACCTCCGTGAGAGCTCCGTTCTGTCCCAGGACCTCCGTGAGAGCTCCGTTCTGTCCCAGGACCTCCGTGAGAGCTCCGTTCCGTCCCAGGACCTCCGTGACAGCTCCTCTCTGTCCCTGAGCGAACCCGTGAGCTCCTCTCCGTCCATGAGCGAACCCGTGAGCTCCTCTCCGTCCCTGAGCGAACCCGTGAGCTCCTCTCTGTCCATGAGCGGACTCGTGAGCTCCTCTCTGTCCATGAGTGAACCCGAGAGCTCGGCTCCGCTGCAGAGAGTCCCCGAGAGCTCGGCTCCACTGCAGAGAGTCCCCGAGAGCTCGGCTCCGCTGCAGAGAGTCCCCGAGAGCTCGGCTCCTGACGTGAGCTCCTCTGTGCTCCCAAGTCCCAAGGAGAGCTCGGTTCCAAGCCCATGCACCTCTTCAACCAAGGGGATCCCGGAGCACACAACTCGTCTCAGAGACTGCGAAAGGGACGTCGTCCCGTTGCCCCCGGGCTCCACCGGCGACGGTTCGCCCACAGTCTTCCAAGAAGCAACGGCTCGCCCACAGTCTCCTGAGGCGATGCCACCTCTCGTTCCCCAGAGCTCTCCACTCCACTCCAAGACTGCGAAAGGGACGTCGAACCGCTGACCCTGGCTTCATCCGCAGGCAACGGCTCGCCCCACAGTCTTCCAAGAAGCAACGGCTCGCCCCACGATCACTCTGTAGGCGATGCTACGTCACAGACCTTCTCTCTTCCCAAGGGGTCCCCAGAGCACTCACCTCAGTTCCTGGACTATGAAGGGGATGTCGAACCACTGCCCCCGGCTGCATCTGCAGGCGACGGCTCGCCCCACAGCCTCCAAAAGGGTGACGGCTCGCCCCACGAGCACTCTGAGGACCAAGTCACGTCACAGAGCTCCTCCCACGGCGACGCCTCGCTCCCGAACTCTTCCCACGGCGACGCCTCGTTCCCGAGCTCCTTCCTCGGTGACGGCTCGCCTCAGGACCCCTCTCACAGTGACATCCTGTCTCCAAGCTCCCTGGACAAGGACAGGTCACTCCTGTGTTCCCTGGAGGGTGAACTCACAACGATGAACCCTGCTGAAGTCATCAGTCAGCCTCTGTGTTCAGTCAGGGGCATCGCTCCATCTCCGGTCTCCACCCCGAGGGTCTTCCAGCCGGTAAGCCTCGCCGAAAGCTCTGCCCTGCTTCCGGTAGTCACAGAGGTTGTCTCTCCATTCCAGGTCGACGTGGGTGGTGAGGTCCCGTTGCTGTCCTTCCCGGGTAACGCCGGTCCGTTCCAGGTTGCTGCCAGGGACGTCATGCCGTGTCAGGTCTCCAGGGCTACCGCCTCTCAGCTCCAGACCACCGCAGGGGAAGTCGCTCCGCTCCTGGTCTCCGTGGGGGTCATCTCTCCGCCTCCTGTCTCTGCTGAGGGCGTCGCTCTGCTCCAGGTCCCCACCGTGGGCGTCACCCCCTTCCGGGTCTCCGCTGTGGCCATCTCACAGCTCCAGGTCTCCGCCGAGGACCTGCAGCCGCCTCCTGTCTCCGCTGAGGGCGTCGCTCCGCTCCAGGTCGCCAGGGGAATCGTCTCTCCGCCTCCTGTCCCCGCTGAGGGCGTCGCTCCGCTCCAGGTCTCCAGGGGTCATCTCTCCGCCTCCTGTCCCCGCTGAGGGCGTCGCTCCGCTCCAGGTCTCCAGGGGGGTCATCTCTCCGCCTCCTGTCTCCGCCCAGGACGCCGTTCCGCTCCGGGTCTCCGTAGGGGTCGTCTCTCCACCTCCTGTCTCCGCCGGGGTTGTCGTTACGCTCCGGGTCTCCAGGGGGTTCGTCGCGCTGCCTGCAGCCTTCGCTGAGGGTGTCGCTCTGCTCCAGGTCTCCATGGTGGATGTCTCTCCACCTCTGGCTTGCGCCATGGACTTTACCCCGTTCCTGGCCTCCGCATGGGGCTGTGTTCCGTCCCGGCTTTCCGCAGGTGTGGTCGCTTCGCCTGGGGCCCTTCCTTGCTGTTCCTGGCTCCGTGAAGGCTCCGGCCGGGTCCCCTTCGACCCTGGAGGACTGGAGGGGCCCTCCTCCGAGTGCCCGGGCCCACCGGTGCCGCCCCTTTGGGGGGGGGGTGGTGTCAGGAATCCACCTGCCACGCCTCCTTCAGAGGCTGCCTTTGCCGCCAAGGCCTCCCGCGTGCAGCGCAAATCACACACAGCTGAAGTGCATTATGAACTCTCTCCCTGCCTCCATATAAACCACTCACTCACCCACACTCGGGGTCCGTTATTGTAGGTTCATGCGTGGTCGTGCAGGTTCCTGCTGTGTGTGTTCGCGCTTCCGCTGCTTCCGCTGCATACTCTCTCCTCCCGGACTCCGCGTCCTTTCCACTGCCGCGTTTGGCTTTCCCAGCGCACCTCGGACTAGAGACGCTTCCCCGTCGCTTCACCCCGTGCTGCGCTTCCTTCTTCACGCACCGTGGATGTATTCTTTTGAACTGCCGTTTGCCGGATTATCCCGATTCTGCACGGGTATTTTGTGTTGGCTCTGCCTTTGCTGAATAAAGTTTATGTTTGCCGTTACTCCGGCTTCCGCCCCCGTACCTCGCATAACAGTATGATAGTCATATATGTAAATACACAATTACCTTGCTACATGTACATGTCTTCATTGAACTAAAATGTATCTACAGGACGCTCCTGCTATGCTGCTGTTCGCAAGAATGTGAACGATGACATCACTACTTTCATCGCTGCTGTTTGCCTAATGTTCGGCAGTTACTACAGTTTCAACATTCACTACCCTACTGAACTGGCGTCAGTGCTTGAATTCCTGCAAAGGTATTTGAAAGACACCTCGGAGGGGAGGTTCACTTAATATTTACAGAGTTTCAATGTTTTTTCTTTCTTTTCAAGGTGTTTTTTCATCATCAATCCCGAAAAGGGCACAAAAGTTGTGGAAAAGAAGAACAAAGAGCGACTCCCAGTGAACCCAAGAGCCTTCACCCTAATCTCTGACCTTTCTGATCATGAGTGGTGAGAGACTTTGTAAAGGTGGCCTGCAAATGGTTTCCCAGTTTAAATTTTATGAACATTGAAATGTTAATGACTTGCGTTGTAACCACATGTTTAGTGGTAGCTATACTCTGTAAGCACTTGTGCCTTGTTCTGCTTTAGTAGTTCTTACATTAAATGTTTATCTGAACCGTTACCTACTGTATCTTCCCAAGCTCAGTTTAAAGTGGCAGTTAGATAGCAGAAATTCTTTAAATTCTGAGTCTAAATTTTTAAATGAATGATCTTAATCTGATCTTAAGCCACTCTTTACTTCTGTTAAAACACGAACAGAAAAATACATTTATTGTTTTAAATGCCTGCCAGTCTTTAATAAAAAAAAATACATGGGACCACACTGATGTCCAAGTCTATTAATAGATTTTGATGGGTTTTGATGATTTGATTTAGGTTTGTGTTCAATTAGAATGAAAGTACTCTTAATAGTTTCTAAAAGATAAAATCTGAATGTTTAGAAATGTAACTTATCTCTTCTAGCTCCCAGCTAGTGTAATTTAAATGATGCTTTGAATTCACTGTGGTTATTTATAATAAAAAATAGTTTAACAGCATTTACATATTTAATGTTTTTTTCCTTAGTTTAAATAGTTTCTTGTCTTCTTTGTGAAATAATTATAGGTTTTAACTGTAATTAATACAAAATAAACAGTTTTAAGAGAATTAAACAGTTCTGAACTGTAAAAAAGATGGTTATAACCCGTAATTATTACAATGTAAACCCTGTATTTTGACGGGTATAAACTGCATTTTATAACAACATAAACATTGATTGAACAGTTATAAACCGTAAAAAAAACAATTAAAATCCATAAAATATACAGTACAATGGGTGCAATCCTGTAAAATGAATAACGTTCCTACCGTACTTTTGACGGTAAAGTTCTGGCAACCACAGCTGCCGTTTTTTTACCGTAAAATGTACGGTTTATTTTTTACAGTGTGGGACGTAATTTGGCAATGTTTCTGAGATGAAAAAACGATGCTTTGACAGTGCTACGAACATGATGGTCAAATGTTAAATTGGCATAAAATATCACCCCCAAATTTTTTTGTTTATTTTGGAATTGTAAAGCAGAGCCATCCAAAATTAAGATTACGGACTCTGCTTTACACAACTGATGAGGTGAACCAATAAGCATCAGTTCAGTCTTGTCACTGTTCAGACAAAGATAATTTTCAGACATCCATTTCTTGATCTCAGTAAAACATTGAGAGAGAGAAAAGACACAGGCATATTGACATTAGGTTTAGAATGTATATAAATCTGAGTGTCATCGGCATAAAAGTAATAGTTAAGACCAAGTGATCTTAAAAGCTGGCCAAATGGATAAATGTAAATACTAAAAAGTAATGGGCCCAAAGCCGATCCCTGAGGAACACCAGATTGCGCCACACCAACCTTAGACTTGCAATCCCCCATCAAAACAAACTGCTTACGGTCAGAAAGGTAGGACTTAAACCACTCTAATGCAGATTCAGAAACCCCAAAGATAGTCTCTAAGCGGTTGATCAAAATTGTGTGATCTGTAGTGTCCAAAGTGGCACTAAGATCAAAAAGAATCAATATAGATAGACGGCCGGAATCAGAAGCCATTAACAATTAATTAGTTGGGATGTACCGAATATTCGGCCACCGAAAGTTTTCGGCCGAAAATGGCCCAAAAGTGCATTTTCGTTTTTTGCCCGAAAGACTTTGATCACCGAAAAAACACGGCCGAAACAGTTTGTTGTGATGACGCAAACAGAAACTGCGGCCCGCACGTGCATGTCGAAAGCAGCATGTCTGCGGTGTGGACGTATTTCAGTAAATCTGAGAAAGACCCACAGATAGCGATTTGCAAAACATGTAATGCCGAAATTTCATCTGCAAAGACTTTCTCCACGTCGGGTTTAATTTATCACCTGAAATCCAAACATCCCGATCGCTATGCTGAATATGAGAGGAATGCGGCACAGAAAAGCAAAACCCCTCCGAGCATGCGCACTCCGTCTGTGGCGGACGTTTTTGAAAAGGCAGGAAGTTTCCCAGTGATGGTGTTGTATTGTTGTATCTTTAAGCAGTTGCACTTGTTCTGAATGCACTTTGTTTTTATGAAAGAACATATTTAATTTTACAACCTTTCAGCAGGGCAGAGGGCCTGTACATTATTATTTAATGTACACATGAGTGCATTTAAGTTAAACATTTAAGTTTGAATTTGTATTTATTTTATCCTGTGCATTGTTGCAATGTGCTATAAATAAATATTTTCATAATTTGTAATTGATTTATTCTTTGAAACTTTAATATTAATTTATGCAATTGAAATGCCTTGATTTTTAGTAAGTTTAGTACACAGTCATAGACATAAATGCAATGGTAATAATAATAATTGGCATAATTTATTTCGGTGTTTCGGTTTTCGGCCTTGCTTTTTTCTTTTTCGGTTTTCGGTTTTCGGTTTCGGCCCAGAATTTTAATTTCGGTGCATCCCTATTAATTAGTGACCTTAACTAACGCCGTTTCAGTGCTGTGGAGTTTACGGAAACCAGTCTGAAGTGGCTCAAAAAGATCATTAGTAGAGAGTTTGCTCTAAAATTTTGGCGAGGAATGGAAGATTAGAGATGGGACGAAAATTGTTTGGATTATCAAAACAATTTTATGTTACATATTCATGTTGTTAGTTTTTGGTACTGGGGTGACAGCAGCAGGTTTAAGTGCTGCTGGCACAACACTGGTTTACAGAGAGTTATTGATAATTCTCAAAACAACAGGAGTGAGGGAGTCAAAACAAGATTTAAAAAGACAAGATGGTATCGGATCAACTCTGGAAGTTGAGGCTTTCAGTTTTGAAACCATATTACGTAATGACTGGGAGTCATGAACAGCAAAGTTAGAGAGACAGATACCAGAGATTGCAGACACACTTAAAATATAATACATAGGTGAGTTGAAGCTGGAACATTAGAGAGGCTGTGATTTTTAAGCAGCTTATTGATTGAGTGAAACAGTTGTTTAGGGTTTTTCTGATTTTTGACAATTATCTGAGAAAAATACACAGATCTGGCTGACTTCATTTCAGCCTTATATTTAAGTAAGCTGACTTTCCAGGCCTGGTGATGAACAGTTAAACCTGAAATGCACCATCTACGCTCCATTTTGCGACACAAAGCCTTCATTGTACGCAAATCATCATTGTACCACGGAGCAGAGCGTGCAAGAGAAACAGATCGTGACTTCAAGGGAGCCAATGTGTAAAGGCCAGACTGGAGGACGGAGTTCAGCATAAAAACGTTATCATCCAGATCATGAGATAGAGAATCACAACTTAAAGAAGAGTCAATAAAGTCAGTGGGATCAATAAATCTACACTTGCGATAATTATTGATGCGAGAAGAGGTAGTGTTCATGACAGGTAACTTCATTTTGAAAAAGACAGCCCGGTGATCAGACAGACCTAAATCAGAAGTTGAAAAAATGAGACACAAATGAACCGTTGGAAATCACAAGGTCTATAGTGTGGCCTTTGTCATGCGTAGGACAGTCCACGAGTTGGTCTAATTCAAAGCACTCCAATATGGACAAAAAGTCTTTAGTTATTGTGGAGTCTTTTACATCCATATGGATGTTGAAATCACCCAGGAGAAGAATTTTTTTAAATCTGACGCAGAGAAAAGACGACATATCAGATAAAAAGTCTTTATTTGACTTAGGAGGCCTGTAGACTGTAGCCACTGCATTAAAAACAAGGGGCAGAAACACTCAAAACAAGGCACTCAAATGAGTCAAATTTGGGGGCAGCCACCATATGCAAGTTGACCTGTTGATTGTGTAACACAATGATACCCCCACCTCTGCCAGAAAAAAGCAAAAAGACAAATAATCCATAGCCAGCAGGTGTTAGTTCATTAAAAAGAAGATCGTCAGATTCTTTGTGCCACGTCTCAGTTAAACAGACAAGGTCCAGCTTTTGTTCTAAGATAATGTCAGATAAAATTACAGCTTTGTTGTTGACAGAGCGCGCATTAAACAGTGCTGATTTCAGCAGACACGAGAGAGGAGATGAATTCGATGCAACCTCCCCATGCCTGAGAGCTGATAAATTATTAAAATTAACCCCTGTAGGTCTAAACAACAGTCTATGGGGTTTGCACAGAAATCTCAGATAAGGTTTAGATCTTGAGCTCTTAAAGCTCCGCCTTAACGAGCGATGTATGTAATGCTTAGGTCACAATATTTCAGCATGACTGCAGAGAACACGTACATCTTTCGCCAAATCACAATGTCTGTTCAGGTTCAACAACTGGTATGCAGTGTACCTGAGAGCCATTCGGGGAGGGTCCACACCAACAGCAGCCTCACAGCGGTGTAAGCAGTGTACGTCCTGGACCAGGCAACGAAACAGTAAGGTCCAGTAAACAGCACTAAAACAAAAGCAGTAGATAAAAGCAGTAATCCAACATGCGAAGCATGAATCCACATCACAAAAAAAGACGCAAATTGTCTTCACTGGCTCAAAAAACGACTAAAATAAAAATATACGGGGGAGAGGAGCGGCAGCCAAAACCTTTCAACCGGAAGTTGTGTTGGAGGCAGGAAAAAACAGGTAATAAAGTAAATACTTTAAAATAAATATGTATATTTTTTCATGCTCATTTTTTTTTATAGCTAAAATCACAGTCGGATAAACATGTACCGTGCTTCAATGTTAAAGAAACAGTGCTACACCAGCAACGGCAACACCGTGTACTGCAAACGACCAAGTAAGCATCATCATCATATAACCATATACGCAATAGACAGAAGTGCAAAAGAACTATCAAACGTGTCTTTGGTCTTGAAGTTGTGTGTGTATGTGTGTGTCCTGATTATCTGATGTACACCGTGCCTTATATTTAAGGCTTATTACTCCTTCATTTGCTTATTCTTTCTTTTTTGCTGTGCTGCCAAGCTCAAAGTGAATTGTGCAAAATTCAAATGAATTCTTCAAAATGATCTCAAAATCCCCTTTAATACTGAATACGACTCGAATCCAAACACCTGACTAGTAGCTCAGAGGTAAAGAGGCATCAAAATTTTCAGATCCCGAATCCAGGCCTTCATGCATGCTCGTAGGCTGCATTTGAATGAATACCAAACGTATGAATTCTTTATTACCGCATTATCTGTGTAAAGCTGCTTTGAGACAATGTCCAATGTTAAAAGCGCTCTTCAAATAAAAATTAATTGAATTAAATCGAATTTACATTAAAAAGACTGTGTTTTCATTTTGCACGAGAAATCTTCTCCTCACGATAACAAAATGCGATCTTTCTGAGCTCAGGAATAGAACGAGTAAAGCATCCCGAGCATTAAGACTGGACCAGTTACGAAATGTCCCAGTGGAAAACTTTACACAATATTTGGCCCAAGCGCCGCTGGCAGGTCACACTGGACGGGAAGATTTATTTCAGGGGAAAGGAGGCATGCATAAATAGTTACTGCAAGATTAAGCCCTAGCAATTTGCATAGAATTTTTTATACAGGCTTATAATTTATTTATAGAGAACAGAATTTTCTTTGTCTTCAGGAAACAGCTCCAGAAATTGAACCACTGCTCATGCTGTTCTATGGGGTTACGTATAGAAACAATAATGTTTCATCGAGCGCATTAATAATAACCGATTGTTCAAAACACAGCTGGAACTGCTGCCCGAGTTGTGCTTTTATGCACTATAAGTTTGACAAGTAACCTCAGTAATCTACTTTTATTCTTCTTCTATCCAAATTGAAACCTGTCTCCTGATGAAGGTATGAGCATCTACATCATCTTTGCGTATTAATGCAGTTATGATGTGGTACAAATTATTATTTTTTTTTCCTGAATTATTACAGGTTCCTTTTTTTATAGCTTAAACAGAGCTAATAACTTGTATTGTGACATGCAGCGTTAAGTAAAGTTATAATTGAACATCAAACTGCTAGGAAACTTCTGGGAAATGTATAATGGATGGTGCAGAATACAATAGTGTGACTAACTGCAATTAGTGATGCAGTATCAGTGAATCCTGAGCATAAAGCAAGAGAAAATGGTGGTGAATCAAGGAACTGGGGTGTAACACTTTGATTTTAAGGATTTAATTATAATGACATCAGACCTAAATTATCTAAGAAATCCCTAGGAAACGAATGTAATAACTTTTGTAATTTTTAAGGTGAATCAAGTTCATCTAAAGACTCTGCAGGATTTGACTTGCCCTACAGACCTCTCTGTCTGGGTATTCTTATTAAATAAACCTTCATTCACACTTTACTAAAGCAGAAGAACCTGCTTGTCATCGACCTTCATCATAAACTGCCCATGTGATCACCTGTATCTGCAGTGGATTTTTTTCAGCATTGGGTCTTTCAATATGTACATAATCAAGGTTTTGAATCTTTTTATGGACACATGGAATGATTAGCTGAAAATCCAGCTGTGTGCATGACACATGAGGCATGTGGCAGGACTGAAAAAGCAGCCGTTACTGCTGACAGACATGAAGTGTTTTAAGGATGCCCTAATAAATAACACTCGTTGCTGAGAGGGTCTGTAAGCAAGGCATAAAAAAGCCGCAGTGCTTGTGTACATTGATTAAATGTATGCTTTGTGACATGAAAGGTTTAACTTATAGACGTTAGGCAAATGAAGATTTTAGCTCACGCAGATAATCCTTCAGAATACCTGCAGAAAAAAAACACACTGACTCATCACACTGAGGAACTCAGGCTGAGTCTGTGTGTGTGTGTGTGCTTAAATTCACCTGTTATGCCATTGATGTCAGGGTACAGCTCTTCATCAAGACTGATGGACGAGCTGTCTCTCAAATGCATCACGTAGCTTCTTTTTAACAGACCCACGACCTATACAACACACACACACACACACACACACACACACACACACACACACTTTAATTATAAGCTTCCTATTCCAAATCAATCAAAACGGATAATTCACTATATAGACAAAAGTACACCTTACTTTTTAAATCATAATAAGCACACACTTTTATAAGATGTCTTTGGATGTAGTATTAGAAAATGTTATTTAAACTAGCAGACCCAAACCTGCTCCAGCATGACATTGCCCTTGTGCACAAAGCTGACTCAATGAACACATGGTTTACATGGGTTGGACTTGCTGAATGCACCCCAGGCCTCATCACCCTACATCAGTACCTGACTTTACAAATGCCCTTGTTCTAAATGAGCAAAGATCTCTAAAACTTAACTCCAAAATTTAGTAGAGCAAATGGGGACTAAATGTGGAATCTGATATTCAAAAAGCTAATTTACAAGCAATAATACAGCCATTAATATCAAAATATTGGGCAACAAAAGTGAGTACACCCCAAGTGAACATATCTCTAATAAACTAATTTATAATCCTGTCCATCGTCGTCACTCCCAACGAAACCTCAACATCTTCAGCTCTGCTACCTCCAGCTCCGCCTCCTGTCTTTTACTCAATGCCACTGTCTCTAAACCATACATCATCTCAGGTCTCACCACAGTCCTATAAACTTTCCCTTTTACTCTCACAGATACTCTTCTATCACAAATCACTCCTGCCACTCTTCACCCACTCCACCCTGCCTGCACTCTTTTCTTCACTTCTCTAACACACTCTCCATTACTTTGCACTGTTGACCCCAGATACCTGAACTCCTCCACATTCTTCAACCTCTTCTCTACTGGCAACCGCACAACTCCACTGCCCTCCCTCTTATTCACACACACGTGGTCTGTCTTAGTCCTACTGACTTTCATTCCCCTTCTCTCCAGCGCATACCTCCACCTCTCCAGGCTGTTCTCAACCTGCTCACTACTCTCACCACAAATCGCAATATCATCCGCAAACATCATAGTCCATTGAGACTCCTGTCTGACTACATCCGTCAACCTGTCCATCACCACTGCACACCGGAAAGGGCTCAGAGCCGATCCTTGATGCAATCCAACCTCGATCTTAAACCAGTCTGTCGTTCCTACTACACACTTCACTGCTGTCACGCTGTCCTTGTCAGAATGCGGGTAGTTGGAGTTGAAGTGCAGGACGCCAGCAAGGTATATATTTAAAGTCTTTAATCACAAAAACAAATTTAGGCAAAACACAAAGTCCTAGCAGAACAAAAGGCAAAAAAACCAAGTGTCCGAAAACATATGACCACAGGCTGAACAGTCCACGTATGAAATGGAAAAAAAAAAAAAAACCAAAGTGTCCGAAAACATATACGACCACACCGTGCAGCGCAGGGGTAGGGCTGAGGGAGAACCAGTGTGAGTTTTAAAATATAGAAAAAAAAAACAAAAAAGCAAGAATCCGAGAAAAAACCCCGGAAGATCCAAAACCAAAACGAAAGGATCCGGGAAGCAAAAACGAGGGGCAGGAAAGTCTCAAAGGATCACTAAGCCGACGAGACGATCTGGCAGAAAATATGTAAATGAATAAAGGATGGAAGGAATAAAGACATTTGTTAACAGGTAAGTAGATCATATTCTTAGAAAATTACTACTATTAAATCTAAAAAAAACATACACACACACACACACACACACACACACACACACACACACACACACACACACACACACAACTGTATTACCTGAATAAAAACTTTCTTTTGGCTTCTCCCGTTAGGGGTCGCCACAGCGGATCATCCGCCTGTTTTATTTGGCACGTTTTTACGCTGGATGCCCTTACTTACGCAACCCTCCCCATTCCCTGGCCGGGGATCAAACTCGGGTCGTATCGGTGAGAGCTCCGCATCCTAACCACTAGATCACCAGGGACCATACCTGTATTACCTAAATGAGGTCAAACAAATGTATTATTTAATTAAAAATGTCCATTAATTTAATTTTATTTAATCAATTTAATTTGACAATATTATTTGACAATTACTCAATTTAATCAATATAAAAAAAATGTATTGCATTCATTCGATTTATTCTGGGGTTTTTTATATGATAAAATATTATTTTATATATTATTTAGCCAAGCAAGCATTTTATTTAAAATTGTTTTAAAAATATAAACTGTTGATGTTCACGAATGTTAATAATAAACTGCGTTAATAAAAAAACAACACGCAATTTTATGTTTTGCATTTCTTCCCCCTAACCGTAGCGTAATTGAAATGTTACATCCCTAATGTTTATATATTATCTAATATGTTAACATTTACATTTGAGGCATTTAGCAGACGCCCTTGTCCAGAGGGACGTACAAAAGTGCTTTGAGTCTCTAGCAATGAATAAAGCTACAATGGTATGTCACTGGTACGTATGTTTGTGCTAGAGAATACCTTATAAATATAGTAAAGTAAAAAAAGATTGGACTGTGATTGTAGTAAAACTTTCTTTCGGCTTCTCCCGTTAGGGGTCGCCACAGCGGATCCTCCGCACGATTTTTGATTTGGCACATGTTTTACGCTGGATGCCCTTCCTAACGCAACCCTCCCCAATTTATCCGGGCTCGGGACCGGCACTAGTAAACGACTAAATTGAATGGCATGTTGGACACACTTTTCTTGTGCTTTCTTTCTTGATTTGTTATTGATTTGGCTTTCTTGAAGGCTAGCTAAAATAAATCACATGTACTTCTAAGACATTTTGCTAAAAAATGTTTCTTCGCTTTATGTAAAGAGATTTCATGACAGTGTACAGTGTAATCTCAGCCACACATTTCTGAATGAGAAGAGGCACTTTGGGAACGCAGGCCTCTTTCTCCACCAGGCAGCTCAGCTACACTCCGAACACAGACGGGGGCGGGAGCTCGCTAAGGCGGGGAGTTGGCGCCTTCTACTGCTCCACATAGAGATAGATAGGTTTAACATGTTGCTGCGTTTAGAGTAAATATATACACAGATTACCTGGAACATGCAGTCAGATGAACTTGATTTAGATCATTGAATGAAGACCGCAATTGTGTTTACAGCTTACTACAGCTGTAAACACAAATACAACTACATCAGACCTTTAACAGCTCTATTCTTGGATTGGATTTTGCTTTAACAGCTCGCAGATTTTGACGCTGCATCGCTCACTAGTTGCTTTGCATAAACACATCTGACAAATAAAGACAAGTAAATGTAGTTTTAGTGCTCAGTTTTGTAGATTTCCTAGACTGCAGTGACCTGTAAGAGCATATGCATGAAATAGGGAATTGAGAAATCTTATAATTGTAGGCATACATTAAAAATAAAAAATAAAATTTAATGTAATGTTTCATTATAATTTGTTATATTTGACACTTTTGTCATTGTCATTTGTCATATTTGACTGTTCTGTGACATAAAATTGAATAGAAATAGAACACACAAATAAAATTTAAATATAATTTGGTTCCAATCATAAAAATAGGAGAATATTCAACAAATAAATACACTATGTGGGCAAAAGTATTGGGATACATGACTTTTACAGCACTATGTGGTTCTTTCACAAACTGTTACCAAAAAGTTGGAGACCAAAAACGAAACGGAGGGAATCGCCCTGCCGCAAATGATTAGCAGCACGATTCTGCTTCGATTTCCACCCGGAAGCTCACGGGCGCTTCTCGCAGGTCATGCTCGCATGCAAGCGTGGAATTCCTGGCTCACTTCTCCGGTGAGATGGCAGAGTGGGGGGGATTCCTATGGAACGCCAATGGAGGCGATTTTGGTTCGTATGGTTCGTATTCATCAGACAACTCCTGGGGATGTTCGGGATGACAACAGCGGATCTCCACGTCTGCACCTTGAGTTCCTCAGAGCGTGTCGCTCCGTTCCAGAGATCCTCCGATCTTAAAAATCTAAACTAGTCATTTTGAGTTAAAAGGAATGGTATTTATATGACATCAACTAATAATTATCATAATTCTATTATGACAAAAAGGCACCATTAAGGCCTCAGCTTACTTAATGCCAGATGACGTTTGGCTTTTACAAAGATGACATAACTGTGGCGCAAATTTAGGACATGAGGAAACTTCGCACACGAACACGTTAGATGACGAGCCTTCTGACTATTAATACAATTTTTTTTTATCAAATTTATAGTCACAGAGAGAATGTGACCCTGCATTAAGAATACTGAGGCCTTTACAGTTAATATCTAATCAATTAAATGAATGGATATAAAATATGCAAAATATGAGGAATTGCTACAGCACCGAGGCAGCATACCCGGCTGCGTGCTTGACCACTGGGGCCTGTGGATTACTACTATTAAATCTAAAAAAACAAACACACACACACACACACACACATTAGCATTTGGCATTAGCATTTGGTGTGAGTACAATTAGCTTCAGCATGCGTGCTCGCTCCAGCTCCAGGTTGAAGGTGTGGTTTAACGAGAGTGACGTCTCCTGACGTGAGCAAAGCTGCGCGAGCTCGTGTCACTCCGTCCACCTGGATGGCACAGAAGACGTCTTTAGCGGTGCGAGATCGCACAAGATCAGAGACTCCAAGCAGATGCACTATGAGGAGGCCTGACACTCTCTGGGCACACCTCGGTTGCTCTGCTAGAGTGTAAGGCCGGAATGACCCGACTGTATCCTGCCATCTGCAGTGTGGAGGAGATTGTGGCGACTCCTGTGTCTCTTGAAATGATCCCTTAGACCCGCCAATTAAAACCCTGAATCGAATCGAAAGAAGAGATTATTGTGTAATGTGAAAAGAGTTCAAAACATCATAATGTATTATAACATTACAAAACTTAAAGGGAAAAAAATCTGTTTTTATGTTGAACTTGAATCAATTTAAACTCGCATCATGAACCCTTCATCTAATCGAATGAAACTAATATTTCATAGAGGAACAAGGAGGTGTACAGTAAACATCTTCCATAGACCACTAAAAGGCATGGAATGCAAATAATTATGCTGTGCACAGTGAATAGTAAATCTAATTGGGAAACCCTGAGAAAAAAATAAAAAAAAGTTAATAGAAGCCCACAGGGGAACCAGCCGACCATAATTTGGCAACAACACACAAACTGGGTGACATCGTTATGAAACTACACATATTTTTACATTTTAAAGGGCAACCTGAACCAATGGATCGGGAAATCCATCATTGTCAATGCGCACTCTAAAGTTCAATGCCCAACTTTTTCCTCCAAAAACTGCACACTTTTGGACTCCATTTGATATCTCACCTCTGAACTCCTCTGGCACCCTCTCTATCTCTCTCCTTCTCCATGGATCTTCAACTATATCTTTCTCCTTCAACTTCTCTCCACTGACCCAGCAGTCCTTTTCTCTGGGATTGGGTTGTACCAAATGTTGCTCTCACTTTCAGTCACATGCCTTCGCTCTGTGAAGCAAGCTGTGTAGGCCTCATCCAGAGCCTGGGCTTTTCCTGAGGACAGCACCCAAGCATGACTACTCCTCTCCAGGTGCTGAAGGTAGACTCCCTGTCCAGATAGCTTACTCATACCCAAGGAGGTGCAGTACTCTGTGACTGGAGGCATCACTAACTCTGGAAGACCTGTATCTGCCATGTCAGCACAGTCAGCCATGTCAGCCTTCTGGCAAGCTCTGGGGTAGGTTCCATCCTTCCATCTCCCCTCAAACCCATTCTCCTTAATAGAGGCCTGTTTGGAAGCCTGGACCTTGCTGGAACAGCTTTCAGACTTGGGAGCTGGTTCACATCCCTGGAGATGGATGAGAGTTTGGCCCAGTTCTGTTTTTTGGACACTGTGATCTGTGTGTCTTGTAAATTTTACTTCCACCTCAGTCACTGAGGACGATAAAGAGCTGTGGATGAGCTCGGCCTTCTTTGGTCCATCTAAGATAAAGAGAATGAGAATGAGAGAGAGGAAGCGGATTGTCTATTAGACCATCTATTAGACCATATTTGACATAGACAAGGCGAGAAAGAAAGAGACAGGGAGACATCAAAATAGTCTCACTATTGTGAAAAATATATGTATGTATACCTAAATACTTGTGTAATTAGGGGGGGGAAAAAAAAATACAAAAAATGCATTTAGAAACAGTTGAGTTCCCCCTCCCCTTTCTCACAGTGGTTTGACCCACTGCCTGCTTTCCCAGTTCATCTCACCTACTCTACACACACACACACACACGAATCAGGTGTGTGTCTGCGGCTCAATTAATGTCCAACTCCATTAACTAGGGTATTTTATTCACTTTAAATAAAGGCGATTCTCTTTAATGTAGTTACTCATAAATTAGTTGCGGCAAAAATGCTGATTACCGATGTAATTTTTCATGAATCTGCTATATTAGTGATTAAAATATAACTTATCTAGTTGACATTAGGTTGTTTACAATAGCAAACTGACGAGGCACGTGTGCGCTCAATTAAAAATGCCGTCCGCATAACGCCAAGAGTAAATCTCAAAATAAAAGTCTCTCACAGCAAACAGCAAAATTAACATCAAATACTCAAATAAAGAAAACATAAATATAGCAACACAGGATTTTTGTAAAAAAAAAGGAAATTATCCCATTTATATTGCACTCATAACTCGTTACACACACACACAGTGCTGAAAGATTTATGATCAAACTCTTGATGTCAACCAAATGAGGGTTCCCCTTTTGAGTCTGGTTCCTCTAAAGGTTTCTTCCTCATAACATCTAAGGGAGTTTTTCCATGCCACAGTCGCCATGGCTGCTCATCAGGGATAAATGCACACAGTTCACCTCGACTGTTGATTTCTGTAAAGCTGCTTTAAGACAATGTCTGTTGTAAAAAGCGCTATAGAAATAAACTTGACTTGACTTGACTTGACTATTACATCTACCTGTTTTAGCTGTTAACTGGACCTCACATCATATTAATATTAGATAGATAGATAGATAGATAGATAGATAGATAGATAGATAGATAGATAGATAGATAGATAGATAGATAGATAGATAGATAGATTAATCGATTATTCAATTAATCGATCGATCGATCGATCTTTATTGTCATTGCATTGTACAGGTACACAGCAACAAAATGCAGTTTGACATCTACCAGAAGTGCAAAAAGTAGCAATCGTGCAAATAGTGCAGATAAATATGTGGCATATTTACAGCATGGAATATATATGTAAGCATATATACAGTGATTAAATATAAAGGCTATACCAGTGCAGAGACGTGAGGTACAGATAGATGTTCTAAGGCAATGTCATTGAAGAGGAAATGTGCAGAAGTGAAAGGTTATATTATTACACAAGCATGTACACACACAAGCATTGAAAAGATGATGATGATGATGATCAGGAATGTCTCTGTTCTCAGTCATGTTTACTTCACTGACTCCCTCTGTCTCATCCATGTTAGATTTACTTCTTGTTGCTTTCTGCCTGCTGATTATTAGCTTTGTAAACTAGTCTACATCTGTGGTGAGTGAGAGTCAGGACTTTATACACCAGTGGATTGAAAAAGACGCACAATGACAGGAAATCAGTTGATTGGCTGAAATCAGCGCGCAGTAAAAATAAAAAACAATTTTGTTATTTCACCAAATGAATGAATTAAAACTAAAGTAACGAGCCGGTTTAAAAAATGTAAGAAGTAAAAAGTACAGATATTTGTGTAAAAAGGTAATGAGTAAAAGTAAAAAGTAAATGTGAAAAATAAATAGTGGAGTAAAGTACTGATACCAGAAAAATCTACTTAAGTACAGTAACGAAGTATTTGTACTTCGTTACTTCTCACCTCTGCAGACCACACGAGCCAACCTTCGCTTCCCACGTGCATCAGTGAGCCTTGGCTGCCTGTGACCCTGTCCCCAGTTCACCACTGTTCTTTCCTTGGACCACTTTTGATAGATACTGACCACTGCAGACCAGGAACATCCCACAAGAGCTGGAGTTTTGGAGATGCTCTGACCCAGTTGTCTAGACACCACATTTTTGACCTTTTTAAACTCGCTCAAATCCTTATGCTTGCCCATTTTTCCTGCTTCTAACACATCAATTTTGAGGACAAAATGTTCACTTGCTGCCTAATATATCCCACCCACTAACAGGTGCCATGATAAAGAGAGTACCAGTGTTATACACTTCACCTTTTGTAGTGTTATAATGTCACCTGGTCGGTGTATATCAGTGTTGAAAGGCAAAGAAACTGTAAGCACCTCAAAGTTAATTATGTTCCAGTAGAACTCCAGATCCTGAACTGTTTTTATACCACAGTAAAGTGAAAAGAAAAGTTATGTCCTGTAGTCAATTTGAGGGTAAAATAAGGGTAAAAAGGGATGACAATATAAACATTATCCAAATGTTCAATGAACATACAAGTACCCGTCTATGGGCTTTTACTATAGAAACACCAACCATATTACAATTAACACATCAATTAAAACCTACACTCACCATTTACATTTTTCAGTTCTACACACACTTACATTTTTCAACCAGGTAGCAACACAGTGGCAAAATCATAGAGGTACAAGTCCAGAGTTTGTGAGAATGGGGAGGTTTAGGGGCTGATAATGTGATTTAACATTGGCATGGTTCGTATGATTTGAGTTGTTCAAAAATTGTTGCTCTTTTGGGATTTTTACACATATTAGACTCCATAGTTAAAAAAAGAATAGTACAAAAAAAAAAAAATAATAATAATAAAAAAACACCCAGTGAGAGAGTTCCAAGAAAATGGTCAGAATTGTTCAAGCTTACAGGCAGGAAACAATAACTCACATAATTACTCTTGACAACAATGCTGAGCAGAAAAGCACCACAGAACACCTTGGGCACCATGTCATAGGATAGTAAGATTTTACTAGTTTCAGAAGTGAACAGAAATCTGAAACTTGGTTCAACTGAATTAAGAAGTGAAAGAATGCAGAAATTAGTTAATGGACTACCACAGCTATTACAAAATCTTTATCTTAAACACAGGGCTGTGTTCTATTTAAAACTGTCTGTCTAGTTAGGGAGCACTTCAGGACAAAGTAAAGACTGTCGAGTAGAGTGTAGAGTGTACTGCACATGTCATTCCTGGAAAAGGAAATCTCATAATTCTGTTCAGAGGCTGAGAGCTTGATGAAAGCCATGAAAGATAAACTGCAACTATCTGAGTGGCACAACATGGAAATTTGATCATCACATCATCCCATGATTCTGATCCTTACTAAAATGGTCTGAACACACATCACTTAACTTTTTTTTTTTTTTTGGCAAAGTTTGTACTTTTTCGTGACATGTAGGAGGTGCGAGTGTGTGTGTCCCTGAACTAAAAGCTATTTAATCCCAGCTGTGTTCGGCAGTGAGTCAAAGACATGATGGAAAAGTTTGCTGAGAATGCAACCCGTTAAGTGTTTTTCCCAAAAAATACCAGCCCTAACACCCCCACCCTTACCCAAACACACACACACACACAGACACACACACACATAATTTGAGACATCCTGTGAGAAAGCAGCAGTGTTCTAAACCCCTTTGCTGCAAATCAAAAATAATTATCACTCCAGCGGACTCCAGTCATTTTCCAAATAAACAAAGCCATTTATTTTTATATATAAATATATACACAATATTTTCCATGTTTTGAAATAAATCACAATAATTGTTCAAATGTTTACAATAAGCATGATAGTACGTCATTATCTATGTCTGCCTTGATAACCTAGCATTGACTAGCATTTTTATAAATAGGCTAAGCTTTGTAGAACTGCCAGCTAGTTAAGTTAACTAGTTACCAGCTGCAAAATGCTGCCAGTTCAGGCACAGACACTAGCACCTTATCTGTATAAAAAGGGGGAAAACCTACCAACTATTCTGGAAATTTCTGTTTTTCCAATATTAAGTGTCAGCCATTAGTTTATTAATTAGTGATTATTGTTTGCCTATCAACTGTATCAAGTACATTTACCCACCTAAATGTTTGTATGTTTTTTTTTTTTCATGTCAACAGCAAACACTTCTATTTAAATGTACCACAATATACACTCCCTAACAGATTGCATTAGCTCAGCTACCGTAGGTCAATAAAACACTCATCGATCACATGACTGCAGCGAGTCAGTAGCTCCCGAACAGGACAATATTCTGAAATCTTATTATGCAATGTTTTGTGTGTTTAATAAAATATATATGATACAACATATCAATTACTGCCTTAAATCTGCAGCGGATTGCAGCTAAATACGTCTCTCTGCAGAGTAAACTGTGGTCTCCTTTCCCACAGTACCCATGACTTTACCCATAATGCAATTCTCTGGAAAGACTTTGTGTGTGTGTGTGTGTGTGTGTGTGTGTGTGTGTGTGTGTGTGTGTGTGTGCATGTCTGTAAAATAGCAAGAATTTCCCTAAAAGTCATTAACATCATCACCTACACCAACGCTGTTCTTGATCACATCAATAGCTGTGTGGATCAGGTGACTAGACCAAAAAAAATCAAAGTGTTCCCCAATCAGAAGCCATGGATGAACCAGGAGGTCCGTCTTCGGCTCAAAGCATGCAATACTTCCTTCAGGTCTGGAGACCGGGGGGCCTACAGCGTCGCCAGAGCCGATCTGAGGAGGGGAATCTGCAAGGCCAAACATGCTTACAAACAGCAGATTGAGGAGCACTTCAACTATGCTGACCCCCAACGCATGTGGCAAGGTATACAGGCTATCACTGACCGCAAAGGTCAGGTATTTAGAATTGCGTATAAAGACAGTATGCTCAGCTACAGACAGGCGCTAAAAGCTGCTAGAGCTGAACACCTGAGTAAACTCATAGAAAACAACAAAAACAATCCCAGGTTCCTTTTCAGTACTGTAGCTAAACTAACTACAAATCAGGGCTCTGAAAATTGTGTTCCATCACAGTTTAGTAGTGAGGACTTTATGAATTTCTTCACTGAAAAAATAGATAACATTAGAAAAACAATTGTGGCAGTTCAACCTCTGACACCATCTCCTGAGACAGTGTTACCTTCAACTCCACAACTCCACTGTTTTACATGTATAGGACAGGAAGAGCTGTATGATGTTATTCTTCTTCTTCTTCTTGATCTTTCGGCTGCTCCCATTAGGGGTCGCCACAGCGGATCATCCGTCTCCATACCACCCTGTCCTCTACATCTGCCTCTTTCACACCAACTACCTGCATGTCTTCCCTCACCACATCCATGAACCTCCTCCTTGGCCTTCCTCTTTTCCTCCTACCTGGTGGCTCCATCCACAGCATTCTTCTACCAATATAATTCATGTCCCTCCTTTGCACATGTCCAAACCAACTCAATCTCGCCTCCCTCACCTTGTCACCAGAACATCCTACATGCGCTGTCCCTCTAATGAACTCATTTCTAATCTTGTCCATCCTCGACACGCCCAACGAAAACCTTAACATCTTCAGCTCTGCTACCTCCAGCTCCATCTCCTGTCTTTTACTCAATGCCACTGTCTCTAATCCATACAACATCGCAGGTCTCACCACAGTCCTATAAACTTTCCCTTTCATTCTTGCAGATACCCTACTATCACAAATCACTCCTGTCACTCTTCTCCACCCACTCCACCCTGCCTGCACTCTTTTCTTTACTTCTCTAACACACTCTCCATTACTTTGCACTGTTGACCCCAGGTACCTGAACTCCTCCACCTTTTCCACCTCTTCTCCCTGCAACCGCACCACTCCACTGCCCTCCCTCTCATTCACACACATGTACTCTGTCTTACTCCTACTGACTCTCATTCCCCTTCTCTCCAACGCATATCTCCACCTCTCCAGGCTCTTCTCAACCTGCTCCCTACTCTCACCACAAATCACAATATCATCCGCAAACATCATAGTCCAGGAGACTCCTGTCTGACCTCGTCCGTCAACCTGTCCATCACCACTGCAAACAGGAAAGGGCTCAGGGCCGATCCTTGATGCAGTCCAACCTTCACCCTGAACCAGTCTGTCGTACCTACTGCACACTTCACCGCCGTCACACTGTCCTCATACATGTCCTGCACCACCCTCACATACTTCTCTGACACACCTAACTTCCTCATACAATACCATAACTCCTCTCTTGGCACTCTGTCGACGCTTTCTCTAAATCCACAAATACACAATGCAATTCCTTCTGTCCTTCTCTATACTTCTCCATCAACATCCTCAAAGCAAATAAGGCATCTGTGGTGCTCTTCCTCGGCATGAAACCATACTGTTGCTCACAGATGGTCACCTCTTCTCTCAGCCTGGCTTCCACTACTCTTTCCCATAACTTCATGGTGTGACTGATCAACTTAATTCCCCTGTAGTTACTGCAAGACTGCACATCTCCTTTATGCTTAAAGATCGGTACCAGCACACTTCTTCTCCATTCCTCAGGCATCTTCTCACCTTCCAAAATCCTGTTAAACAACCTGGTCAAAACTCCACTGCCATCTCTCCTAAACATCTCCACGCTTCTACCGGTATGTCATCTGGTCCAACCGACTTTCCACTCTTCATCCTCTTAATCGCTGCGCTCACTTCCTCCTAACTAATCCTATCTACATCCTGCTTCACCAACTCCACATCGTCCAACCTTCTCTCTCTCTGATTTTCCTCATTCATCAGCTGCTCAAAATACTCCCTCCACCTTCTCAACACACTCTCCTCACTAGTCAACACATTTCCTCTCCATCCTTTACTGCTCTAACTTGCAGTACATCCTTCCCAGCTCGGTCCCTCTGCCTGGCCAATCGGTATAAATCCTTTTCTCCTTCCTTAGTGTCTCATACAGCTCCTCATATGCCATTTCCTTGGCTTTCGCCACATCCCTCTTTACCTGCTGCCGCATCTCCTTGTACTCCTGCCTACTTTTCTCATCACTCTGTCTATCCCACTTCTGTTTTGCCAACCTCTTTCTCCTTATGCTCTCCTGCACTTCCTCATTCCACCACCATGTCTCCTTGTCTTGCTTTCTATTTCCAGATGTCACACCAAGTACTTTTCTAGCTGCCTCCTCATCACTCCTGCAGTAGTTGCCCAATCATCCAACACCTCTTCAACACCACCGAGCCCCTGTCTGACCTCTTCCCTGAACCTCACACTACACTCTTCCTCCTTAAGTTTCCACCATCTTATTCTTCGTTCAGTCCTCACTCTCCTCCTCTTCTTCTTCACCTCCAAAACCATCCTACAGACCACCATCCGATGCTGTCTAGCTACACTGTCCCCTGCCAACACCTTACAGTCTCCAATCTCCTTCAGGTTGCATCTCCTGCATAGCACATAGTCCACCTGTGTGCACCTTCCTCCACTCTTATCGTCACCCTATGATCCTCCTTCTTCTTAAAATAAGTGTTCACCACTGCCATTTCCATCCTTTTAGCAAAATCTACCACCATCTGCCCTTCCACATTCCTCTCCTTAAAACCATACCTACCCATCACCTCCTCATCACCTCTGTTCCTTCACCTACATGCCCATTAAAGTCTGCCCCAATCACCAATCGTTCTTTCCTAGGTACACCATCTACCACTTCATCTAATTCACTCCAGAATTTTTCCTTCTCCTCCATCTCACAGCCAACTTGTGGAGCATAGGCACTGATGACATTTATCATCATCCCTTCAACTTCCACCTTCACAATCATCACCCTATCAGAAACTCTCTTCACCTCCACTACACTCTTACTGTACTCTTCCTTCAGAATCACCCCTACACCATTTCTCTTTCCATCCACACCATGATAAAACAGTTTAAATCCACCTCCAGTGTTCCTGGCCTTACTCCCTTTTCACTTGGTCTCCTGAACACACAGCATATCTACCTTTCTCCTCTCCATAATATCAGCTACCTCTCTCCCTTTACCCGTCATAGTACAAACATTTAAAGTACCAACCCGAACCTCCACTCTCCTCCACTGCTCCTTTCCCTGCCGTCTCTGTAGACGTCTTCCTCCTCTCCTCCTTCTCCTCCTTCGGCCAACAGTAGCCCAATTTCCACCGGTACCCTGTCGGCTAACGATACCTGTGGCGGTCGTTGTTAACCCGGGCCTCGACCGATCCGGTATGAAATTTTCATTTGTGATCCGCATATTTGATTTGGCACATGTTTTACGCTGGATGCCCTTCCTAACGCAACCCTCCCCATTTACCCGGGCTTGGGACCGGCACTAAGAGTGCACTGGGTTGTGCATCCATAATGGCTGGGTTTGTATGATGTTATTACTAAAGCTAAATCAACAACATGTCAGTTAGATCCAATTCCTACTAAATTACTGAAGGAAGTGTTATATACAACTGGTGAACCTCTTCTGAATATTATTAACTCTTCACTATCGTTAGGACATGTCCCTAAACCCCTCAAGTTAGCAGTTATTAAGCCCCTCATTAAAAAACCTAATCTGGATCCAAACACGTTATCGAATTACAGACCAATTTCAAATCTCCCATTTATGTCCAAGATTTTAGAAAAGATTGTCGATGCCCAGTTATGTTCCTACCTGCAAGAGAACAATATCTTTGAAGAATTTCAGTCAGGTTTTAGGCCCCATCATAGCACAGAAACTGCTCTAGTTAAAATCACTAATGACCTGTTTTTAGCTTCAGACCAAGGCTTCATCTCGCTGTTGGTTCTACTAGATCTTAGTGCTGCATTCGACACTATAGACCATGATCTCCTCCTAGATCGCTTACAAAATTACATCGGCATTCAGGGACAGGCATTAAGCTGGTTTAAATCCTACCTGTCCGATCGTTACCATTTCGTAGATTTAAATGGAGAGCTATCCAGGCTAATGCAAGTAAATTATGGCGTGCCGCAAGGTTCAGTTCTAGGACCCCTGCTCTTCACAATATACATGCTTCCGTTAGGAAATATTATTAGAAGGCATGGAATTAGCTTCCATTGTTATGCTGATGATACTCAGCTATATATCTCATCTAAACCAGGCGATATAGCTCAATTAGCTCGAATAACTGAGTGTGTTAAGGAAATAAGAGATTGGATGACCCATAACTTTCTACTTTTAAATTCTGATAAGACTGAGATTTTGCTCATCAGCCCAAAAACTAGTATACAGAAGCTCCAGCATCTCAACCTGCATTTAGACGGATGTTCTGTAACCACTAGTTCAACGGTAAAAGATCTGGGAGTTATTTTAGACAGCGATTTGTCTTTCAAAAATCATATCAACCAAGTTACAAAAACAGCCTTCTTTCACCTTAGAAATATTTCTAAGTTAAGAAACATGTTGTCTATATCCGATGCAGAGAAGCTCGTCCATGCGTTCATGACCTCCAGAATAGACTATTGTAATGCATTACTAGGTGGATGTCCTGCGTCATTAATAAACAAGCTTCAGTTAGTCCAGAATGCAGCAGCAAGAGTTCTTACAAGGTCAAGAAAATATGATCACATAACCCCAATCCTATCATCCCTACATTGGCTTCCTGTTAAGTTTCGAATATACTACAAACTATTACTTCTCACTTATAAAGCACTAAATGGTTTGGCTCCCATGTATCTATCCAGTCTTTTAACACGCTCCAATCCGCCATGCTCCCTGAGGTCTCAAAACTCTGGGCTTCTAGTAGTTCGTAGAATAGCAAAGTCCACTAAAGGCCGTAGAGCATTTTCACATTTAGCTCCTAAACTCTGGAATAGTCTTCCTGACAGTGTTCGGGGCTCAGACACACTCACCCAGTTTAAGTGTAGATTAAAAACATATCTTTTTAGCAAAGCCTACACATAACACACATCACATATCATAACCTTGTGCTCCAGAACATCTGATCACATGCACATTATCAACTTGTGCTGTTAATATCATGAACAGCAGCTACGCTAATTCCTCTCCACTGCTTCTCTTTCTCTCCCCATCCCGAGACACCCTGAGGTTTGGCCAGCTCCAGTCACGTCCCACCTCGTGATGATTACGGACCTTTGAAGAAGTAGATGCGAACTCGCAAACATCCCGAATCATCTAGAGGCGTACCAGTGCCATTTGGATCCCGCTACATGTGTGGAGTATTGACATTGGACCTCCTGGAGTGTTTAAAGGCTCTGGCATGGAGAAGCCGATGCTGGATCTGTGGTGATCACAAATGCTGAGCTCATAAAACTCGGAGCTACTAACCATATAGACTGTATAAGACTGCAGAAAGAACATCACTTATAATCTTATACTCCAGTAATCATGTTAGTTCTCACTCTCCAGTGTTCTGTATTGTTGAAAGATTTATGATCAAACTCTTGATGTCACCCAAATGAGGATGGGTTCCCCTTTTGAGTCTGGTTCCTCTCAAGGTTTCTTCCTCATAACATCTAAGGGGAGTTTTTCCTTGCCACAGTTGCCACGGCTTGCTCATCAGGGACAAATTCACACCATTCACCATCACTGTTGATTTGTGTAAAGCTGCTTTGAGACAATGTCTGTTGTGAAAAGCGCTATACAAATAAACTTGACTTGACTTGACTTACACTCTCCACCTCTGAAGTGTGTGCCACCCTTGGAAGGGTGAATGCAAGGAAAGCAGCTGGCCCTGATGGCATCCCTGGTCGTGTACTCAGAGCATGCGCGGACCAACTGGCCGAGGTCTTCACAAACATCTTTAATCTATCCTTGGCCCAGGCAATCATTCCCACCTGCTTCAAGTCTGCTACCATCATGCCAGTGCCAAAGCGCTCCACTGCAACAGAACTGGCTGACTTTCATCCCGTCGCACTCACACCTGTCATTGCCAAGTCCTTCAAAATACTGGTCCTCATCCACCTTAAAGCCTGTCTGCCACCCAGCCTGGACCCTTACCAATTTGCCTATCGCCCAAATAGATCAACTGAGGACGCCATTTCCACTGTACTTCATTCTGCCCTGACTCACTTGGATAACCCTGACACCTATGCCAGAATGCTGTTTGTTGATTTCAGCTCAGCTTTTAATACAGTGAGCCCTTCCAAGCTAACCCTGAAGCTGGAACAACTTGGCATCAGCACACAACTCTTTAATTGGACTCTGGACTTCCTTAAAAACAGATCACAGTCTGTTCGTCTGAACACTGTCACCTCCTCCAGTCTCACCATCAGCACTGGGGTTCCTCAGGGATGTGTATTGTCTCCACTGCTATACTCCCTTTTCACCCATGATTGCATACCTGTCCATACCTCAAACAGCATTATAAAGTTTGCAGACGACACCACAATGGTAGGCCTGATTGAAGGTAACGACGAGACGACTTACAGGGAGGAGATTGTAGGATTCATTATTAGCTTATTTGTGTTTGAGTAAACATAGCCCATAGGAAAGTCCTATAGGTCATATGACACTCAATAACAACATGTAGGTTGTACGCAGACACAGTAGGAGTCATGAATGGCGAAGTTTATTGATATTGCCATAATAAGGGATGGAGAACATGTCTTCCGTGAAGCTCGCCCCAAGTGCAGGCCAAAAAAGGGAATGATACCTCTTTGTGGAAAGCCTAAGCAGCCTACTAAAACCATCAAAGTAATAAAGTTAAGAATATATTTAAAAAATACAAATGAGCTTATGCAAAGTAATAAAATTGCTAACAAAATAATAATATAGAATAATCTATGAAATAAGGAAAAAGCAACGTACTAAAGCATGATCAAATTGCACGGGCAACCAAAAGAAGTAAAATAATGAAGTGAAACAGTGGTATAGTTCCCACTTTTTGTGGTCCAACCCTCTCGAAGAATCTTGAAGATAATGGTAATCAGAATTGACCTTTTGAATGTTGGAATATTTGAATGTTAATGATAGTTAAAAATACTTGGGGGAAGGTTTACCATCTGAAAATTTCCAATACTGGTAATAACTGATGGCAACTGAGGAGGGCACAAGTTTGGGGAGTTATCAATGTTAAGGGTAAAAATTTATAAAAACAGGAGGAAATGCCAGGTGTGATCAGACGATGTCATGACATGCGGATGCTCTTGGGTTGATTGTGGTTTGCCGCAATAAACTCTACCTTTGCTCTACTCATCCTAGTGGCTTGGCTTCTTTTGAAGAGACTATTTTACATTGATTGTGTAAGTCCCAACTAAAGTTGGAAGCCACTCTGTCTAGGAGGACAAGAAATTTCTGACATGATTGGCATTGTTGGCAGGATTCCCGGTGAGGCTGGCGGAGCCCCTCCTCCCCTTCGGGGCTGCAGCATCTCACAGGCGGCAGAATGGCCAACTCATAAAAGGTGAGCAAAAGCCTGTTTAATCAAAATTCTGCTTAGTTATCTGCTGTCCTGGGAATGCTTCGGCCCAGGGTGGGGGTAGGGTAAAACTAGTCCCGGAGAAAAGGACCCCAGGTACAAAAGTTGGGATGTTTGGCAAACAATTTGGTTAATTTACCTGTGGGTGAATGGATGAGCAGTTGCAGAGGATGTAACTTAAGTTTGTGCCTCCAGAGAGAGGAATAGGGAAACTCTGGATGTGTGTAAATGTGAATTGTGTGAATGGAAGTCTCGCGGATACCACTATATTGCACATGACAAGAGCATTTCCAGGTGTGATGACGGTTTGTGTGATATAGGTTTGCACGGGCGAGTGGAGTGCACTGAAATTCCTGAGAATACCGCTGCCGAGGTGACTGGATTTTCACGGGCGGGCAGGACTGAATGGTCAGGTGTGAGGCCTGCCCAAGATACCGCTATCAGTGAGGATAGGTCTGCATGGTAGGGACCCGAGCTCGGGCTGGTGAGTCACTGTCACTAGGACAGGGTTGGACCCAGTGTGTGTGTTAGTGTTTTAAGGTTAAGGGGTGTTTGTCTGCATGTGTTTGGGGAAGTGGTTTGGCTTAGGGAAAAAGTTGGGTGTGCCCGGAAGGTAAGTATAACACTACACTAGATACAAGATACAAGCAAGCTTATAAAATATATTGTAATATTAAATACATGAATGTGTGGATAAAGTAAAACTGTTATAAAACATTATAGCCTGTGACAGACAGCTGTGTTAAGAAACTAAGACTGTTTTTGTGTAGAAACAGAGGCAAGAAGTTATCCAAACAGAGCAGAACAGAGGCACTGATCACGGTGATAAGGAAGCAGCGAGACTAACAAGAATCAGGTAAACTGAGATTTCTGTCAATAAAGAACTTTGGGTTGAATCTGGTCTGACTGTCATGTTCTTAAAATAACTTCATAGGGAGACTTTATATGAAACGCTTGATTAAAGAGGAAGTGAAAAAGCAAAGCTAACATTATGCATAAAGAGGAATGTCCTGTCGACGACATAGTATTTTAGCATAAGCCTTTTGAAAAGGATATTAAAAATACATGAAAAAATGGCATAACAGGACAAGTGGGGAGTTGCAATGGCCAAAAGAAGGCACATTTAATGTTTTATTGTGTGGACTGATGGAAAAATTAGATGAGTGGGAGGAGCACAAAATGGCAAGAAAGGGACAAAGTAAATTGGAGTGGAAGAAAACCATAGTGTGGTGGTGCGAAACAGAGGGGAGAATAAGAGAGACAGAAGAGCGGAAGAAGAAAGGGGAAATAGTTATAGGAAGGGGGGAGCAGGGTGTAGAAAGCCAGGAAGAGAAGGGAACAGCGCCACTTTCAGGGCTGCATGATGGACACAGTTGGTCACCACCTTACAATGATGCATGTCTTCAAAAGCCAGCAGGAATTTACCCACAGATGGAACTAAAAAATCATGGATGGACTACTGGAGACATAAAAGTGCATGGCGTTCTAAGCGGATGCTACAAGCTTGAAGAAAATAGGAGAAGAGCAACACTGGCAACTGCACACCGGGAGCTCTGCCCAGAGCCGTTATTCCGAGTGGAACAGGCAGACAATCTCTCTCAGAGTAAAAGAACTGTGGACGAGGCTAATGAAAAAGTCAAACAATATTATGCCAAGTTCATCAAGAGCAGCACTCCCTATGGGCTGAGGGGAAGCGAACACAGCGAAGCAGAGAGCCAGAAGGAGAGAGAGGCCAGGGGGATGAAACTGTTTGGCGATGAGCCGGAACAAGAACCGAGAGAACGAAAAGCACCCCCAAGGGCACCAAGATCACACCTATGTCTGGAGGTAAGGGACAGCATGGTCCCCTAAAAGGCGACAAAACCTCCAGGGAGAGGGAAGTAAACAGTAAATTAGTGAGAATGGAAGGAGAAGTAAGAATAACTCCACTGGACCAAGAGGAAGACCTGGAGAAGATAGCAGAATCAGTAGCAGAGCTCAAGAAAGAAGTAAAAGGGATAGAAGAACTGGCCAGGAAAAGCCAGGAACAAGTGGCCGCCAATTATGGGCTGGTGCAAGAAGGAAGTAAACTACTGAACACCAGCCTGAAGCAGTTTGAAAAAACATGTGAGTGGACAAGCGAGGCACAAGAAGAGAAACAAGTACAGAAACAACACCCATGGTCCTAACGCCATCTGATCCAAAAGAAGGAAGAACATTGAGAGATAGAACTCTGTTAAAGCCCCCAGCACATTACAGCCATACTGGGAAGCCTGACAAGAGACACATAAGACAGTCAAAGAGAAATAAACAGGGTTCCCGCTCAAATGCAGAACAGGCTGAGTGACCACAGCGATGACGACACCTCAAGTGACGAAGAACAAGCTGTATATGGCAAGAGTCAGGAGCACCCACCACAGCAGTATGCGGTACGTCAGCTACCCTTAATAGTAAAAGGAAAAGATCTCCAATATGTCCCATGGTCATTCATGGACGTAGCGGGAGTAATGCACCGTCTGCCAGACGTGTGTGAAGGAACACAACGGTGGATAACACAATTTGAAGAAAAAACGATGGGACACCAGCTTGCACCTGGAGATATCAAAGCGATTCTGGCACAAACCATAGGAAGGCCAAAAACAGTGGGGATCTTTAAAGAAGCGAAAGTCGGATATGATGTGGAAGATTCCAGACATGATCATTTTCCGTTCGGTCCCTTCCGAAACGACATCTGGGGTACCTTGAGAAAACAATACACCACAAAGCTGGACCCAGAAAGATTGGAAACCATGCGATTGGGAAAAAAGGAAAATGTGGCAAAGTTTATCCAAACATTCCAAGATGCTTGGAAAAAGGAAACTGGTGCCCCTTGTGACGATTCTGCCACCAATAAAAGCTTGTTTCGAATGGTGTTGGAAAAAAACATTTCCGTCTGAAGTACAGGGGTCCTTGGAAGGAGTAATAGGCATAAGCATAATGCCTTGGAAAACTTACCAAGCCCACATGATCCATTTTGTAAACCAATACAGCAAGAAAAAAAAAGAGAACAAAGAGGCACGTGAGGCTGTATTGACAGAGTTGCACAAGGCCCAACTGAGTGAGATCACCTGACACAACCAGAAAAGAGAAAGAAAAGAAGAGAGACATTACAGTAAAGCAAGTTGCAGTAATGATTCCAACAGCTATGTCTAATTCACAGGACCAAATGCAATAAGCACAGGCCCCAGTTCAAGCAGGGGCACATCGGACGCAACTAATGACGCAACCAAGTGGATCAGTGGCCCAACAAGCAACCCTGCCAATGATCCAACTAGCAGCCCCAGTATATGTGTTTGCCAGCGGACTGCAATGGCCCCAGCACAACCAAAATGCTAGACATTTCACCGAGGAAAAGGGGAAAGAGGAAGAGGAGGAAAGCTCGAAACTGATATCAATGTCTCCCTGATGGATGCGAAAAATTTCAAGTGGGAAGATGTAGGTTCTATGATGCAGGAAGCACAGGGGGTTGGGATGTGGGTGCCAACACACAATGCTTACATACACCTATCACCCGATAAATGTTATCTGCGAATTTCACAGGTATCAGTAGATCAGACTTTAGCTACACACACAGAGATAGAAATAGGAGAAGGGGAAGTGAAACAGTTAGCATTGACAGGGATTGAGATAGATGAGCAGACAGAGGAATAACTGAAAACAGTGCCAGGAGGTTTGTGGACAAAACACTCAACTGATGTAGGACTAGTAAAATCTGCAGGACTAGTGAAAATACCGGTTAAGCCAGGTGCTCAACTATCATACCAGAAGCAGTATCCACTGTCAGTACAGGCTAGGGAAGGGATAAGGCCCACTATTAAAGGCCTAATAGAGGCAGGGGTATTAATACAATTAGGTGTAGCAATTGCAACACCTCAATTTTTCCTGTTAGGAAGCCCAATTCAGACAAATGGAGATTAGTTCATGATCTAAGACCAATAAATCAATTGGTCATAGCAGACATACCTAATGTTCCAGATCCACACACACACTGTTGTCAAATACAAAGTGGTATACTGTCATTGACTTATGCTCTGCATTTTTTAGCGTTCCCCTCCATCAGAGGTGGCAAAAGTATACACATCCTTTACTTAAGTAGAAGTACAGATACTCATGTTTTAAAATACTCGGGTAAAAGTTGAAGTACTGATTAAACTTTTCTACTCAAGTGAAAGTAAAGAAGTCTTGGCTCTGACATGTACATAAGTAAAAAGTAGTTCGTGTCGCCATTATGAGGGAAAAACCCACAAAACGCCACCTGGAGGGTTAATTGTGTAAAACATGGCGGATTTTGTGTTTGATTTGAGACTTGGCGCATAAATAAAACAAAAGTTTACTGATTAATAATATTTTTATCTGGAGTTTATTTATTTATTTTATATCTTAAAGAAAGGACATCGTGGATACATGTATTTTTTCCCGAAGGTTTTAATCTCCCCTCTTTTATATTTAGATATTTATTTATGTATTTACATTTTTTTATAAAAATGGTAAAAACAGAAATGCGCGCTGAATTAATAGCGTGTTAATAAAACTTAGTGCCGTTTACAATAATTTTAATTTTGACAGCCAAATATATATATATATATATATATATATATACAGTACAGACCAAAAGTTTGGACACACCTGAGTTTTCTTTATTTTCATGACTATGAAAATTGTAGAGTCACACTGAAGGCATCAAAACTATGAATTAACACATGTGGAATTATATACATAACAAAAAAGTGTGAAACAACTGAAAATATGTCATATTGTAGGTTCTTCAAAGTAGCCACCTTTTGCTTAGATTACTGCTTTGCACACTCTTGGCATTCTCTTGATGCCTACTTTGAAGAACCTACAATATGACATATTTTCAGTTCACTTTTTTGTTATGTATATAATTCCACATGTGTTAATTCATAGTTTTGATGCCTTCAGTGTGAATCTACAATTTTCATAGTCATGAAAATAAAGAAAACTCTTTGAATGAGCAGGTGTGTCCAAACTTTTGGTCTGTACTGTATATATAATATATATAAACTTTTGGTCTGTACTGTATATATATATATATATATATATATATATATATATATATATATATATATATATATATATATATATATATATATAATACAAAACTAATTTAAAATGTTGTTACCTAATGAATGTATCCAGGCTGAAGATCCACATATAGAACACAAGCAGATAAAAGATGATGATGATCAGGAATGTTTCTGTTCTCAGTCATGTTTAATCACTGACTCCCTCTGTCTCATCCACGTTAACCCCAAACTTCTTACTGCCTTCTGCCTGCTGATTCTTATCTTCGTAAAGAGTGAGAGTCAGGACTTTATACACCAGCGGATTGAAAAAGACGCGCAGTAACAGGAAAGCGGTTGTTCGGCTGAAATCGGCACGCAGTGAAAAGAAAAATTTTATATTTCACCAAATCAATGGATTAAAACTAAAGTAACGAGCCGGTTTTGAAAAGTAAGAAGTAAAAAGTACAGATATTTGTGTAAAAATGTAATGAGTAAAAGTAAAAAGTTGTCTGAAAAATAAATAGTGGAGAAAAGTACTGATACCAAAAAAATCTACTTAAGTACAGTAACAAAGTATTTGTACTCCGTTACTTCCCACCTCTGCCCTCCATCCTGACTCACAGCCAATATTTGCATTCACCTATGAAGGGCAACAGTATACCTACACTAGGTTACCACAGAGCTACTGTGAGAGTCCATCCATCTTTAATCAAGTGTTGGCAAAAGACATAGCTTCATTAGATGTGACTAGCACAGTCCTCCAATATACAGATGATCTACTGATTTGTTGTTTGACAAAAGAACAACGTCAGCAAGATTCACTAAGCATACTTAATATGCTACAAGGTAAATAAAGAGAAATTGCAATTCTGTCGTGCAACCGTTGAATACCTGGGGAGAGTATTGGAGGAAAATACAAAGAAAATTTCCCCTGCACATATGGAGGCTATTCAAAAGGCTCCACAACCACAAACAGTTCGTCAGATGTTATCTTTCCTAGGAATGGCAGGGTTCAGTAGGCCCTGGATATGTGATTTTGCTCAGCAGGTACAACCACTGAGGAACATGATAAAGACAGCAGACCAAACTAAACCCGAAGCTTCACTAAAATAGACATCAGGAGTGTTAGCAGCATTTAATGCAATTAAGACAACATTGTCCTTGGCACTAACATTAGCTAGTCCTGATTATAAGAAACCATTTCACCTGTATGTGTATGACAGATGAGGCTTTGTCTCCTCTGTGTTAAAGCAAACAACAGCATGAAATGGGAAAACAACCCATTGCATACTATAGCACCTATAGCGCTAGATAACATATACATGGAAATGCCACCATGCTATCGTGCCCTAGCGGCGACAGCTCAAAATCAACCAGTACCAAATGCAGACCTGGTGCTGTTTGTAGATAGGTCATGTTTTCGTGACGTAGACGGAAATAAAGCTAGGTATGCAATAGTCACACCACAAGGGGACTCCTTTTATGCTGTCTCCTCAGTATCAGTGCCTCAGCCATGCTCTGCCCAATTAGCAGAAATTAAAGTATTAACAGCACCTTGTAAGTTAGCACAAGGGAAAACATTCACAATATACACAGTTTCAGCCTATGCACACGGCCTCTTTGACATGTTTGGCCCAACATTGGCACAGCAACAAGCAAATGGGACAACAATTAAAATTGGTCCCTATATAGCTAAACTCTTATACTGTATGCTATGCCTTTGCCAGCCAAAGCAGCTATAGTTAAATGTCAAGCTCATTTTTGTCGATGGCGAGCTTCAAAGTTATGGTAAACACTTAACAAAAAACCCATAGGAATTTGTTTTCACATACTGCAGAAACCACACACGGAGAGCCACCCACAAACTAATGTCCTGTTGAACCAGGAGACTGGATGTACATTAGACACTTTAGGAAAAAGCACTGGTCTGATCCAAAGCGAAACAGCTCATTTAAAGTGGTATTAACAACTCCTACAGCAGTGAGGGTAGAAGGTAGGGAGCACTGGTACCACCTCAACCACTGCAGCAGGGCCCACGACCCGCAAGAGGCACCAGAGACAAAGGGGGGACCCCAAGACGGAACTACACCCACATGCGCCTCAGGCAGTGACTCTAATTCGGGTCCTGCAAAACATACCCGTGCTCAAGTACAAAAGCGCAACAAGCGGCAAGCTGCCAAAGAACAATCAGCTTTCTCACCTAATTGCTAATTCTCAGCTCTTGAATTGCCCTGTGTAGGCTGCAAATTGACATTCTTCTTTAATTCACCATGGCATATTGCGATCAAAGTAATAAGCACTTTAGCGTGGGACGAAGTATTATACGTATTATATCGTGTATTATTATTTTTCCTGCATGTCCATCGACCCAACCACTCTTGTTTATCCACAGAACATATCTGAAAGCGTCACTGATGTTCCATCACCTCTGTACCAGCAGAAATGCTCTTTTGGTCGAGGATCTGGTAGAAATCGAGCAGCTGAAATGTACAAAGCTTTCCAAATTCACATGACGTGTGCCTCAGCCTTAGATGGCATCCTTCATCTTTCCCCTCGACCAAGGCATGCACAATTTCAAGCCACATACTCCAACCACTCCGCTGTCATGTCAACGATAGACATCGCTAACGTTCGCGTTACTGCAACAGCCACGCCATTGAACTGCTCCATGCCAACTGCTATATAGAACCGATCTTTCTTCTATTCTCCCTTTGGTTCATCAGTTCTTGCGTCCCCTGACAACTCTGTCTCACGTACACATATGCCTTATGGCCTTCCAACACTCCAACTATCACTCGGTGTCAACTGTAACACAACTCACTGCATGGCGTGTAATATTAATTTCCCAACTTCAGTACCCCTGAGCAAAATTAACTCCTTCTTAACTCTGTACAGAAACAGCACCAAAATTTTTAAGACCCTTCTGTTTCCCCTAAGGAAGATTCAAACGACCCTAGTGGCCACTATTATATTGGTAATCTGTACCAAAAATGGCTGTACTACAGTGCTCGGAGTGTGACACATCATTCGTGTATAGTATGTCACGATAGGGCCAGTCATCTTCCCCACGTACAACCTACTCGAGGTCCTACCGAATGTTCATTACCCCATATGATGTAGAACACTTGTGCCCACTTACTTGCCTACTCAGAGCGCTAGGTGACAGATATTCGCCTGTTAACCTTATAGCCAGTTGCGACCATCAGCTCACCCATCGCTTTATCCCTACCCTGTTAGAAAGCCATCCCCTTGTAAGAGTGCCCAAAGATCGTCAATATCCCTTTTGTCTTTGTGGCAACGGAAGTAATTTTCTTGGCACAATTTTTTGAGCAATGCGAGTCCACTCATCTAGCATCAGAAATTTGTTTTGACACACCACTAGCGATGCGGTTAATACTAAATACTTAATACTAGCAGCACCGTGCCATTTATTGTAACAGTAAACAATGGCACCAACCCCTTAGCAGACATCTTTTGGTATTGCGGAGGAGATGGCACTAGGCAGACTCTCCCTCCCGACTGGAAGAATTGTTGTGCTCCAGTTTTGCTAGAAGGAAAAATCTGTATCATTGAACTAGTACACTCTCCGCCTCGCAGCCGTAAGCAAAGCGTTCAGCCCTTTGGCATAAATATATCTCAGAGGATAGTTCAAATGTCAGCTCGTTCCCTCAATGGGAAAAAGACCCTACTATCAAAATGGATTGGCTAGGGGCACCTATAGGTGTTCCCAATGCACATCGGGCCATGGATTCTTCGGGGGCAACTGCACTAACCGCCTTGCTCCCCTGGGCTCAGATATTGTGCAAATCCCACTTGATAAATTACATATGGTATAATCAGCAGCGTTTTATTATTTACACAGTTGCCGCACTAGATTTAATCAAAGGTCAACTACATGCCATAACTATAATGGCAGTCCAGAACAGATTTATATTGGATTCCATAATGGCCCCCATGATGGTGTTTGTAAACTTATCGTTGATGAATGTTGCACGATTATTCCACCGCATATTGGCAGTCAGGGAGCCTTAAATAAGGTCTTAGATCAAATGACAAAACTAAAGGAAGAACACATTCACCACACTAGCGTTGCCCAAACTGGATGGTGGGCATGGTTTTCTCCGCCAATTGGACCTCCTTATTAACACGTCTGGGACTCACCATAGGCATTGCATTACTTTGCACTTTCCTCCTTCTTTGCTGCTGTTTTCCAATCCTCCATAATATTGTCAACTCCCTGACTACCTGGTCCATAGGACAATATAGTGTACTAATCCCTAGACACGCTAGAAACCCCTCACAGTCTTAGTTCATGTCCCTGACCAAGATGACTCTACCAAATATGAGAGTTTGCACCCCCAACCTGAACCCCACAATCGTTTGTCCTCTTTGAAGATTTGCGTCTTTCCTCCCCCTGTCGCTTTTCTGATTAGAAACCACCCTTCTGCTTCTCCTATCCAGAACTATGGTGTTTCTATTTTTAAAGTTCTCTGTGCAGGTATGCAGTCTAGACCTGTCCGACACTGGCTGCATAGGCCATTCCACCGATGGGCGAAAGGCTGTTCACTTGGAGTGTGTGCCCCTGGCAACCTTCGAGGCTCAGCTGATGTGATCGACTTCAACCACTTCCTCTGACCAGTCTGCTATGCTGTTCTGCGCCAGTATATGACCATGAAGGGAGCACCCCTGATCAGTAGACACCCAGCAGACCCACTCCGCTGTGAGCTTCATTCCTGGTCGACCCACAGGCTTACCTTTGCACAGTTTCACATGAGACCAAGGACTGTACTGTCTATTCATCTCAAAAACATGGCACAGACTTTTTTATTTGCCCAAATGTATGGAATCTGTCTCATGCCAATCAATTTGTAGCTTCACTTTGGTTTCCCTGGGTGTCTAAAACCTGTTTGTAGATTGTTCTGCCACCTCTGTCCAGACGCATATACATGAATATATATATTCAATGTATACATATATCTGCCTTTTGTCTCTGCACAGGCTTTACAGGCTCCTGGCTTTACAGGCTCCTGGCGCTCAAATGTTGTTCATGCGTTGTGGGGAATGTAGGTGTGTAGAGTGGACGGTTACAGTGTCAGTGGCATATTGGTTGCGGATTAAGGGGGGAATGAAGGATTCAATATTAGCTTATTTGTGTTTGAGTAAACATAGCCCATAGGAAAGTCCCACAGGTCATATGACACTCAATAACAACATGTAGGTTGTACGCAGACACAGTGGGAGTCATGAATGGGGAAGTTTATTGATATTGCCGTAAAAGGGAATGGAGAACATGTCTTCCGTGAAGCTCGCCCCAAGTGCAGGCCAAAAAAAGGGAATGATACCTCTTCAGTGAAATCTACCACATTTGTGGAAAGCCTAAGCATCCTACTAAAACCATCAAAGTAATAAAGTTAAGAATATATTAAAAAAAATACTAATGAGCTTATGCAAAGTAATAAAATTGCTAACAAAATAATAATATAGAATAATCTATGAAATAAGGAAAAAGCAACGTACTTACGCATGATCAAATTGCACGGGCAACCAAGCGAAGTAAAATAATGAAGTGAAACAGTGGTACACTTCCCAATTTTTGTGGTTCAACCCTCTCAAAGAATTTAAAGATAATGGTAATCAGAATTGACCTTTTGAATGTTGAAATATTTGAATGTTAATGATAGTTAAAAATACTTGGGGGAAGGTTTAACATCTGAAAACTTCCAATAATGGTAATAACTTATGGCAACTGAGGAGGGCACAAGTTTGGGGAGTTATCAATGTTAAGGGTCAAAATGTATAAAAACAGGAGGAAATGCCAGGTGTGGTCAGACCATCGATGTCATGACATGTGGATGCTCTCGGGTTGATTGTGGTTTGCCGCAATAAACTCTACCATCCCTGAGGACCTCACCTGGTCTCTGAACTCCTTCATCCTGATCAGAAAGGCACAACAGCACCTATATTTTCTGAGGTGACTTTAAAAGTCCCGTCTGTGCTACAGGATACTGGAGAACTTTTACCGCTGTACCATTGAGAGTATCCTCACAAACTGCATCTCAGTGTGGTACAGCAGCTGCACAGCTTCAGACCGTAAAGCCCTTCAGAGGGTGGTGAAATCATCGGTATTGAACTACCCACCTTGAAGAAAAAAAAAAAAAAGCTGTTTGCAAAGGGCGAGGGGCATCATCAAAGATCCCTCTCACCCCAACCACAGACTGTTTACACTTCTCCCATCGGGCAGACGCTACCATTGTCTCAGAGCCAGAACAAATAGACTGAAAAATAGCTTCTTCCCTGTGGCTGTTTCTCCACTGAACATCTTATATGGTGTTAACAATCACCACTGCACTGTCACTTTTCTTCTGTGTTTTGCACTATTTTGCACCACTTTAAAATCATGCATCCTTGCACCACCCAAAAACTTTCCACTTTCCACATTAAACTTCTGTATGTCCAGCAATATTTATTCTGTTTATTCTGTATATATATATATATATATATATATATATATATATATATATATATATATATATATGTATATATTCATAATGACATTCCTTTTGTACAGCTATATCTGGTCATACCACTTCATACTGTATCATACTTATATGAAAACCACACTATATATATACCCTTATTCAGTTATATGTACATATTACTACACCTTCTGTATAACCTCATACCCTTATTTATTACACTGCCACTGTAAATCAGCTATCTATGCACTTCTGGTTAGATGCTAACTGCATCTCATTGGCTCTGTACATGTACCCTGCACAATGACAATAAAGTTTAATCTAATCTAATCTAATCTAATCTAATCTAATCTAATCTAATCTATTCTAATCTAGTGAAAACTCTGCTTCAGGGCAGGATGTGGGTGCAAATGGAACAGTATGCAGTAGAATTAAGGGTATACTGTCAGTGCAGGAAAAATAAGAATAAGAGTGAAGGGTGAAGTATATGAACACTTTGTTGACAGTCACACTGGGACACTTCTAGACTACTGTCAATATCTCTGTCAAATCCATACTAATCCCTTTCTATTTTATAGTGTGTGTATATATATATATATATATATATATATATATATATATATATATATATATATATATGTATGTGTGTGTGTGTGTGTGTGTGTGTGTGTGTGTGTGTGTGAGAACTAATGTATAAGCTTAAACAGGCAACTTGGGTTATTATGACCAATGCTGAATTATAATTCAAATACACACTGATTCTGGAGCATGTTACCAAAGTATTTAATTAATTATCAATCTCTTTTGAGCAATACAATATTTCAACACCCCAATTAAAGAGATGCTAATATATTATCCTTTGAACATTCTGAATCTAGTATAGAATGAATAAAATAAAATAAATAAATGGGAAAGGATGATTGCGTATACACACACACACACACACACACACACACACACACACACACACACACACACACACACACACACACACACACACTTTTTGTGTAGCACTTCTCTACGGATGTAACCCTAGTTCCCTAAAGGAACAAGACGCTGCGTCGAAACACTTTGGGAATGCCCCGCGTGGTCCACGCTCTGAATCACGTATAAAACCCGCCCAATAGGCAAGTCGTGATGTCATCGGCGGGCGACCCGCTGGTCAGGCAGTTGACTGGGTCCAACTCGTGGTGCTCACACCACGTGGCAAACAGCTGCCATCTAGCAGCATGGTACCTCCTCGTGGAGGGAGCTCTGGAATGGAGGATGGTTTCAACTACCTCACTAGAAACTGCACCCCCTCAGGGGCCATAGCCATAGCTTCCATAGATCTGGGTGGGGGTGAACCAGGGTTCCCCCAGCCTGTGGATGGAGATCCATGGGACTTTAGGGGGCTCCAGGGGTCCACCCCAACTGGGTGCCACCAGGGAGACGTACTCCCTCCCGGCAGATTCTGTCCAAAACTCCTGGGAGCAGCGCGATGGGAGGGAAGGTGTCTGCACCATAGCATCCAGCCCCAGTGGGGCCGTGTGAGAGAGAGAGAGAGAACCAGATAAGACAGTGAGAGGTCTTCCGAGTCGCAAACAGATCTACCTTGGCTCTGTAAAATCTCTGCCATACCTGCTCCACCACCTCGGGTTGGAGCCTCCATTCCCCGGGCCTCAGCCCTTGCATCAAAATGGAGATACGACCGGCAGCTCTTTCCAGGCTGTCAGAAAATCTCTCAGGGAAACCAACCACTTGTGGTTGGCCTCTGACCCTCCCAAAGTGGATGGAGTAATGCCCTGCAGCCATTGGAACCTCCAGAGAGGTGCCGACAAAGCCTCCCGAATAGCGGCGGGTCCCCGCCACCCACAGCGGCTACTCAGGAGGAGATAGGGGGAAGCACCCTTTCGAGGGAGGCTGCGCTCCAAGGCACATGCCGTGGCATCCCAAGCCAAGACACCTGATCGGGGAACCAACCTCTCGAGGCTAGTTACTAATTCTCCCAGAACTGCTGGGGCACAAATCATGTGAAACCCAGTAGAGGCACAGATTTTCCACCGCAGCTCATTATCTGATAATAAACTGTGACCGGACACGCGACCCGCTATTCACAGGTAAAACAGTTCACACGTTGAGTCACACGCCCCCCGGACAGTGGCATTAAACAATGCGATTCCACTGAGATTATTACACTTTTAGCTGCATTTGAAAGATGACCCGCTACACCGGTGAGGAAGCTCTTCAGATGGTTTTGGACAGTGATGAAGAATTTACCTTTTCATCCGAAGAAGATTGCGATTCCGACGATTCAAGTTGCTACGATGAATAAGTTATTTAGTCTTACATTCTGGTCATATAAATCTCATATTGTTTGTAGACATCTCTGCCTAGCTTTTGTCAGCATTGCCTTTTAATGTTACAACAAAAATCCGCCAATATCTGCTCATTTCTAACATTAACTGTTTGTAATTGTATGCCCTAAATATTGTTGACGTTATATAAAGTTATATTTTAGCCTCAGTTCAGTTTTGGTTAGTCTCACTTATCATCCTGAAAGGCTGTTATGTAGTGTTAGCTAGCAGAGATGTTTCAGAATGCTGAGGTGTAAATGCTATATGTACAATGCATGCTAACAAATATATATTGTTCAAGTGTATTTATCATCCTAAAATATATTGTTTGGGTATTTTTAGGAATGTGGCTGCATCACCCTTGCCTTCACCGAAAACTCACACCAGGCCACGCAGGCGTCGCTCCATTTTGAGTTCGACCGAGAATCATCCTGAGTAAGTACATATTTTATATTTTCCTAAATTATATTTAGTTTGAATCATTATTGCATTGTATGTCATATGCAAACAACTTTATCAATTACAATATTATTTGCTCAGCTGTAAATGGTGATGGTGTAAATGTCTGAGATGCATTATGGTCTATGGCCCATCAACAAACATTTATCTGTCCTATTGCCCATCAACAAATAGGCCTATAGGCTATACAATGCATGCTAACAAATATTTATTGTTCAAGTGTATTCTTCGTCCTAAAACACATTGTTTGATTTATTTTTAGGAATGTGGCTGCATCACCCTTGCCTTCACTGAAAGCTCACACCAGGCCACGCAGGCTTCGCTCCATTTTGAGTGTGACCAAAAATCATCCTGAGTAAGTACATATTTTATATTTTCTTAAATTATATTTAGTTTGAATCATTTTTGCATTGTATGACATATGCAAACAAATTTACCAATGACACAATTAATGATGTTCATGTGTCTGTGTGTGTGCAGTTTGGTGCATGTGGGACGTATGGAGAAAACAGGAAAGATTGCCCTCGAAATGCAGATAATTCTCTCTCTAAAAACTCTCCTAGGGGATCCATCAGGTGTATTCGGGATGGGCCTCTTGTATTTGTGAAGTGGATGGACACACAAGAGGTCTCATTGTGTTCCACCATAAATTCTGCATATACAGGAGACACTGTGCAGAGGAGGGTGAAATTACAAGGTAAATGGAAAACAAAGACATTTCCATGCACTGCAATTGTAACTGCATAGAACCAGCACATGGGGGGCGTTGGCCTGTCTGATCAACCAGTACAATACTACACAGCACAGCACAAAACAATGAAGTGGTACTGAAAGATTTTTTCTACATTTCTTGGACATCGCTGCCACCAACAGTTTCATTGTGCATAAATAACTGTATGGTGACGTGTCCCATAAAGAATTTATGGAACAACTTATTGCCTAGCTTTGTATTGTCACACAGAAAGTAGTGCCAAAATGGACCAACTCTGATCATGTACCAGTTCCAGGAGCTGAACTGTCCTCTGATGTCAGAAATGTTGCCACTGCTGGCCGCAAGAGCTGTGTACATTGCAAAACATTGCATGGTAAGCACCACAAAACACCATGGAAATGCTTGGCGTGCGATGTTCACCTGTGTCTTCAGTTGAACAGGAACTGCTTTCAATAGTGGCACAGGGATTTTGCATAGTATTGTAGTGTATTGTTTTATTGTTATTGTTGCACTCATATATATATATATATATATATATATATATATATGAAAGTGAGGAAAATAAGTATTTGAACACCCTGCTATTTTGCAAGTTCTCCCACTTAGAAATCATGGAGGGGTCTGAAATTGTCATCGTAGTTGCATGTCCACTGTGAGAGACATAATATAAAAAAAAAAAAATCCATAAATCACAATGTATGGTTTTTTAACTATTTATTTGTATGATACAGCTGCAAATAAGTATTTGAACACCTGAGAAAATCAATGTTAATATTTGGTACAGTAGCCTTTGTTTGCAATTACAGAGGTCAAACGCTTCCTGTAGTTTTTCACGAGGTTTGCACACACTGCAGGAGGGATTTTGGCCCACTCCTCCACACAGATCTTCTCTAGATCAGTCAGGTTTCTGGCCTGTCGCTGAGAAACACGGAGTTTGAGCTCCCTCCAGAGATTTTCTATTGGGTTTAGGTCTGGAGACTGGCTAGGCCACGCCAGAACCTTGATATGCTTCTTACAGAGCCACTCCTTGGTTATCCTGGCTGTGTGCTTCAGGTCATTGTCATGTTGGAAGACCCAGCCTCGACCCATCTTCAATGCCCTAACTGAGGGAAGGAGGTTGTTCCCCAAAATCTCGCAATACATGGCCCCGGTCATCCTCTCCTTAATACAGTGCAGTCACCCTGTCCCATGTGCAGAAAAACACCCCCAAAAGCATGATGCTACCACCCCCATGCTTCACAGTAGGGATGGTGTTCTTGGAATGGTACTCATCAGTCTTCTTCCTCCAAACACGTTTAGTGGAATTATGACCCAAAAATTTTGGTCTCATCTGACCACATGACTTTCTCCCATGACTCCTTTGGATCATCCAAATGGTCATTGGCAAACTTAAGACGTGCCTGGACATGTGCTGGTTTAAGCAGGGGAACCTTCAGTGCCATGCATGATTTCAAACAATGACATCTTAGTGTATTACCAACAGTAACCTTGGAAACGGTGGTCCCAGCTCTTTTCAGGTCATTGACCAGCTCCTCCCGTGTAGTTCTGGGCTGATTTCTCACCTTCTTTATGTAGTGAGGTCCTTTATGGGGCCTTTTATCTTAAAATGTACCTTTTTTTTAAAAGCATAAAAAAAAGCGTAGCCCCTTTAAGAGGTAGGCCCCAGTGAGTGCATTGCCCCTTTAAGAGGAAGTGTCCCGATTAGCGTGAGCGAATGAACAAATGCTTCGGATTCCGTACTCTTATAAAGGGTCTGAGCAGCTGTGAGGAATGGTTGCTGCTTGATTGTCTGTTTGTTTCATCGTCAGATTTCTTCTCTAATAAGGTGAGCAATCGATGTTTTCTTTTGTGTTCAGGTAGAAAGAAGTATTGTTTTATGGGGTTTTTCTCTTCCATAGGCTGCGTTTATCCTTCATGTGCAAGTGTTGTGCATTTAATAAGAGGTAAGGAGGATAATTTTCCCTTTTGGTGTTTGGTTGCTATCCTGCTTTTTAATCTGTAAGAGTTTGGTTTTAGGGTGATCAGATTTGCTCTTTGGCGGCTGGACTGTGGATGTGCTGTTTGTTTGCCATTTGAGTGTGGTATTGTTGTGCAGGCCTGGTTAAACGGAGGGGTTCGTAGGGTTTTTTTTTAATAAATAATGTGGTTTTTTTTTAGTTATGATGTGATTATGCAGTTCTAATGTTTTATTTTGTTTTTTTTAGGAACTGCATTTGGTCACTGCTGTCCTTCTTTACCCTTTATTTTTGGGTTTTGTGATTTAATGTTTGTTTGGTTTTCTTTATTTAAGGCACCCATCACGTTGTATGGATGCTGTGTTTAGCTGATTGTTAAAAAGACTATAGGGGGATTGTTTGCAGATATTTTACTGTATGATAACTGATTTTGTGTATCTGTTCCTTTCCAGTGGATCACCTGGGAGCACTGGTTGGATTGTGGGTGTTGGTCCTTCGATGGTGGAATCTGTGCTACGGTTTACACTGCATGCTGTGTGAATTTTATGAATTTACGGTGTGTGGCACTTTGCGTGTGTGTGGGTGTGCGCTTGCGTGTGTGTGTTGATGTGTTTTTCTTTACAGGCACCATTTTGGGTGAACCTTTTGGGGTTAAAGTGGGCCTGCACCCATGGCCTGTCAGTCTTCCTTTGTATCCACTGGAATGTTTGGTGTTAATTGGTAATTGTAACAGTTGGTATCCTTTTAATATGATTCATGTTGCAGATTTAAATAAAATAAGGTACCAATAATAAAGGTTTATATTTTAACTGATTCTGGATGTGTTGAGGAGGTTAATAAAATTCAACACTAAAATAAGAAATCTGTCTCTGTTCCTTTTTATTTGGTACACACTGAACCTGTTTAATTTAAATTAGTATTTCCCATGGGTAGATCCCAGGGTGGCGTAGTCGAGTAACAAGTACATATTGGGGTCTTTTGGGCCCCTCACGCTACAATCTGGCGTAGTCGGCAGGATGTGTATAAACAGAGACATTTTTCTTTATTTTTGTCCCCCTGTAGTTCTTTTTGGTTGTGGTTGTGTTTTTTTTTTTTTTTTTTTTTTTTTTGTTTGTTTAGAAGGACAGCGGTGTATCAAACTTCACTATTCAACAAGCATTGTAAGAGGCTTCTGGTGGACACGATTTCCTGGTCTTCATTAAGATGGACAACGAGCTGCAGGAGCTTCGAGACTTGGTGATCCAGTTAAGGGCAGAAAATGAGAGACTTGTACATGAACGGACTGAGGTGACATTAGTACCTTCATCAGGGGCCTCTGATTCTAACAACCCTGGTTCACATAATAATTTTACCCCAACAACGGGCTCTGAACGTCTTTTATATGTGCCACGAGAGAGAAAATGTCCCTTGTTCCGTGGTAATGTAGGGCTCAATATTGTTGAATGGATTGAAGAGGTACGTGCAAGTATTCGGCTCGACATTTAGCCCCAATAGATCAAGCTTATTTTATTTATGATCATTTGGAGGGAGAAGCTAAAAATGAAATAAGGTATAGATCTAAGGAAGAGCGGGAAGATCCTGAAAAGATCTTGTCCATTTTGCAAGAACTATATGGTTGTTCTCAATCTTATGTTGCCTTACAGGAGGACTTTTCTCTAGGAAGCAGCTAGAGGGAGAGTCCTTACAAGAGTATTCACATGCCCTGTTTAGTTTAATGGAAAGAGTGGTTAAGTGTGCACCTAATGGACTGCCTAATTCTGCTGTTTTACTTAGAGATCAGTTTGTTGAACATGTTAATGATCCTAATCTTCGCAGGACTTTGAAGCAGACGGTCCGAGCTAAACCAGGTTGCACACTACTTGATGTAAGGGCTGAAGCAATTCGATGGGAACGGGAAGGTAGACCTATTATTGATAGGGCTAGGAGTCATTCTGTTCCATCCATTTGTGCCATACAGACTTTTAAGGATAATAGTGTACAGCAGCAGCCCTCTATCCAGATATCTGAATTAGCAGAATTGAAAGAGATGATGTTGAAACAACAGCAACAGCTTAATGAACTTTCTGAACGGTTTATGTCTTTGCAGCAACCTCGTACACACACTTCACTGTCACGTAATGCCCCAATAATATGTAGACGTTGTCAGCAGCCGGGCCATTTGCTAGTAGTTGTGATAATGAGCGTGTTTTGCAGGCTCGGCACCATCAGCCTCGTGTGCAGCCTCGCCCGCCACAGAATGTGGCTTCCAATCAGCCGACGGAAAACTAGCACCCTCTGTTTTGCAGAGCCACAGAGCAGAAGGGGATATTACTGGCTCAAGGTTGCCCAGTCCTGTAAGTAATGAGACTGTTTCTCAATTAGTTGGTATGTGTCCATCAATTACTGTGACAATGGGGGGAGTGCAAGTAAAATGTCTTTTAGACACTGGGTCGATGGTTTCTACCATTTCTGATACCTATTTTTTTCAGCATTTTTCACAAGTTCCTCATGCATGTCAGTGGTTACAGCTTAAGGCCGCTAACGGTCTTGACATTCCTTACATTGGGTATGTGGAGCTTGATGTTCAAGTACTGGATAGGGTTATTCCTAAGCGTGGCATCCTGGTGGTGCGAGGCCCTCAAACCTCTACATCCACAACTTGCGTGCCTGGTGTGTTGGGCATGAATATTATAAGGGAATGTTACACTGAGTTATTTGGGCACTACGGTCCGGATTTATTTGCCCTCCCACAGGTCACGCAGGCTCCTGATGTTTTGCAACAAGCCCTTCAGTTATGCCATCAAACTCAGCCTGAGCGTACTGGGTGTTTGGCTAGGGTTAGGGGTAGATATGCTATGTCTGTCCCTGCTGAGTCTGTGAGGTTTATTGCAGTTACATGCTCCCAGCAGGTGTTTTCATTAGCTAATACTGCACTTTTTGAGCCGTCTTCTGGATGTACTTCTCTTCCGTCAGGTCTAGTACTTTATCCAGCTGTAGTCAAGGTTTGTAGGGTACAGCCTATGTCCCGTAGTGAATGTTAATAGGACTGCTGTAAAGCTTCGTCCCCGATGTCCATTAGGGATGTTACATCAAGCTCAAATTGTCAGTTTACCGGCAGGGATTTCAGAAGTATACACTGAATCCAATGATCTAGAGGTAGCTATGGTAAATTCCCACGTAGGTCAGGTAGACCCCATGCATGAGATTATAAAATCTGTAGATCTGCAGGCGTTGTCTGCGTTAGATCAGCTGAAGGTGAGAGACTTGTTGAATAAATATGCTTCTGTCTTTTCAGCACATGAGGGTGACTTGGGATGTACAAATCTTATAATGCATGAAATTCCCTTAGTCGATGATGTGCCTGTTCGGCAGAGGTACAGACGATACCTCCATCTGATTATGATACTGTTAAGGCCCATATAAACCAGCTTTTAGAGGCCCAGGTGATTCGGGAGAGCTGCAGTCCTTATGCATCCCCTATAGTTCTTGTTAAAAAGAAAGACGGCAGCCTGCGGATGTGTGTGGACTATAGACAGCTAAACAGTAAGACTCGTCGAGATGCCTTTCCATTGCCACGCATTGAAGAATCCCTGGATGCACTTTCTGGGGCTAAATGGTTCTCTACCTTAGATTTGGCCAGTGGATACAACCAGGTGCCCGTGGCTGAGAAGGATAAGGGGAAGACTGCATTCTGCACGCCATTTGGACTTTTTGAATTCAATCGTATGCCCTTTGGCCTCTGCAATGCACCTAGTACATTCCAGAGACTTATGGAACGGCTTTTGGTGCACAACATTTTCAGTCTTTACTGTTGTACCTGGATGATGTTATTGTGTTTTCATCTACCGTAGATCAGCACCTTGTCCGGTTGGAGTCCGTGCTGTCTAGACTACAGAAGGAGGGACTAAAAGTTAAGCTGGAAAAATGCTGCTTCTTTCAAACAGAAGTGAAGTATCTTGGCCATGTGATCACTGAAGAGGGTGTTTCCACCGACCCTGAAAAGGTAGCGGCTGTGTCAACTTGGGGTCATCCCACCACAGTGTCCGAGCTGAGATCATTCCTTGGATTCACCAGTTATTATAGACGTTTTGTGGAGGGTTTCTCCAAATTAGCAGCACCATTGCATCATCTGGTTGCTACGCTTACTGGCAAACACCATAGGACGGGTGCAAGGCACCCAATAGGAACTGCATGGACTAAGGAGTGTGAAGAGAGTTTTAATAACTTAAAAGTCTCCCTGACCACTGCCCCAGTGTTGGCTTATGCAGACTTTTCTCTGCCTTTTATTTTGGAGATTGATGCCAGTCATAGTGGCTTGGGAGCTGTGCTGTCTCAAGATCAGGATGGACAGGTAAGGCCAGTTGCCTATGCCAGCAGAGCTTTATCCCCCTCTGAAAGAAATATGTCCAATTACAGCTCTATGAAGCTTGAGTTTTTGGCCTTGAAGTGGGCAATGACAGAAAAGTTTCGTGAGTATCTTTTGGGGCATAAGTGTGTTGTGTGGACTGACAACAATCCACTCAATTATTTGAATACATCAAAATTGGGAGCGACTGAACAGAGGTGGGCAGCCCAGTTATCTGACTTTGATTTTACAATTTGTTACCGCTCAGGAAGAACAAATGTTAATGCAGACTCTCTTTCAAGGCAACCCCATTCTGTTGACATCTCATCAGGGTTAGAACCTCTTCTTCCAGGGACTCCCTTCCAGAAAGTTTGCAGTTACATCCTGACTTAATACCTACTTTGGTAACACAACTGGCAATTTCTGTGCTCCCAAGTCATGACATTAATCACTTGATCACTCTTCAGCAACAGGATCCAGTTATAGGCCCTTTTCTTAATTTTTGGCATCAGAAAAGAAGCCCTGATCGGTTGGAACGGAAAAGACTTTCTAGGTCTGTTCAAGAACTGGTACGGCAGTGGGATCGTTTGTTTGATCGAGAGGGGCTCCTGTATCGTAGATTCCACCGGCCCGATGGTGGTGAAGAACAATACCAGTTGATCCTACCTGAAGCCTTGAGGGAAGAAGTATTGCAGCAGTTGCATCAGGGTCACGGGCACCAGGGCATCGAGAGGACAACGGAGTTGGTGCGGCAGAGGTGCTATTGGCCAGGGATGTATGAACACATAAAACAGTGGTGCCAGCGCTGTCAGCGATGTGCTATGGCAAAACCCCTTCCATCCATAACTCGTACTCCAATGGGGCATCTGTTGGCCTCTAGACCAAATCAGATCTTGGCCATAGATTTCACCCTTCTCGATCGCTCAAGGGATGGAAGAGAGCATGTCTTAATTATGACTGATGTCTTCTCTAAGTTTACCCAGGCAGTTTCTACTAGAGATCAACGGGCCCCTACAGTGGCAAGAGTACTTGTTCAAGAGTGGTTCTATAAGTTTGGGGTGCCTGCTCGTATCCACTCCGACCAAGGTCGAAATTTTGAAAGTGCTCTAATTCAGCAGTTGTGTGAACTCTATGGAATCCAGAAGACCCGCACTTCTCCTTATCATCCTCAAGGAAATGGACAGTGCGAACGATTTAATAGGACGTTGCATGGCCTTCTGAGAACTCTTCAGCCAGATCAGAAGCATGATTGGCCCCTTTATCTCCCCCAGATGATTTTTTCATATAATACCACTATTCATCAATCTACAGGCGAGTCCCTTATTTTTAATGTTTGGTCAAGAACCTCATTTACCTGTTGACTTTCTTTTGGGTAGAGTTAAGGAGCCAGTAACAGGATCTGTGAGTGAGTGGGTGCAAGAGCATCGCCAACGTCTGCAAATAGCTTTTGATACAGCTAAGGAACGGCTGAAAGCTGCTGCAGTCCTTCGGAAGGAGCGTCATGACCAGCAGGTGACTTCTGTGGGTTTCAGGGAAGGTGAGCTGGTCTATCTTCGAGCTAATGATATTCGAGGAAGAGCAAAAATCCAAGATGTTTGGGGCCTACAGTTTATAGAATAATTAAAGCCCCCAAGGACGGTGGGGCTGTCTATTCCATCTTGTCCCTTCATGGAAGTGGTAATGTCAAACATGTGCTGTGTCCATCTTCGAGCTGCACCTGTCAACTTGCCACCTGCATCCCCGGGTCCATCAACAGATACTGGTTCATCAGTAGGTGATGAAGAGCTGGAGGGAGATTGGTGGATTGCTCCTCAGTCTGTAGAAGAGGCCCCAATTTTGGATCTTGTTGAACGTACCTTGAGTCAAGAAGTGGGTGTCCCAGTCGTTGATGAAGATGTAAATCACACGGACGAAAGTTGGGATTCTGTTCCTAGTACTAGTGGATTTCAGCCCAGACGGAGTACCAGAGAGACTGCAGGAAGACATTCCAATCCTCATCATTTGCCAGTAGCTATAAGTAGAGTTGATAGGGCTGCAGCCTCTCAAGTCCCTGGGTCTAGTAATATGACATTGGCTGTTTTTAGGCCATGGGGTTTAGTTTTTCTCTTATCGTCGGGGCGCCGATAACAAAAGGTTGGTAGATTGTAGTGAGGTCCTTTATGGGGCCTTTTATCTTAAAATGTACCTTTTTTTTTTTAAAAGCATAAAAAAAGCGTAGCCCCTTTAAGAGGTAGGCCCCAGTGAGTGCATTGCCCCTTTAAGAGGAAGTGTCCCGATTAGCGTGAGCGAATGAACAAACGCTTGATTCCGTACTCTTATAAAGTGTCTGAGCAGCTGTGAGGAATGGTTGCTGCTTGATTGTCTGTTTGTTTCATCGTCAGATTTCTTCTCTAATAAGGTGAGCAATCGATGTTTTCTTTTGTGTTCAGGTAGAAAGAAGTATTGTTTTATGGGGTTTTTCTCTTCCATAGGCTGCGTTTATCCTTCATGTGCAAGTGTTGTGCATTTAATAAGAGGTAAGGAGGATAATTTTCCCTTTTGGTGTTTGGTTGCTATCCTGCTTTTTAATCTGTAAGAGTTTGGTTTTAGGGTGATCAGATTTGCTCTTTGGCGGCTGGACTGTGGATGTGCTGTTTGTTTGCCATTTGAGTGTGGTATTGTTGTGCAGGCCTGGTTAAACGGAGGGGTTTGTAGGGTTTTTAATAAATAATGCTAAACGTGTGTTTTTAGTTATGATGTGATTATGCAGTTCTAATGTTTTATTTTGTTTTTTTAGGAACTGCATTTGGTCACTGCTGTCCTTCTTTACCCTTTATTTTTGGGTTTTGTGATTTAATGTTTGTTTGGTTTTCTTTATTTAAGGCACCCATCACGTTGTATGGATGCTGTGTTTAGCTGATTGTTAAAAAGACTATAGGGGGATTGTTTGCAGATATTTTACTGTATGATAACCAACTGATTTTGTGTATCTGTTCCTTTCCAGTGGATCATCTGGGAGCACTGGTTGGATTGTGGGTGTTGGTCCTTTGATGGTGGAATCTGTGCTACGGTTTACACTGCATGCTGTGTGAATTTTATGAATTTACGGTGTGTGGCACTTTGCGTGGGTGTGCGCGCGTGTGTGTGTGTGTTGATGTGTTTTTCTTTACAGGCACCATTTTGGGTGAACCTTTTGGGGTTAAAGTGGGCCTGCACCTGTGGCCTGTCAGTTTTCCTTTGTATCCACTGGAATGTTTGGTGTTAATTGGTAATTGTAACAGTTGGTATCCTTTTAATATGATTCATGTTGCAGATTTAAATAAAATAAGGTACCAATAATAAAGGTTTATATTTTAACTGATTCTGGATGTGTTGAGGAGGTTAATAAAATTCAACACTAAAATAAGAAATCTGTCTCTGTTCCTTTTTATTTGGTACACACTGAACCTGTTTAATTTAAATTAGTATTTCCCATGGGTAGATCCCAGGGTGGCGTAGTCGAGTAACAAGTACATATTGGGGTCTTTTGGGCCCCTCACGCTACATTTAGGATCATTGAGACCCCATGAGGTGAGATCTTGCATGGAGCCCCAGTCCGAGGGAAATTGACAGTCATGTTTAGCTTCTTCCATTTTCTAATGATTGCTCCATCAGTAGACCTTTTTTCACCAAGCTGCTTGGCAATTTCCCTGTAGCCCTTTCCAGCCTTGTGGAGGTGTACAATTTTGTCTCTAGTGTCTTTGGACAGCTCTTTGGTCTTGGCCATGTTAGTAGTTGGATTCTTACTGATTGTATGGGGTGGACAGGTGTCTTTATGCAGCTAACGACCTCAAACAGGTGCATCTAATTTAGGATAATAAATGTAGTGGAGGTGGACATTTTAACGGCAGACTAACAGGTCTTTGAGGGTCAGAATTCTAGCTGATAGACAGGTGTTCAAATACTTATTTGCAGCTGTATTATACAAATAAATAGTTTAAAAATCATATATTGTGATTTCTGGATTTTTTTTTTTAGACTATGTCTCTCACAGTGGACATGCACCTACGAAGACAATTTCAGACCCCCCCATGATTTCGAAGTGGGAGAACTTGCAAAATAGCAGGGTGTTACTTATTTTCCTCACTGTATATATATATATTTTTAATGCATAGTATTGTAGCCCTACAGGCTAGGATTTGAGGAACCCTACTGTAGTGTATTGTGTTATTGTTTTTGTTGCACTCTATTTTTTATACATACTGTACTGTATTGTTTTATTGTTACACAATTCCCGTTTTAATGCTGTCCTTGCTAATGTGTATTTTAAATAAACCACAAAGGAAACACATTCTTTCTTGTAGTACTGTACTTCTCACTGTGATCCTGGCTTAGTGATCCACAGCTCATTATGTAATCGACAGCTAATTATGCGACCCATATTGTTTATTGTGAATGAACAGGCAGGATGATTTTCACATGATAAAAAAAAAAAAACCCTACATTAGAATCTCTGTTCTCAAAAAGTCTTGTGAAAACATGTTTACTATAGGTTTGTGGCCTTATTTCAGTGAGGTTTTTTTTTTGCTTTTTTAAAAACCACGCATAACCCTTATTTTGTCAAAAATACAAACACACACATATCAATAATATATTTTAAAAGCAACTAAAAAGAACCAAATTTAAGAGAATGTCAAAATCTCTCAAGGGGCCAAAAACACCCTCAGACTCCAGAGGGTTAAGGAGAGGACCACCCTCAGGTTGGGCAACTTCTTTGCTCTGGGCTTTTGTAGGCAATACCGGGGTGTACTGTGACGCATTACCTGTGAAGAGATAGCCATTTGCTAGTGTCTTGTCAACTCTGGGCATCACCCCATAGCCGCATTCCCCAAACCATCTATCCATGCATTTTGCTAGGCCGGCCTGCGAGCCCTACGACCTTGCCTTGGCGAGAGCGGTGACCTGAGGCGCTCTCAAGAGAATCTTGTCCATCCTTGTCACTCCCAACGAAAACCTTAACATCTTTAGCTCTGCTACCTCCAGCTCCGCCTCCTGTCTTTTACTCAATGCCACTGTCTCTAATCCATACAACATCGCAGGTCACACCACAGACCTATAAACTTTCCCATTCATTCTTGCAGATACCCTTCTATCACAAATCACTCCTGTCACTCTTTTCCACCCACTCCACCCTGCCTGCACACTTTTCTTTACTTCCCTATCACTCTCTCCATTGCACTGTTGACCCCAGGTACCTGAACTCCACCACCTTCTACACCTCTTCTCCCTGCAACCGCACCACTTCACTGCTCTCCCTCTCATTTACGCACACATCATAGTCCAGGGAGACTCCTGTCTGACCTGGTCCGTCAACCTGTCCATCACCACTGCAAACAGGAAAGGGCTCAAGGCCGATCCTTGATGCAGTCCAACCTTCCCCTTGAACCAGTCTCTCGTTCCTACTGCACACTTCACTGCTGTCACACTGTCCTCATACATGTCCTGCACCACCCTCACATACTTCTCTGACACACCTGGCTTCCTCATACAATACCACAACTCCTCTCTTGGCACCCTGTCGTATGCTTTCTCTTAATCCACAAATACACAATGCAATTCCTTCTGTCCTTCTCTATACTTCTCCTTCAACATTCTCAAAGCAAATAAGGCATCTATGGTGCTCTTCCTCAGCATGAAACCATACTGTTGCTCACAGATGGTCACCTCTTCTCTCAGCCTTGCTTCCACTACTCTTTCCCATAACTTTATGGTTTGACTGATCAACTTAATTCCCCTGTAGTTACTGCAGGTCTGCACATCTCCATTATTCTTAAAGATCGGTACCAGCACACTCCTTCTCCATTCCTCAGGCATCCTCTTACCTTCCAGAATCTTGTTAAACAATCTGGTAAAAAACTATACTGCCATCTCTCCTAAACATCTCCATGCTTCTACCAGTATGCCATCTGGTCAAACTGACTTTCCACTCTTCATCCTCTTAATCGCTGCTCTCACTTCCTCCTTACTAATCCTATCCACTTCCTGCTTCACTAACTCCACATCATCCAACCTTCTCGCTCTCTCATTTTCCTCGTTCATCAGCTGCTCAAAATACTCCCTCTATCTTCTCAACACACTCTCCTCACTAGTCAACACATTTCCATCTCCATCCTTTATTGCTCTAACTTGCAGCACATCCTTCCCAGCTCGGTCCCTCTGCCTGGCCAATCCTTTTCTCCTTCCTCTAATACAGCCCCTTACATGCCTTTTCCTTGGCTTTCGCCACATCCCCCTTCACCTGCTGCTGCATCTCCTTGTTCTCCTGCCTAATTTTCTCATCACCCTGTCAATCCCACTTCTGTTTTGTTAACCTCTTTCCCCTTATGCTCTCCTGCACTTCCTCATTTCACCACCACGTCTCTTTGTCTTCCTTTCAGATGTCACACCAAGTACTTTTTTAGCCGCCTCCCTCATCACTCCTGCAGTAGTTTCCCAATCATCCAGCACCTCTTCACCACCACCGAGCCCCTGTCTGACCTCTTCCCTGAACCTCAGACTACACTCTACTTTCCACCATCTTATTCTTCTTTCAATCCTTACTCTCCTCCTCTTCTTCTTCACCTCCAAAACCATCCTACAGATCTGATGCTGTCTAGCTACACTGTCCCCTGCCAACACCTTACAGTCTCCAATCTCCTTCAGGTTGCATCTCCTACATAGAACATAATCCACCTGTGTGCACCTTCCTCCACTCTACCACCATCTGCTCTTCCACATTCCTCTCCTTTAGGCCCTACCCACATAGCAATTTTTCTCTGGCCCAGCTCTGGCCCACACAACCAGCTTTTGCTTGGCCCACATACTGCAATGAATTACTGTCCTAGTGTGGACCAGGTCTGGTATCCCATACAAGGTCAAAATATGACATTGGAACCAAAATACAACCATAAGTAAACAATATCTACAGCAGATAAAATACCACCCGTCAGTTCTGCAATTAAAATAAAAGCAAAAATAAAACAAGTAGAAGTTCTCCGCTATGTTTTTGTTCATGAAGTTACATGTAACGCTTGAACATCCATGTTTGTCATTAACAAGTTTCACACTTTGCATAACACTTGAACGTCCTGGTTAATAACAAAATTTACTCAACCTATAACACTTAAACATCCGTGTTTCTAGTCATCAACAAGTTTCACTTCACATAACACTTGAGCCTCCACTTTTATAATCAGTAACAAGTAGTACGCTTCAAATAAATCCGAAACATTAATGATTCTGTCAATGAACAAGCTCTGGACAGAGCTTTTGAACATTTATTTATTCCTGAAGTCTGTTAACCAGTCAGACTCTCTTCACAGACCTTGCTCTTCATTCTCTCTTTTCGGCCACCATCTCTGTCTTTTAACTGTGGAATCGATTTCTTTTTCTGTTGCCTCAGATGTAAGACGGTTACGCCTCACAGCCGCTGAAAAACACAAGCACACATGGCGTGTAATTAACTTTTGCACCAACAGGTAACGTGGATATAGGATAAAATACAATATTACAAGACAAACTGCACCTAGGACCTCTGGATAAACTTCTGTGTTGTCTTTTCATGTGTACCCGTCTTCCTGTTTTAATTATTGTTTCTTCCTTCGCATGTTTATTAAAAGTATGAATGTGGTCAGGGTGCAAGAGAAACGGGAGGCGGAAGCCGGAGTACAGCTCGCTCAGGCTTTATTGACAAGAGTGAGGGAGAGAGATATACACAAACACGCACGCACGCACGCACGCACACACACACACACGCACTCACACGCACTCACAAACACACAAGTCCTTGCGAGAGTCCGAGGTGTGCTTGGGGAGAAGTGTAGCTGATCCGAGATGCGTGGGAAGGAGAAGTGCAGCCGGTACCGGATAGTGGAGTCCGAACGGAACGGAAAACATAGAATATAGCATAAAACAAACAGTACGTAGCGTCCAACACATTCAATCACGAACGGGGAGTGAATGTGAGTGAGGGGTTTATGTAGGAGCAGGGTGGAGTGATGATGAGCTTCAGGTGTGCATAGTTAAACCTGGCGCTCCAGAGAGAGCAGAGGCATGAGAGACAACGAGCCCCAGGTGTGCGTGGTTAAACCTGGAGCTACAGGTAGAGCGTAGGCATGAGCGCCACAAAAGGGGGGCATGGCAGGTGGATCCCTGACAGAATGACAGTATATATTGGGCATAAATGGCAACTTACCAATCACAAAATCTCGTATCTGTAGGTGTAGGAAGCCAGTCTTTCCATTCACTCCTCTCATGTTAACTTTCCTCGCCAAGGAGTTTGCAACAGTCCATGCATGATTCTCCTAACACACTCCCGAACGTCCCTCTCACCTTTAAGAGCCAGTGTGTTTACCTGAAATCCTTTATTAATTAGTTTATAAAGTTGTAAATATTGATATTTTTTCTTAAAAAATTGTTGTTTTTCTTCAGAAGGCCTTAATTAACACCATACAGCCATGTGATTTGCTTTTATGATGGGTGGATGCACTTTTTTGGCTTTAACCAACCAAACTCTATATTGACTACTTATCACAATTACTGTATAAAGCTTAAAGATACAGGAAATTTTCAAACATAACTCCAATTGTATTCATCTGAAAGGAGGAATACACTAAAGATTTTTGGGTTAAATATACCTTAAAGCTGAAGAGAAAAAAAGGCTTATTTGGAAAATAAAAGCTAGCCAAATAGGTTTGAATGTTATAAAATGAAATGCCCACATACCAATTGCTATCTAGTGATCCCACTGTTTGCTGTGTCACAAATAAATGCACATGTAATTTTGTTTTTATTCTTTATACTCATTTAATTCAGGTGATGTGTAGATTGTCAGAGAGAGAAAATAGCAAAGTTGTGATGTTTAAGAGGCAATTCAAAAATTGGATAAAGATCATATGGATGGCCCTGTACCAGAGTGCTTCTCACAACAAGCTCATCAATTTTAAAATCACTGGCAATGTGAATGAACCAAAATCAGATGATCCTAAAGCTAATCCTGTGACATACTATAAGTGCATTCTCTTTGTGAAAAGTGATAAACACTAATATACTCACACATTTGGTGACTGGAAGTTTGCTGGATGTCCCTGGTGTGGTGTGACCTTGAAGGTTCAGAGTGCCTTTTTTTATGGATCTCCTTACTTTTGTAGGCTGTTTTTCTGACCTCAATGTCGGCATGCCTTGCAAGGGTCTCAGTGCTTGATTTACCTGATGTACTGCTCTCAGAGCGAACATGCCAGCCGGAGGATAACATAGTAGTGCTGGTCTGGGGACTTGAGTGGATCTCAGGAGTGCTGTGACCATCTGCATACAAGTCAGGACTGTAGTAGCAACTTGGGCGAAGATTGTGACTCATTTGGTGAAGACTGCTTTGGCCATGTGGGCTAACGTCAGGACTGTTTTGACCATGTGAATGAAGGTCAGGACTGCTTTGGCCACTAAGTTGGAGGTTGTCTACTACAGGAGAAATCTGTTCCATAGTGATCACTGGAGCATTAGGTAAGGCATGCCTCCTGCAAAGTACAAAATATCTTATGTCATGGGTGAGTTCCCTCCATCGGTCTGATCAATGTCTGTGTGATCAACAGCTAGAGGTATTTTACGTCTTGCTTCCTTGTAGCTAACTGGAAAAGTAGCATCACAAAAAGAAGAAATGTAAAAAGTAAAACAATGATTTTAAATTAAATTACTATTATTTAATTTAAAGGAAGTGGTGGCATGATGTGAAAATAATTCTGGCCTTATGGGGCTTCCAATCATCTCCAGGACTCTCTTGCGATTTAACAGCTTTTGTTATCACTTTTATTTGGAGGCCACATGCACTCTCCATTTTTAATCCAGACTGTAGGCACAACTTCAACCTCATTTGTCTTGTCAAAGACAACAATGTGAAACATCTAAAGAGACAAAGATAATATATTATCTTTATCAAAGGATATTTAAAGAAGTGTTCCACTTGTTTATATTCATTGCCCACAAGGTATACTGCACCTTCATCCTCAACAAGGTTTTGGACTAAAACCAACTGATTGTCGATTTGGACACAAGAATCTCTCTCATTGAGCTTCACAACTATATCATCAATCGCAAGAACTTTAAATTGACGAGCTTGTAGCGAGAAGCACTCTGGTACTAGCCCAGGGGTGGCCAACCAGTCAGAGACCGAGACCCACATTTTTTACTGTGTTACCTCAAAGAGCCACATCATACACATGGGCACACATGAACATCACCCATCCCTTCCTCTTACACACACACACCTCTGCTCAGCCAGATTTATTGTAAATGGCACACACCAACATAATGACAGAAATTGACTCCTACTGTTCTAAGACCACAGGACAGTCATTTTCAACAATGAACATTGTGTGCACTGTCTCACACTTGCCTTGAACAATCCCCTTCAAATCTGTCTCGTATTCCGTTGTTGCCACTTGAAGCAATTCTTTCACATGGGTGTCAGTCAGAACAGATCGATGCTTTGATTTCACGTGTTTCAGGGTAGAAAACACAGACTTTGTTTGTGTTTTTTTTTTTTATGTGCGTGTTTACTTCGCATGAGTGCAACACGGTATTTTCGTCAAATGCGCATGTGTGTGAGATGAATATACCGCAGGGGTGGGCAATTAATTTTTACAAGGGGCCACATGAGAAACCTGAATTGTGTCAGAGGGCCACACCAACGATAATATTTTAGGGATGTACCGAAATGAAAATTCAATTCAAAAGGCAATAAATTCCATAATTTTTTGTGTTATGCCTTTTGCCTTGGCACCATCACTGGAAAACTTTCCTGCCTTTTCAAAAACGTCCTCTACAGACGGAGTGCGCATGCTCGGATTGACTACTTTTCTGCGCCGCGTTCTTCTCATATTTAGAATGGCAATCGGGATGGTTGGATTTCAGGTGATAAATTAAACCTGACTTGGAGAAATTCTTTGCAGATACACCCTCTCTTAAAATTTCAGCATTGCATGTTTTTCAAATCGCTATCCGCACACCGCGGACATGTTGGCTCTTATCTAGATAACCGTGTGCTGGCTGTGCTTTTTTATTGCGTCATTACAATTGTGTTTCTGCCGTGTTGTTTCGGTGATTTAGGTATTTCGGCCGAAAATTTTCGGTGCATCCCTGTAATTTATGATTGGCCGTAGTTTCCCAGTAGGGGCAAGCTCATTTAAGTCTTAAAAATACTGTATTGAACTCAAGCGAAGCGAACACGCACATTTAAAAACAAACAAACACAAACTTCGATATGAACGTAAGAGCCGCATGAAACCAGCCAAAGAGCGGCATGAGACTCGCGAGCCGCGGGTTGGCCACCCCTGTACTAGCCCATCTGTATGTTCTTTATCCGATTTTTGAATTGCCTCTTGAACATCACAACTGTAGTTGCTATTTTCTATCTCTGACAATCTACGCATAACCTGAGTCAAAGGATTGCAAGGCCCTCTAACCAGTTTTTTGACTTTTCCTAAGAAATTTTCAATGGGGAATCCTGATATAAGATCTAGATTGCCATGGATTTTGACATCTTTGCTGAGGTGCACCAGGCCATGAATATTGTAAACCAAAAACTCTTCACCATAAAGCTGGCCAAAGTGTTCAACAAATGAAAGCAACAGAGTATTTGCAAGGTCATTCATCTTCATGCAAAATTTTGGACTTGCCAAAATTTACACAGCTACAGACAAAAGCATGAAGTTGTTGTAGATTTGATGCTGTAGAACATCGTTCAGCACAACTGGACCAGTGTACAAAAAGAATTGGCATAGCTCTGTTGCTTTCCACCTACATCGATCTGCTAGTGCCCGAGGCCTTCGAGCAAACTCACGTGGAATGTAATTTCTCAAGGCAATAAGTCTATCTGACACCATGGAAGCTTGAATGGATGATATGCGACAGTGCAAGGGACCAGTGGTGCTGATCCACAAGTCTAAGAGACGCAACATTACACCCAGACAAACCAGGTGCATGTAATCATGTGGGAAACAAGTGACCATGTCAATGCCAATGTCTGTAAGAGTGCTGGATGTGGTGTTCTTCATCATGCTTGCCTAAAACTCTCATCAGTTCTGCGCTTTGCATTCAACTCAGGAAATGTCATTTCGATTTGATTTCCAAACACCTGTTTGGTGACACTTCTCACATCCACGATATGCAGTGTGTGACTTCACACCTCTGATGAAGGCTCGGGCAGGGGCATCGCACACAACAGGAACAACATGCAAAAAGAAAGTTTTCTTCTTGAACAGAAGATCAGCCATGAAGATCAGCCAAAGAATTTGGCTTTGAAGCACCACAAAAGAGTCCAATCAACACAGGTGCCTTAGTGTGACCTTGCAGCAAACCAAGAATCGGCCAAAACTATGTACTATTACTCTTAAATAGTGGTAGTCCATTAAAATTCAACTGTAGTTTGAAGACATGTTTGTCTGGCACAGTATGCCAAACTTTATCAAGGATTTTCCAAACAGAATTCAGAATTCCACAATAATGGAACACACCACCAGCTATACTGCTAATGCTGTAGCGTGTTTTTGTTTTCAGCAACGATCTTCCATCCTTAGGCAGAGAGGAATGATGGACTTTGAGAATGGTAAGAAGTGCTGACAAACCAATTAGTGAAATTCTAAATTCAACTGCTAGTGAACTCTGCAAATCACTATCTCTCTGACTACAAGGTTTTCCAAGATCAGAGTGGTCCTCAACAGAAGCTGCAGTCTCTTCATTTACTTCCTTATCTTCAACATCCAACTAAATATTTTGGTGGCCACCTTCTTCATCACTAATTTCCATCTCTGATTTCCCTGAATCATCAACACAAACACTTAACTCCAAATTGTCCTCCACCTCCCCCTCCCTATGTTGCTCATTGTCAATCAATTCACTGACTAATCTTTTAAGAGTCAAGAGTCAAGTAAAGAAGCTTTTATTGTTATTTTAACTATATATAGCTGATGCAGTACACAGTGAAATGAAACAACGTTCCTCCTGAACCCAGGTGCTACATAAAACAACATAAAACAACAGTCACAGAACAGAAGAACACAGGGCCAAGAACTAAGATCCTCGCCACATAAAGTGCATGTGTGCTACTGGTGCAAACAGTGCAAAAGACAACACAAGACAGTGCAAGACAACACAGGACAGTGCAGGACAATACACAAAATATAAAAATAAGAATAGCAGTAGCTCCGCCAGTAAAACCTGTCGTGACAAAATAAGGTGCACAGTAGAAGAAAAATGTAAACAGAATTGTACAATTCTACAATAGCAGAAAAATGTAAACAGAATTGTGCAATTCAACAATAGCAGCAATCAAAATAAACTATACAGTGACCAAAGGATTTGGACAAAATATTGTGCAAAGAGATCAATCCAGGAAGATCAGCAACAAACGGCATGTAAACATTTTGCGATAATGAAAAGTGTGAATTGTGCTGAAACCTGGGTGTGCGAAGTGTATGATGTGTGTTTAGTCTGGTTGTACAGATCAGTCAAACAGTTGTGTGTAAGTGTGTGTATGTGAGAGAGTTCAGTTCAGATGTTTGTTGAGATGTTTGTCAGTCACACAGTTGTGTGTGTGTGTGAGAGAGAGTTCAGTTCAGATGTTTGTTGAGGAGCCTGATTGCACAGTCTTGATGTGACGGCCCGAATGCTTCGGAACGTTTCCCTGATGGTAGGAGGGTGAAGTGTGAGTGTGACGGGTGTGTGGTCATCCACAATGCTGTGTGCTTTGTGGATGCAGCGTGTGGTGTAAATGTCCATGATAGAGGGGAGAGAGACTCCGATGATCTTCTCAGCTGTCCTCACTATCCTCTGTAGGGTCTTGTGATCCGAGACGGTGCAGTTCCTAAACCAGGCAGTAATGCAGCTGCTCAAGATGCTCTCGATGGTCCCTCTGTAGAACATGGTTAGGATGGGGGGAGGGAGATGAGCTTTCCTCAGCCTTCTCAGGAAGTAGAGACGCTGCTGGGCTTTCTTGGTGATGGAGCTGGTGAGGTTGTCCGCCAGATGAACACCAAGGAATTTGGTGCTCTTGACGATCTCCACTGAGGATCCATCGATGATCAGTGGAGAATGGTCACTCTGTGTTCTCCTGAAGTCAACAACCATCTCTTTAGTTTTGTTGACGTATAGAGACAGGTTGTTGGCTCCACACCAGGCTGTTAACCGTTGCACCTCCTCTCTGTATGCTGACTCGTCGTTCTTGCTGATGAGACCCACCACGGTCGTGTCATCGGCAAACTTGATGATATGATTCAAGCTGTGCGTTGGTGCACAGTCGTGAGTCAGCAGAGTGAACAGCAGTGGACTGAGCGCACATCCCTGAGGGGCTCCAGTGCTCAGTGTGGTGGTGCTGGAGATGCTGTTCCCGATCCGTACTGACTGAGGTCTCTCAGTCAGGAAGTCCAGGATCCAGTTGCAGAGGGAGGTGTTCAGGCCCAGTAGGCTCAGCTTCTCGATCAGGTGCTGAGGAATAATTGTGTTGAATGCTGAACTGAAGTCTATGAACAGCATCCTTACATAAGAGTCCTTGTTATCCAGATGGGTGAGGGCCAGATGGAGGGTTGTGGAGATGGCATCGTCCATGGAGCGGTTTGGACGATACGCGAACTGCATGGGGTCCAGTGCGGGTGGGAGCTGGGTCTTTATGTGCCTCATGACGAGCCTCTCGAAGCACTTCATCATGATGGGTGTGAGTGCAACGGGACGATAGTCATTGAGGCAGGAGACAGAAGACTTCTTTGGCACAGGAATGATGGTCGTCGTCTTGAGGGAGATGTTGAAGATGTCGGTAAAGACATCCGCTAGCTGTTCTGCACATTCCCTGAGCACTCTGCCAGGAATGTTGTCCAGTCCAGCAGACTTCCGTGGGTTAACTCTGCATAGAGTTTTCCTTACTTCAGCTGTGGTTAGACAGAGCACCTAGTCACTGGGAGGAGGGATGGTCTTCCTCGCCACCACGTTGTTCTGCACCTCGAACCGGGCGTAGAAGTCATTCAGCGCATCTGGAAGGGAGGCGTCACGGTCACAAGCAGGTGATGCGGTCTTGTAATTCGTAATCGCCTGGATGCCAAATGCGCCGGGTGTCTCCGCTGTCCTGGAAGTGGCCATGGATTCTCTTGGCGTGTGCGCGCTTTGCCTCTCTGATGGCTGCGACAGAGTGAACTGTCCCTATGGTCAGCATGATGCTACACACACACACATTACACTTTCACTTCTCCTCTGTTCTCGCTACAGCGCTGTGGGTGCACACACACGCCAGGTAGCACGCCGCTCGCACACACACACACTCACTTCATTCGTCCCGGACAATAAGCGCACACACACACACACACACACACACACACACACACACACACACACACACACACAAACGGAAGGACTTCCTAAAACTTTGTGTACTCACCTGTTTGTTGCGTCGGTCTTCCGGGTTGGGTTTGGATAGCAGCCAACTGGAGCGCTCAATAGCGGCTGGCTTTAAAGCGCCAGCGCTGCGTCGCGCATGCGCGGTAAAACAGGAAGTCGGCAAGTTTATGTTGATGGGACATTTTTTTTTGGGTGATTTTATTATTATTATTATTATTGGTATTGTTATAATTTTCGTTATCATTATTATTGTTATTATTAGTATTGTTATTGTTATTATGTTTATTATTTATTATGATATATATAATGTTATTACGCCATTCTATGACTGGCTACCAATTACCAAACCCCTTTTGGGTGAGATGGTTGAGTCCAAGGGGAGGGGCTTACACGTTATAAACCGGTCTCCTACTTCAATTCAGTGTGGAGTTGTAGGAGTGGTGCATTGTGGAGATAACGGAGTCTAAGAACTATTGTAGTGAATGCACATGAGCAGGTGCGCCTATTTTGTATATAGTTTTCTTTACTTTCCTCGTAATTGTCCTTGTTTTGTTATTTTGCCACTTTTTCTTTTCTGGGGTATTATATATATTTTGGACTTTGCACTTGAGCACGCTGTAAATAAACACCACTTTACACGGAACATCACAGCGAGTATTGCCATAATTTGGGTAGAAGGCGAATCCGTAAGGCCGCTCTAACACATTTGGTGTCAAAAGTGGGATGGCTACTCGCAGGACAGTGCCAAGAGGACGCAAGGCCAGGATGATGCTTCGTTCCCAGACCCAGGCAGCCACTGATAAAGATGGAGCCTGGGGAACAGTGGATTCAACTGAGGAAGAAAGAGAGGAGGATTGGTTGCCTCCTGTACGACCCAAGGGTACGGCATCCAGGACTGGAGCAGGGCCGCCCATTAAACCATTCGAAGAAGGGATGGCAGAGGTGTTCTGGCAGTTCATGCATGCACAGGAGCAGCAAGAGCAACGCTACCTCCAAGCGCTGCAGACTCTGCAGGAGACCATGCAGCAAGCCATCCAACCAGCTTCTTCATCACTGGGCCTGGAGAGCCCACGAATGGAGCTGCCCACACCAGCACCCCAGAGAATTAGCCTGTCCCCAAGGGTTTCGCACACTCCAACAGGAAGCCCACAACTGGAGCTTCCTACACCAGCTCCCCCCGTGGAAGTGCTACTGCACTGAGGGTCCAGAGCACACCGACGCCCACCAGTCAGCCAATGCTCAGAACCGAGCCCAAGTTGCCAAGCTTCCAGCAAGGGGAAGACATTGAGAACTATCTGCATCAGTTCGAGTGGCTCGCCAGAACCTGGAAGTGGCCAGAGGACGAATGGAGCTACCAGCTGGTTCCACTGTTTACCGGACAAGCACTGGAGGCCTACCTGGCGATGGATGAAGACCAAGCAGTGGTCTACAGTGCACTCAAGAAGGCGCTGTTGGAGAAGTTTAATGTTTCTCCAGAAACCTATCGTCAGCGGTTTTGTGCGACTACGACCCCAGTTGCAGAGACACCTTCAGAGACGTATAATCGGCTGAGGCACTTGTACCGCTGTTGGGTGCGACCGGAACTACACACCAAGGAGGAGATTGGTGAGATGGTCATCCTGGAGCAGTTTCTCCGTGTCCTGCCATACGAGATCAGGATATGGGTAAAGGAACGGGAGCCGAGAACTGGGCTAGCTGCTGCCAAACTTGCCCAGCAGTATCGAAACGCTCACCAGGAGAGTCGTCGTTTCCAACTGGTGAAAGGTGACCAGAAGAGTTCTACCAGTGGATGGAGCGCTGGAGAATCTCCCCGCCACCTTCAAGCCAGCAAGGGGGACAAAGACACCAGAGAACAGAAACTCATCTGCTACTATTGCCAACAGCCAGGACACAAAGCAACCGTGTGCCCAGCAAGAAAGGCCAAGCTGACGGGGTTTTGTTATGTCCCAAGGAAGGAGGACAGTACAGTGAACTGTATGGGGAACCCCCAAATCGTTCCAGTGACCGTTAATGGGAAGGAGTTGAAGGCTTTGTTGGACACTGGGAGTTCAATGTCACTGGTGAAAAGATGTCACGTGACCAGTGTGTCTTTCACGCATCACACAAAGTTACAATGTGTGCATGGAGAGGTAAAACAGTACCGCCAAACCGAGGTGAATGTGTCCATAAACGGGCAGACCTACCTACTCACTGTGGCTGTTGTGGAAACCCTACCGGCAGATGTTATTTTGGGACGTGATGTACCGGTATTACCCGAACTGGTACAAGCAAACTGGGAGGACGAACGAACGAGATCCAACGTCCAGCTAGCCTGTCCAGTCGTCACTCGGGCCCAAGCCAAGATGGGACTGCAGCCGTTGCCTAACATGGACAGTAGCTTGTTGCAAGGCGGGACCAAGGGGCCCAGAAAATCACGTCGCCAACGTCGGCTAGAGAAAGGACTTGGTACCCCGGTGCCGGAGATTAAAACCGAAGGACTGGAGGTCAGTGGAACATCGTGGAGCTACAGCGCGCAGACGAGTCGTTAAAACCTTTATTTGAGAAAGCGTTGCAAGGCAAGCAAGCGGACGTGTGTGGGGAGCAGTATGTCATTAACAACAATATCCTATATATGCAAGCCCCGGATGTAACCAGGTTGGTGGTGCCGAGATGTTGTCGCCCCGTGGTGCTGCATCTAGCACATACAGTTCCCTGGGCAGGACATCTGGCTCTGCAGAAGACCTACGCACGTATCAGCTCACGATTCGTCTGGCCGGCGTTGTACACGGATGTACAAAAGTACTGCACCACATGCCCCACCTGTCAGCAGACTAGTGCTGTGCGACGACGAGACAGGGCCCCTCTACAACCATTGCCCGTAATCTCTGTCCCTGAGGAGGATCCAGGAGGCGGGCCTGACACTGAACGTGGATAAATGTGTGTGGGCCAAGGCTGAGGCAGACTACCTAGGTTACCGCTTGGGTGACGGAGAGCTGAGGCCGCAAGTGGACAAGGTGGAAGCCATTCGCAACAGCCCGAGGCCTACAACTAAGAAGGAGGTCAGGTCCTTCTTAGGACTGGTGGGATGGTACCGGCGGTTCATCCCAAATTTCTCCACCACTGCAGGAGCGCTGACCAACCTGCTGGGAAAGGCAGTGAGGAACCCAATACGGTGGACTGACGACTGTGAGACAGCCTTTGTCATGCTGAAGGAAGGAATGTGTGCAGAGCCTGTCTTACGCAATCCAGACTTTACAAAGCGGTTCACTGTCCAGGTTGATGCATCCTCGTGGGCATTGGAGCAGTCTTGACCCAGGGTGAGGAAGGCAACCAGAGACCAGTTTCCGACCTGAGTCGGAAACTGCTGCCACGTGAAACCCGGTACTCCACTATTGAAAAAGAATGCCTGGCAATCAAATGGGCCCTGGAGAGCCTGAAGTATTACCTGATAGGAAGAGAATTCACCCTGGAAACAGACCACAGAGCATTAACCTGGATCCACACCATGAAGGACCACAATGCTCGGGTGACCAGGTGGTACCTCTCCTTGCAGCCGTACAACTTCAGAATCAGACATCGACCAGGGAAACAGAACCTGACTGCTGACTACCTGTCTCGCCACCCGGCAAGCTCGCGGCTTGGAGAGGGGGAAGGTGATGTGACAGAGTGAACTGTCCCTATGGTCCGCATGATGCTACACACACATTACACTTTCACTTCTCCTCTGTTCTCGCTACAGCGCTGTGGGTGCACACACGCCAGGTAGCACGCCGCACACACACACACACACACACACACTCACTTCATTCTCTCATCTCTCGTCCCGGACAATAAGTGCACACACACACACACACACACACACACACACACACACACACACACACACACACAAACGGAAGGACTTCCTAAAACTTTGTGTACTCACCTGTTTGTTGCGTCGGTCTTCCGGGTTGGGTTTGGATAGCAGCCAACCGGAGCGCTGAATAGCGGCTGGCTTTAAAGCGCCAGCGCTGCATCGCGCATGCGCGGTAAAACCGGAAGTCGGCAAGTTTATGTTGATGGGACATTTTTTTTGGGGTGATTATTATTATTATTGGTATTGTTATAATTTTCGTTATCATTATTATTGTTATTATTAGTATTGTTATTGTTATTATGTTTATTATTTATTATGATATACATAATGTTATTACGCCATTCTATGACTGGCTACCAATTACCAAACCCCTTTTGGGTGAGATGGTTGAGTCCAAGGGGAGGGGCTTACACGTTATAAACCGGTCTCCTACTTCAATTCAGTGTGGAGTTGTAGGAGTGGTGCATTGTGGAGATAACGGAGTCTGAGAACTATTGTAGTGAATGCACATGAGCAGGTGCGCCTATTTTGTATATAGTTTTCTTTACTTTCCTCGTAATTGTCCTTGTTTTGTTATTTTGCCACTTTTTCTTTTCTGGGGTATTATATATATTTTGGACTTTGCACTTGAGCACGCTGTAAATAAACACCACTTTACACACTGAGCGCTTCCTTGGCATTAGCGCTAGGTGGTATGTACACTCCGAGCACAATAGCAGTGGTGAATTCCCAGGGTAAATAAAAAGGTCTACATCTCACAACAATAAACTCCAGCAGCAATGAGCAGTAGGTGGAAACAAGCACAGAGTTCTTACACCATTCCATGTTGATGTAAACACACAGACCGCCGCCACGAGTCTTACCGCACAGAGCTGCATTTCTGTCGGCACGAAACACGGCTAGCCCGTCCAGCTGGATGGGTCGTCCGGAACTCTGTCGCTCAGCCACGTCTCAGTAAACACAAAAAGGCAGCAGTGTCTGTATTCACGCCGAGTAGCTTGTTGGAGTCTGATGTAGTCTAATTTATTGTCCAGGGAGCAGACATTTGCCAGCAGTAGTGATGGTAGAGCGGGACGGCTAGGGTTAGCTTTTAGCCTAGCATTAGCACCCGCTGGCTTTTCGCGTTTCTGCTTCCTCTCGCAGAAACATCTGCCGCAGGTCATCATTAATTGTGTTGTTTGGGTTGTTTCTGAGTTCTTTCAGTGTTTTGAGGTTGTACACAAAGACACCGGTTGCTCCAATGTCCATGTGTTGTGTAGGGCGGGCTTCAAAATGAAATTAGCACCATTGTGGGTCCGGAGCGGCCGCTGCGAGCTACTGCCACGCCGCCACCTTGGACACACATCTTAGTGCCCTCCTTCTGGAATTGCTCCTATCATTGTACTTCCAACCCTTTTCCATACTTTGTCTTTACTGAAGCCTTTTAACCCAGCCATTAGGGAGGCACAAGCCAGTGCATTCTTAGTGCCGGTCCCAAGCCCGGGTAAATGGGGAGGGTTGCGTTAGGAAGGGCATCCAGCGTAAAACATGTGCCAAATCAAATATGCGGATCACAAATGAGAATTCCATACCGGATCGGTCGAGGCCCGAGTTAACAACGACCGCCACAGGTATCATTAGCCGACAGGGTACCGGTGGAAATTGGGCTACTGTTGGCCGAAGGAGGAGAAGGAGAGGAGGAAGACGTCTACAGAGACGGCAGGGAAAGGAGCAGTGTAGGAGAGTGGAGGTTAGGGTTGGTACTTTAAATGTCGGTACTATGACGGGGAAAGGGAGAGAGATAGCTGATATGATGGAGAGGAGAAAGGTAGATATGCTGTGTGTTCAGGAGACCAAGTGGAAAGGGAGTAAGGCCAGGAACATTGGAGGTGGATTTAAACTGTTTTATCATGGTGTGGATGGAAAGAGAAATGGTGTAGGGGTGATTCTGAAGGAAGAGTACAGTAAGAGTGTAGTGGAGGTGAAGAGAGTTTCTGATAGGGTGATGATCGTGAAGGTGGAAGTTGAAGGATGATGATAAATGTCATCAGTGCCTATGCTCCACAAGTTGGCTGTGAGATGGAGGAGAAGGAAAGATTCTGGAGTGAATTAGATGAAGTGGTAGATGGTGTACCTAGGAAAGAACGGTTGGTGATTGGGGCAGACTTTAATGGGCATGTAGGTGAAGGAACAGAGGTGATGAGGAGGTGATGGGTAGGTATGGTTTTAAGGAGAGGAATGTGGAAGGGCAGATGGTGGTAGATTTTGCTAAAAGGATGGAAATGGCAGTGGTGAACACTTATTTTAAGAAGAAGGAGGATCATAGGGTGACGATAAGAGTGGAGGAAGGTGCACACAGGTGGACTATGTGCTATGCAGGAGATGCAACCTGAAGGAGATTGGAGACTGTAAGGTGTTGGCAGGGGACAGTGTAGCTAGACAGCATCGGATGGTGGTCTGTAGGATGGTTTTGGAGGCGAAGAAGAAGAGGAGGAGAGTGAGGACTGAAAGAAGAATAAGATGGTGGAAACTGAAGGAGGAAGAGTGTAGTGTGAGGTTCAGGGAAGAGGTCAGAGAGGCTCAGTGGTGTTAAGGAGGTGTTGGATGATTGGGCAACTACTGCAGGAGTGATGAGGAGGCAGCTAGAAAAGTACTTGGTGTGACATCTGGAAATAGAAAGGAAGACAAGGAGACGTGGTGGTGGAATGAGGAAGTGCAGGAGAGCATAAGGAGAAAGAGGTTGGCAAAACAGAAGTGGGATAGACAGAGTGATGAGAAAAGTAGGCAGGAGTACAAGGAGATGCGGCAGCAGGTTAAGAGGATGTGGCGAAAGCCAAGGAAAAGGCATATGAGGAGCTGTATGAGAGGTTGGACACTAAGGAAGGAGAAAAGGATTTATACAGATTGGCCAGGCAGAGGGACCGAGCTGGAAAGGATGTACTGCAAGTTAGAGCAGTAAAGGATGGAGAGGAAATGTGTTGACTAGTGAGGAGAGTGTGTTGAGAAGGTGGAGGGAGTATTTTGAGCAGCTGATGAATGAGGAAAATCAGAGAGAGAGAAGGTTGGATGATGTGGAGTTGGTGAAGCAGGATGTAGATAGGATTAGTAAGGAGGAAGTGAGAGCAGCGATTAAGAGGATGAAGAGTGGAAAGTCGGTTGGACCAGATGACATACCGTAGAAGCGTGAGATGTTTAGGAGAGATGGCAGTGGAGTTTTTGACCAGATTGTTTAACAGGATTTTGGAAGGTGAGAAGATGCCTGAGGAATGGAGAAGGAGTGTGCTGGTACCGATCTTTAAGCATAAAGGAGATGTGCAGACCTGCAGTAACTACAGGGGAATTAAGTTGATCAGTCACACCATGAAGTTATGGGAAAGAGTAGTGGAAGCCAGGTTGAGAGAAGAGGTGACCATCTGTGAGCAACAGTATGGTTTCATGCCGAGGAAGAGCACCACAGATGCCTTATTTGCTTTGAGAATGTTGATGGAGAAGTATAGAGAAGGACAGAAGGAATTGCATTGTGTATTTGTGGATTTAGAGAAAGCGTCGACAGAGTGCCAAGAGAGGAGTTGTGGTATTGTATGAGGAAGTCAGGTGTGTCAGAGAAGTATGTGAGGGTGGTGCAGGACATGTATGAGGACAGTGTGACGGCAGTGAAGTGTGCAGTAGGTACGACAGACTGGTTTAGGGTGAAGGTTGGACTGCATCAAGGATCGGCCCTGAGCCCTTTCCTGTTTGCAGTGGTGATGGACAGGTTGACGGACGAGGTCAGACAGGAGTCTCCTGGACTATGATGTTTGCGGATGATATTGTGATTTGTTGTGAGAGTAGGGAGCAGGTTGAGAAGAGCCTGGAGAGGTGGAGATATGCGTTGGAGAGAAGGGGAATGAAACTCAGTAGGAGTAAGACAGAGTACATGTGTGTGAATGAGAGGGAGGGCAGTGGAGTGATGCGGTTGCAGGAGAAGAGGTGGAAAAGGTGGAGGAGTTCAGGTACCTGGGGTCAACAGTGCAAAGTAATGGAGAGTGTGTTAGAGAAGTAAAGAAAAGAGTGCAGGCAGGGTGGAGTGGTGGAGAAGAGTGACAGGAGTGATTTGTGATAGTAGGGTATCTGCAAGAATGAAAGGGAAAGTTTATAGGACTGTGGTGAGACCTGCGATGTTGTATGGATTAGAGACTGTGGCATTGAGTAAAAGACAGGAGACGGAGCTGGAGGTAGCAGAGCTGAAGATGTTAAGGTTTTCGTTGGGCGTGACGAGGATGGACAAGATTAGAAATGAGTTTATTAGAGGGACAGCGCATGTAGGATGTCTATATCCGATGCAGAGAAGCTCGTCCATGCGTTCATGACCTCCAGAATAGACTACTGTAATGCATTACTAGGTGGATGTCCTGCGTCATTAATAAACAAGCTTCAGTTAGTCCAGAATGCAGCAGCCAGAGTTCTTACAAGGTCAAGAAAATATGATCACATAACCCCAATCCTATCGTCCCTACATTGGCTTCCTGTTAAGTTTCGAATAGACTACAAACTATTACTTCTCACTTATAAAGCACTAAATGGTTTGGCTCCCATGTATCTATCCAGTCTTTTAACACGCTACAATCCGCCACGCTCCCTGAGATCTCAAAACTCTGGGCTTCTAGTTGTTCGTAGAATAGCAAAGTCCACTAAAGGTGGTAGAGCATTTTCACATTTAGCTCCTAAACTCTGGAATAGTCTTCCTGACAGTGTTCGGGGCTCAGACACACTCACCCAGTTTAAGTGTAGATTAAAAACATATCTTTTTAGCAAAGCCTACACATAACACACATCACATATCATAACGTTGTGCTCCAGAACATCTGATCACATGCACATTATCAACTTGTGCTGTTAATATCATGAACAGCAGCTACGCTAATTCCTCTCCACTGCTTCTCTTTCTCTCCCCATCCCGAGACACCCTGAGGTTTGGCCAGCTCCAGTCACGTCCCACCTCGTGATGATTACGGACCTTGAAGAAGTAGATGCCGAACTCGCAAACATCCCGAACCATCTAGAGACGTACCAGTGCCATTTGGATCCCGCTACATGTGTGGAGTTTTGACATTGGACCTCCTGGAGTGTTTAAAGGCTCTGGCATGGAGAAGCTGATGCTGGATCTGTGATGACAAATGCTGAGCTCATAAAACTCGGAGCTACTAACCATACTAACCATATATATACTGTATAAGACTGCAGAAAGAACATCACTTATAATCTTATACTCCAGTAATCATGTTAGTTCTCACTCTCCAGTGTTCTGTATTGTTGAAAGATTTATGATCAAACTCTTGATGTCACCCAAATGAGGATGGGTTCCCCTTTTGAGTCTGGTTCCTCTCAAGGTTTCTTCCTCATAACATCTAAGGGGAGTTTTTCCTTGCCACAGTCGCCACTGCTGCTCATCAGGGACAAATTCACACCATTCACCATCACTGTTGATTTGTGTAAAGCTGCTTTGAAACAATGTCTGTTGTGAAAAGCGCTATACAAATAAACCTGAGACGGATATGAAATATGGAGACGGATGATCCGCTGTGGCGACCCCTAATGGGAGCAGCCGAAAGATGAAGAAGATTACAGCTTGCTCTTACACACAAATACATACAGACATATAATACAAAACAAAAACAGTCCAAAACTGATTTCAGCCACATACTGAGTCGACGTTTTCTGTCTTTGTTGCGGTTGTGTGGATTCAGGCACTGCTGGAGAGGAACTGGAATGTGAGTATAACTCAGAGAGTTGTAAAAACCTCATTTAAACTTTCACCATTTCGACAGGCATTTTTAGACACTGGCTAACTTACCTGTGTAATGTATATTTAGCTAACTGTGGGGGGAGGGGTTTTGGGGCAGCGGTGGAAACAATTTTTTAACATTTACCGGTTCGTTCACTTTTTATCCACAACTAATCGATATCTAACGCTAGATCACTTTCTCACGCGAGTTGCTGATCGCGTGCAGTAAAAACATGATTTTAACCAGTTTCACTGCATTTAGGCTTTCACCTGGCTGGCTGCAAGCAGCGTTTTTTCCAAGAAGATAGCGGGAACACGTGCAGCTGTTTTATGTGGTTTACCACGGCCTATTGTATCTGGTAAGTTCCTTTAAGACAACGTAAGCGAATATGTGTATCTTAAGATGTGTATGTGACTTAAAATGCCCTTTATTAGCTAATTCTCCGTGAACTAGCAAAATAATAAATGTGATGTCAGTGTTCAGACATTTCCAGTCTGTTAGGTTTCATAAGGTAAATGTTGTAAATGTTTGCTCATTTGCAGGAAAATAAAGAGAAATTCTTTGAGTTAAGTCTAAAGAAACAGATTAAATAATGGTTTGGAAGTGCAAGTATTGTCCTTTTAGCTGTGAAAAAAGAGCACAATTGTTTAACCATTACAGGCTAAAACACGGAAGTTATACCAGAACCGAGCCTTTTCCTTGTTTACATCAGGAATGTCTGTGCACATTTAAATCATTAAATGCACTAAAAGTTCACCTGTCCCGCATTCACACAAAAACTCCAGATCAGCAACAAAGTACAGATATACCAACTAAGTTTAGTTGTCTGTCGTGTGGATTTACAGAGTCTTGTTCAGAGAGTGACTTTTTCACTCACCTGCATCAAGCACATCTAAAAGTAAATCATAAAGTCAGATGCCCTTATGAAGACGTAATTTTGAAAGCAGTGTTTACTCCACATTCAAAGCACACAAGAGTAAGGTACACAAACAACAGATCTCAAAGAGGTTTAAATCAGAAATTGTTGGTGACAATATTATAAGCCATGACAGTAATGCTTCACAAGAGCAGATGTCAGATGCTAATGATATTGAGGACACAGAAGAGTTGAATGAGGTAACAATGTGACCTGCACGATTTAGAAAAACAGCTTGAGCACAACTTGACATCTTTACTACTAAAGATGCACACTGTTTTGCACATACCAGAGAATGCAGTGCAAGATGTGATAGAGCAGCTCCGTCAAATCAATAAGCTCTCCATGTATGCATGTAGACCATGTATGCATTTAAAGCATACCCAACGAAAGAAGATTTTGAGACTGTTGCTAAGGCTTTAGTGCAAACACACCCATGCCTTAAAGAAACCGGGTCACCCTCTGGCTGGAACGGTTGGAAGAATAGCCTTAAGTTCAAAATGAATAATTATAGAAACAAAATGCGGCAGCTGGGTCGACTTGATGTTACTGCCAATGGTGGCAAGCGAGGAAGTGACACTACAAATGGCGATCCTCCCAACACACAGATCAAGAAGCCAAAGAAAGAGGAAATAAATGTCCTGCCTGATTTTCCAGAGGGGATGAATGACCAGAACATGGAAGTAGCTCGTGAGGTTCTGGTCAATGAAATGATGAAGACAAAGCCAAAGGAATCCCTGGTTAAGAAAGAGATGGATGTGACATTTGCTTTTCGCAGAAAGGAGATTGTCAAAGAGAAGCCTGCCATTAGCCAGCTGGTGCATCGTTGGCCAGCTCTTTTTTACAGAAAATCAGGTTTGTGTTAAGTGTCTACATATCATGTAGTGTTGAGTGTGTCAGATTAAAACAGTGTGAACATTGACTGATGCATTGTTTGCCATGTTTAAGGTTTCTTATGAATTTGAGTGGTAGGGAAAAATCTCAGAGAAAACTTCTTGGATGCACTCCAAGCCTCATGGACCTCTTCAAAAAGAAGAAAGGCCTTACTGGTCAGCTTTTGGCTGAACTTTTATGCCAGACAAAGGTAAGTTAACATATCTACATCAGTCCTGTTTTCCTATGAAGCGTTTCCTTTTTATGAAGATTTTTTTTACCTCTGCATTCTCTATTCTCATAATTTTATCTCCTATTTCCAGTTTATTTTTTCCTAATCTCTTCTTTTAATTTCTTGTAAATTACAGTCAGTATCCTTATAAAGTGTTTTATTCAATGTCCACTATCGTCTAGACAACTGTGTCAACAGACGTCAGATGCCTTTGTCTTCGGGGACTTCCGATCATCTTGGGCGATGATCATTCTGCTTTCTTCAAGACCTGCTTTGTAAGCAAATTCATTTTTTTTGATGCATGTTCTTTGTTTTTATTTTATTTTCAAACCATTAATCAGGACTATGTGCTACAGATTTATTCAGTATTTCAGACTTGGACTTTTTTCAATTTATTTTTACCATAAAATTGTCTGTATGTTTAATCAGTGGCATGAAACACACGCTAACTAACACACGATTGTACATTTGTTTCTCTGTAAGGACACAGCTGACAATGACTTGTACAGGCAAACTCCAGTGGGATTGCTTTTCATCGGTGAAGAGAACCTTAAGCTGAACCCATCCAAAGTGGGAATCATCTTGGAAGGGAATGTGGTGATGGATGACCTGGCCAACCTTCCTCAGGCCTTCTGAGTCCTTTTTGGACTCATATATGCCCTGCACCTGGACTATCCCAAATACATGAAAAACACTTTTTGCTTTGTTCAGCAGGTGATGTTGAACCTGGGTAAAAGTGAGCTGGCACCCAAAATTCAGACTCTGAAAAACCAACTTACAGTGTAAAGAGGTGTTGTTACACTATTTCTCCAGATATGAGAAATATTGTTTGTTCTTTTAGAAAAGCGACTTGTTTGCACTGTTATGCCCTTTTTATATTTTATGTTATTGGATTGGCACTGATATATCTAGTTTCATTCAGATTAACAAACCCAAAACTGTGAAAAAGCCAGTTTTCAGTGTAAAGTGCTGTTCTAACTCATTGCACTACTGCTCCAGATACCAGGTGCCTAATTTTTTTGTTTGTTGTTCTTTTAGGAAAATGTTGTGTTTGCACTGTTATGCACTTTTTCTATTTTATGTTATTGGATTGGCACTGATATGTCTGGTTTCATTCAGATTAACAAACCAAAAACTGAGGAAAATCAGTTTGCAGTGTTAAGTGGTGTTCTGAATCGTTGCACTACTGCTCCTGATACCAGGTGCCTAGTTTTATGTTGTGCTTTTAGAAAAACAACCTGTTATATGTATGTTCACAATAAAGCATTTTACCCCTAACTGGGGTGTTTTCAACAAATGTTTCATCTGATTTCTTGATCTGAATAAGTATTTATAATGCACCAGATTAAAAACTGAAATAATAATTTAATGATGGGGGTGTTGATGATGTCTGGAGTAGTGACATGAAATGAAAGGAGCAACATAGATTGCACACTATGGACAAAAGTAGTGGGATACCACACTTAATTTTTACATTAAATCAGACCCATTGCCACAGGTGTATAAATAACGAAATAACTAAAAATTTAAAATAACTGTCATTCTTAGGAGCCCAGTGAAAGCATAGAAAGCATTAAAACAATTTCATCCGTGAAAGATATTCCATGGTCGCCGGCAAGTAGTTTTATTAGGAAGTGGAAACATTTAGAAGAAACCAAAGCAGAATCGAATCACTGAGTGCTGAGGCGCATGGTGCATACAAGTCACCACCACTCTGCTAAGTCTATAGCTGAACAGTTAATATTTCCATTGGTATTATTATCATGACAAAAACTGTGTAATGGGAGCTCCAAGGAAGTGTTTCCATAGCCCAAGTATATAAACCAAGTATAATGCAAGCATCGGACGGAGCAGTAAAGCACGCTGCCATTAGACTCACCCCACACTATATACACTGTAGAATTTGGTGGAAGAGGGAAAATAGTATGGGGGTGTTTGCTTTATTGGATACATAGGCGAAGATTCCCACAGAAACACTCCAAAATGTTGTGAAAAGCTTTACCAGAAGCTGCGAAGAACCAAATCAATATTATTATCTCTAAGTTTGAGAATGCAATACTATTACAGTCCATGTTGGTGTAATGGTCAGTAGTCCCAATACAACTATCCATATAGTATATACATATACATATACAGTACACATACATACAGTGAGGAAAATAAATATTTGAACACCCTGCTTTTTTGCAAGTTCTCCCACTTAGAAATCATGGAGGGGTCTGAAATTGTCATCGTAGGTGCATGTCCACTGTGAGAGACATAATCTAAAAAAAATCCAGAAATCACAATGTATGATTTTTTAACTATTTATTTGTATGATACAGCTGCAAATAAGTATTTGAACACCTGAGAAAGTCAATGTTAACATTTGGTACAGTAGCCTTTGTTTGCAATTACAAAGGTCAAACGTTTCCTGTAGTTTTTTACCAGGTTTGCACACACTGCAGGAGGGATTTTGGCCCACTCCTCCACACAGATCTTCTCTAGATCAGTCAGGTTTCTGGCCTGTCGCTGAGAAACACAGAGTTTGAGGTCCCTCCAAAGATTCTCTATTGGGTTTAGGTCTGGAGACTGGCTAGGCCACGCCAGAACCTTGATATGCTTCTTACAGAGCCACTCCTTGGTTATCCTGGCTGTGTGCTTCGGGTCATTGTCATGTTGGAAGACCCAGCCTCGACCCATCTTCAATGCTCTAACTGAGGGAAGGAGGTTGTTCCCCAAAATCTCGCAATACATGGCCCCGGTCATCCTCTCCTTAATACAAAACATGATGCTACCACCCCCATTCTTCACAGTAGGGATGGTGTTCTTGGGATGGTACTTATCATTCTTCTTCCTCCAAGCACGTTTAGTGGAATTATGACCCAAAAGTTCTATTTTGGTCTTATCTGACTACATGACTTTCTCCCATGACTCCTCTGGATCATCCAAATGGTCATTGGCAAACTTAAGACGTGCCTGGACATGTGCTGGTTTAAGCAGGGGAACCTTCCGTGCCATGCATGATTTCAAACCTTGATGTCTTAGTGTATTAACAACAGTAACCTTGGAAACGGTTGTCCCAGCTCATTTCAGGTCATTGACCAGATCCTCCCCTGTAGTTCTGGGCTGATTTCTCACCTTCCTTAGGATCATTGAGACCCCACGAGGTGAGATCTTGCATGGAGCCCCAGTCCGAAGGAGATTGACAGTCATGTTTAGCTTCTTCCATTTTCTAATGATTGCTCCAACAGTGGACCTTTTTTCACCAAGCTGCTTGGCAATTTCCCCGTAGCCCTTTCCAGCCTTGTGAAGGTGTACAATTTTGTCTCTAGTGTCTTTGGACAGCTCTTTGGACAGGTGTCTTTATGCAGCTAACGACCTCAAACAGGTGCATCTAATTTAGGATAATAAATGTAGTGGAGGTGGACATTTTAATGGCAGACTAACAGGTCTTTGAGGGTCAGAATTCTAGCTGATAGACAGGTGTTCAAATACTTATTTGCAGCTGTATCATACAAATAAATAGTTTAAAAATCATATATTGTGATTTCTGGATTTTTTTTTTTAGATTATGTCTTTCACAGTCGACATGCACCTACGATGACAATTTCAGACCCCTCCATGATTTCTAAGTGGGAAAACTTGCAAAATAGCAGGGTGTTCAAATACTTATTTTCCTCACTATATATACACTAGAGTGCCTGTTGAAATTTTGGAAACTTTAATTGCTTTTGAGACACATGGATGTTTCGTTTGTACGCAATAAACTAGGTAAAAGGCAAAAAAACCCAGACAAGAATTATACAGCAATTGACTAGAAGAAAAAACTGAACCAACATGGCTACCATTCCATACTTCACCATTCAATTTTATCTGGACTCCTGCTCATTGTGAAAAGCTGCTGTTCATGCTGACTTTTTTTTTTTTTTTTAATAAAGTTGAACATCTGTACATTTATATATTTATTGTAGTACGTCTTTATACAGTTAAAAACACTTGTTTGTTGCATATAAACAAAAGGAACATGCATTTGTCTACCTTATATTTATACTCGTTATAGACCTGAATGGGATAAGATAATAAGTCTGGTAATCTGGTAATATAAATATATGATATCAAGGACCTTTTCTGTTCTGTTTCTTTAAATAAGTTCCAAAAATATCAAACCTGACACAATGAGCTTAGACAAAACACTATAAATAAGTGGCACATTTGTGCTCTACTGTGCAGCAACCTTGAATACAAGCATCTCTATCTCCACTGAAAACCAATTTGCCGACTTCTGGCATTTACCTCTCTCTCTAATGAATGAGTGTAGCCTGCTAAAAACTCAGCCTTTATTAGCTCGCTGAAAAAACACAAATATTTGCTCCATATATAATTCTGAAAACAAAACAGGATTAACATACTGACATCTCTTTACTGCAAGAGACAATAAAAAATATCTGTTTTGATGTTTTGGTCATATATCAGCTGTCTATGAAACATTTTTCCAGTAGCCTTCTTGGCTTGTCGATGTGATCTTTAGACAAACTGCAGACAGCCAGCAATGTTCTACTTGGAATGTTCAATTTGGATATCTATCACACAGGTCTTGAATCCTCTTAATTTCTATACAATCTCTCTGACTGTCTGTGGACTGGTGGCCTCCATACACTTTAGTATAATTTTATAACCTTTTATAGCATGATTAACTCTTTTTCTGGGGGCCTCAGAAACCATTTTCACAACCCTTGATATGTGTCTGTATTCTGTTGTGTGTTCATTGTATGTTGTGTTGTTTGCGGGTCCAACACCCAAACAAAGTTTCCAGCCTGCCCTAGCCTGCCTTGATCCCACATCCCCATTGATGACATCATGACTGGTGCTCCAATTTAAGGAAGAGGAAAAGATGTAACCAGGGAGGGTTGTGGTAGTGGTGTTTGGTGTGTTGTTCATGATCTCTTGTGCTTGGCTTAGTTTGGTAAATGTTTGTATTGGTTTTTACTTGCACCTGTATTCTGACCCTAAGTTTGGTATTCCCTTTTGGACTTCTGTATATATCTAACACTGTACATAGTCTCTTACTTTACTGGCAGTATGGGTGTGGCTGCCATTCCCTTTGGGTTAGGGTTTATATATACTGTGTATATATATATATATATATATATATATATACCGTAGTTAACCGTAGTTCCGGACTATTAACCACAAATATAAGCCGCACCCACTGAATTTGACAAAGATTTTTATTTTGAACATAAATACACCACACCTGTCTATAAGCCGCAGGTGTCCACATTTAAACTAATTAACTTTACACAGGCTTTAATTAAAGACAGTGTCTGTTACACAGCTTGTATCTAAACAGTAGCCTACCAAGAAAGTCATTGTTCACTGTCTTCCTCCTTCCTTTCACAATTTCTCTCGGAAGTTTATATTTTGGCATCGTCGTGCGTTTAAAAATCATCATCGGTGAAGTTTTTCTCCTGATGCCGTGCAGCTCAGAACACAGGTGAAGTGTTGTTTTTAGCGTGACGAATGATTCGCATTTCCTGTAGACAGTCCGAGTGAGCGGCAGGTCAAACGTCAGAGGAACCGCATCCATATATATGATGTGGTGCGGCCCGATTCAGTGGGAGCGCATCTGATTTAATATAAAGAGTTTCATTGGTTCACCTGAACCCGTTCCGCAATTTCATTGGTCTAATGTTATAGGGCTCAGTTTTTTGGCTTGACGTTTGTGAAAAAGGGAAAAAACCCAGGAAAAATCCATAAATTAGCCGCTTCATTGTTTAAGCCGCGGGGTTCAAAGCGTGGGAAAAAAGTAGCGACTTATAGTCCGGAAAATACGGTACATATATATTATATGTATATGTTGTGATGTTGGTGACGTCTGGTCATGTTGGTGATGTCTAAAATGTCAAAGTCATTAAATATGTTGTCAATGAATAAGCATCAAGTCATCGTATATAAGCGCCTAGCTTATGCCCCACGGGATGAGTCATGGTCGAAAGCCCGCCCCCTCCTTCTCCATTTCCGTAGATAGCAGAGGTATTTGTTTCTTTAGCTGTTTAGCTAGTTGTCTGTACATAGGTATTATTTTGTGACATATGCGATTTTACTCGTTTAGTGTAACAACAGATTACCAAAAAATACCCAGAGCGGTGTGCTGCTTACTGTCAGGTAAGTTGAATGTTTTGTGCTTGGGGTTGCGGGAGTTGGTTTTAGTTTAACAGGGGCTACAGTTATGTGTTTTAGTGTGGTGTGCCCTCAGTGCTCCCGTGGTGCAGCATCACAGCTATCACGTGATCTAGGTCGGGGTGCCAGCTGTTACTGTTTTCACCTTTGGAAAAGATACCGTACGAGTTCTGTATCCGCTGTCATATCATAAGTGTTGTAATTATAAAAACCTTGCATGCTTTTAAATCAAGGTTGTAGTGATGTGTTGCTTTTTTTACGTGTCTGTGTGTGTTAAAGCAGGTCGAGTGAGAGCATGTCACACTTTCCCTATCCTTTGTTCTTTCTTTGTTCTTTCTCCAGGCTCTTCTCAACCTGCTCTCTACTCTCACCACAAATCACAATATCATCTGCAAACATCATAGTCCAGGAGACTCCTGTCTGACCTCGTCCATCAACCTGTCCATCACCACTGCAAACAGGAAAGGGCTCAGGGCCGATCCTTGATGCAGTCCAACCTTCACCCTGAACCAGTCTGTCGTACCTACTGCATACTTCACTGCCGTCACACTATCCTCATACATGTCCTTCACCACCCTCACATACTTCTCTGACACACCTGACTTCCTCATACAATACCACAACTCCTCTCTTGGCACTCTGTCGTATGCTTTCTCTAAATCCACAAATACACAATGCAATTCCTTCTGTCCTTCTCTATACTTCTCCATCAACATCCTCAAAGCAAATAAGGCATCTGTGGTGCTCTTCCTCGGCATGAAACCATACTGTTGCTCACAGATGGTCACCTCTTCTCTCAGCCTGGCTTCCACTACTCTTTCCCATAACTTCATGGTGTGATTGATCAACTTAATTCCCCTGTAGTTACTGCAGGTCTGCACATCTCCCTTATGCTTAAAGATCGGTACCAGCACACTCCTTCTCCATTCCTCAGGCATCCTCTCCCCTTCCAGAATCCTGTTAAACAATCTGGTTAAAAACTCCACTGCCATCTCTCCTAAACATCTCACGCTTCTACCGGTATGTCATCTGGTCCAACCGACTTTCCATTCTTCATCCTCTTAATCGCTGCTCTCACTTCCTCCTTACTAATCCTATCTACATCCTGCTTCACCAACTCCACATCCTCCAACCTTCTCTCTGTGATTTTCCTCATTCATCAGCTGCTCAAAATACTCCCTCCACCTTCTCAACACACTCTCCTCACTAGTCAACACATTTCCCTCTCCATCCTTTATTGCTCTAACTTGCAGTACATCCTTCCCAGCTCGGTCCCTCTGCCTGGCCAATCGGTATAACTCCTTTTCTCCTTCCTTAGTGTCCAACCTCTTATACAGCTCCTCATATGCCTTTTCCTTGGCTTTCGCCACATCCCTTTTACCTGCTGCCGCATCTCCTTGTACTCCTGCCTACTTTTCTCATCACTCTGTCGATCCCACTTCTGTTTTGCCAACCTCTTTCCCCTAATGCTCTCCTGCACTTCCTCATTCCACCACCACGTCTCCTTGTCTTGCTTTCTATTTCCAGATGTCACACCAAGTACTTTTCTAGCTGCCTCCCTCATCACTCCTGCAGTAGTTGCCCAATCATCCGGCACCTCTTCACCACCACCAAGCCCCTGTCTGACCTCTTCCCTGAACCTCACACTACACTCTTCCTCCTTCAGTTTCCACCATCTTATTCTTCTTTCAATCCTTACTTTCCTCCTCTTCTTCTTCGCCTCCAAAACCATCCTACAGACCACCATCCGATGCTGTCTAGCTACACTGTCCCCGCCAACACCTTACAGTCTCAATCTCCTTCAGGTTGCATCTCCTGCATAGCACATAGTCCACCTGTGTGCACCTTCCTCCACTCTTATCGTCACCCTATGATCCTCCTTCTTCTTAAAATACGTGTTCACCACTGCCATTTCCATCCTTTTAGCAAAATCTACCACCATCTGCCCTTCCACATTCCTCTCCTTAAAACCATACCTACCCATCACCTCCTCATCACCTCTGTTCCCTTCACCTACATGCCCATTAAAGTCTGCCCCAATCACCAATCGTTCTTTCCTAGGTACACCATCTACCACTTCATCTAATTCACTCCAGAATCTTTCCTTTTCCTCCATCTCACAGCCAACTTGTGGAGCATAGGCACTGATGACATTTATCATCATCCTTCAACTTCCACCTTGACGATCATCACCCTATCAGAAACTCTCTTCACCTCTACTACACTCTTACTGTACTCTTCCTTCAGAATCACCCCTACACCATTTCTCTTCCCATCCACACCATGATAAAACAGTTTAAACCCACCTCCAATGTTCCTGGCCTTACTCCCTTTCCACTTGGTCTCCTGAACACACAGCATATCTACCTTTCTCCTCTCCATCATATCAGCTATCTCTCCCTTTACCCGTCATAGTACCAACATTTAAAGTACCAACCCGAACCTCTACTCTCCTACACTGCTCCTTTTCCTGCCGTCCCTGTAGACGTTTTCCTCCTCTCCTTCTCCTCCTTCGGCCAACAGTAGCCCAATTTCCACCGGTACCCTGTCGGCTAACGATACCTGTGGCGGTCGTTGTTAACCCGGGCCTCGACCGATCCGGTATGAAATTCTCCTTTGTGATCCGCATATTTGATTTGGCACATGTTTTACGCTGGATGCCCTTCCTAACGCAACCCTCCCCATTTACCCGGGCTTGGGACCGGCACTGAGAGTGCACTGGCTTGTGCCCCCCTAATGGCTGGGTTAGTTTTACTCCCTTAGGTGTGATTTATAGTAAAAAAAAAAAATAATAAAAACAAATATATATATATATATATATATATATATATATATATATATATATATATATATATATATATATATATATATATATTCTCATAATGGCGGGAGAATTACAGGAACTTAACAAGCTTGTGGCTCAACTTAGGGCCGACAATGAGAGATTGCAACAGGAAAGGGTGTTTGCAGTGCGGTAGGTAGGGGATGCTGGGCCCAGTAGCTTTGCAATATTTGCTGCACCTCTATTTCCACCATCGACTGGTACTACTGTAATGGGAACAATTATTCTCGTATAGTAAGGGAATGAATTAGTGCTGCCCTGGAAGACTGTGTAACGAAAGGATCTTTGTCCCCGCTCCCAGTGCTTTTAGTCTCTGTACACAATAGATTATGTATGTTGTTTCCTACCTTATGGGTGAATGGCCCTACAGACTGACTTCAGGGTAGGCTTCAGTTAGTTTAATGTCACGAGAAAGCCTTCTGAAGTAAAAATATGTGTGAGACAGAATTATATATAAAAGGTTCACATACTCCTCCCTCCCCAAGTCTATTAAGGTAGGTGAGACGCCCTTACTCCCTGACAGACTTCACTTAAAGACTACACTTCAGGTCAGTATAAAGAAATATAAACCTTGTTTATTTACTATATATAATTTATTAAACAATAATTAGTCTCAATTACTTGAAAGAATGAAAACAAAGAAAAATAAATAAAAGGTCACAAACTCTTATTTTTCTTCAAATTCTAAAATCACTTAGAACTTCACTTAGAACTAAATTGATCCACTTAAATTGACCTTTTGAAACACAATCACATTCAAAACAGTGAGAAAACAAAAGTTTTCAATGAACATTCACAATTTTACACACAAAACACTTGTCCCTGTTAAATGTGCAACCACAGTTCACTTGAAGTTTTATAACTCAATGCTCAATGTCATGCTTTATCCTTGTTCCATGATTGGCATGTTGAATAGTGTTTATGTGGTTATTGTGCCAGTTGTGACTGTTGTGAGTGCTCAGAATGCAGAGGTGGTACCCACTATCCAGGAGCAGGTCGAGACATTGGATCTGTCAAGATTGTCTGAGGTAGAACAAAGGCAGGTAAGGGCTTTACTCTATAAGTTTCAGTCAGTGTTCATTACTAGGGAGGGAGACTTGGGGTGAACCAAATTGATTTCCCATGACAGATGAGATGAGACGCCAGTTTGGCAGCGTTTTTTGTGAATTTCCCCGTTAGATTATGACTTGGTGAAGCCCCATATAAATCATTTGTTGGAGGCTGAGATCATTCGGGAGAGTTGTAGCCCATATGCTTCACCAATTGTTCTAGTTAACTCCTTAGCCTTCAGCGCTGCGCAAGCGCAACCGATGTCCTATTGTTCGGAGGTGTTTATGTTTAACAATAGATTAAATAAAAAGGGAGAAGAGTAACCATGACTAACTATGCATCATTCTAAAGGTCTAAGCCTCAAGCAGCGATTTAGATTGCTGAATTTGTTTGAGCAGTACAAACAAACAGCATGCAAAAAAAATGCAGTACTTACACAATTATTGTAATAACGAGTCACAAGCGCATCCACTGCTGCAAATCCCGTTTTTTTTTTTAAAGATAAGGGTCCACTGAACAACATGCCATAAAGAATTTTTCCTCCAACAAAACAATAGTGTTGTAATTTAGATGGTTATTATTTTGTTTACGTCACAGTACTTCAGTTGGTGTATTGTTTGTATATGTTTTAGAATAACTTTCGCATAAAAAACTTTATCTTGATGGTAAAAAAAAAATATATGGCTGGTAGAATATATTGTTAGAAAACAAATGAGACTGCCCACTAAAAAATAAAACAAAGTAAAAGCACCTGATCACCACCTATCATTTCAAACCTTTTATTCCCAGCCAGTAACATTATGGAAACAAAATCATTGATTGAAAATGTAGCCAATGAGTGCAGGATTCTACCGACATATAGGGAGGATATTTTTCCCCACGTGGGTGAGCTCTTAGTTTTATTACTCTTCAGAAACTCTTAGTGGTCAAAGAGAGGAGCAAGTGCACTGTGTCATACCAGAAATTGGATGCAGCTTTCAGTTCTGAATGAACAGCTTTTTTCCAGCTCGTGCTAACTGAGTTTTGTTTACAAAAAAATAAAGAAAAAAGTACGAACAGTCCAAAATTTTAATCAAAGATTTGCACAAAGCACCGATGAGAAAAATATTCTTAGGGCGGAGTAACAACAGTGACTTGTTGATCTGCATGAGGATGGAAAATCTGAGCCTATTTTACATCTGTAAGTTACAATATATCTCCCTTTACAGTTTCATACAATGCTATACGTTTTATGGCCCGTGTGTGTGTGTGTGGGTGTGTGTGTCGTTGGGATTGGAATGGCTGCACATCAATATGAATGGCATTGACTATAAAATAATAGCTACCTCTCCATCAATATAAATGCCAAATCTATATCTATAGTCAAATGTATATTGTATAACAATAGCATTAATGGTTAGCCATTCATTTATATGCAGACTGTATAAATAGAGTATGAATGGACACCTGAGTTTAGCAAGTGGCTCTCAAACAGGGGGAGGGAGAAAAGAATCAGACATAGTCTCATATAAATGTATAGTAAGCATCTTACTTTTCATGAAAATCTTCATAAAATTTGAAATATAAACTCATGAGACATGTGGCTTTCAAACCAAGTACTGGATTATCTATAACTTATCTTTTTGAGCAATATCAACTTTGAATGATGTAAAGCTCAAAGTGTCTTCTTTTCAAACATATTTAAATTGTTTATGTAGCCCACTTTTATCAGGAACTAAACACTTATAGTTAGGTGGGGGAATTGTCAGCTGTGAGTCCCAAAAGCTGTGGTGAAGGCTATCAGGTTAAATCATAATGTATTTTTATTTAATGGTACACATCCAACAAGGCGTCCGGGCCTCTGAGCCTTTCCGTTCGAGCCGAGCGATCTGAGCTGTTGGGTTCAAAATATTTTAAAGGTCCCGAACCACACCCATCTTTGGCGAAATGACCAATGCTACCCTGAATTTTCTTGGAGGGAGAAACTTCCTTTGGTTATGTGTTTGTAGGTGTGGTTTCCGGTTTATTCTTTCTTTGGAGAACTTAAAGTTTTATCCAAAGTGTATTAAGACAGTATGGTGCATTTCATGATCAGATCAAATGCACCATTGTTTGGAAAATAAGAAACAGATAATTCACTTGTATCATTTTGATATTAAACATGAAAAGAAAAAACAGCATTAAAACAGAGGTACATTAACATGCCAGGACCAGTATTTAAGGTATAACTTATGTTAATATAATGTTATATTCTTGTATATAAAATGCACCTTTGTTAAGAAAGTCATGAGCAGATCATTTTATATCAACTTTGACATCAAGCCTTAAAAGAAAAGACAGCATTAAAACAAGGGTACATTAATATACTGGGACCAGTATTTAAGGTATAACTGATGTTAATACAATGTTATATTCTGATAGATAAAATGCACCCTTGTTAGGAAAGTAAAGAGCAGATAATTTTATAGCAACTTTGACATTAATCCTTAAAAAAGAAGACAGCATTAAAACAGGGGTATATTAATAAACCTTCAAAGTGTAACTATTGTTAAGGTAGAGTTAAACACTAGGTTTATTTACACAAGAAAATATATACAAGATGTATGTTTGTGTCATGTGATGTGGAACATTTTATTATTATTTAATTAATAAAAGAATGCTCCCTTGTATGTGTGTGTGTGTGTGTCTCTGTGTGTGTGTGTGAGTCACAAACAGGCGTACTGAGTTTCAACAGTGAATTGTTTTATGGTTTGAGGGTCCCTGTGAAGTCAACCAGAGAGGCCAATCTGGCTGTCGGGGTTGTGTGTGTGCGCTTCTGCGTGCGTGTGTGTGTGTGTGTGTGTGTGTGTGCGTGCGTGTGTGCGTGTGCATGCATGTGTGTGTGTGTGCGCGTGCGTGCAGACTTCTGTGCCCATACTGCAACAGTACCGAACATTACTTGAGCCAGTGTACCACTTTCCAGGCGTTTAGTACAGAGCAGATGATCAAATAGATCAAAGACAACAAGCGTTGTTGGAAAGGTGGGCGATCACACTTAGCTAAAAATTTTACCCTAAAGAAGCCTTGTCGTCTGTGCAGTGGGAAACACCTTCATATCCTTCATTAGGTTAATAGCGAACCTCAAACACAGAGTACCTGTCTAGTGAGTTCTATGAACAAAACTAGGGATGCACCGAATATTCGGCCACCGAAAGACTTTCATCACCGAAAAAACACGGCCGAAACAGTTTGTTGTGATGACGCAAACAGAAACCGCGCCTGCAGCAACATGTGTGGACAAATTTCAGTATATCTGAGAAAGACCCACGGATAGCGATTTGCAAAACATGTAATGCCAAAATTTCAAGATGGGGTGCGTCTGCAAAGACTTTCTCCTCGTCGGGTTTAATTTATCAAATGAAATCCAAGCATTCCGATCACTATGCTGAATATGAGAGGAACGCGGCACAGAAAAGCGCTCCGTCTGTGGCGAACGTTTTTGAAAAGGCAGGAAGTTTCCCAGTGATGGTGTTGTATTGTTGTATCTTTAAGCAGTTGCACTTGTTCTAAATGCACTTTGTTTTTATGAAAGAACATATTCAATTGTACAACCTTTCAGCAGGCCAGAGGGACTGTACATTATTATTTAATGTACACGAGTGCATTTAAGTTAATTTATTTTATCCTGTGCATTGTATGTGCTATAAATAAATATTTTCATAATTTGTAATTGATTTATTCTTTGAAACTTTAATATTGATTTATGCAATTGAAATGCCTTGATTTTAGAAAGGTTAGTACACAGTCATAGCCATAAATGCAATGGTAATAATAATTGGCACAATTTCTTTCGGTGTTTCGTTTTTTTTGGTTTCGGCCAAGAATTTTCATTTCGGTGCATCCCTAAACAAAACCCTATATTTAGACAGGCCTGAAGGGTCCAAGCATGTTTTGCTGAAAGTAATCCCTGTTGTATTACAACACAACAATCGAACCCTAAACACTTATGCAATACTCGATGACGGATCCGAAACGACCATGCTACTCTCAGCTGCAGTTCAGAAACTAGGGCTACAAGGACACAAAGATGATTTAACATTAAGAACAATTCGACAAGATGTCAAGAAACTTAATCGGGCAGCAGTTTTCTTTAGAGTACACTCTATATCGCAGCCCCAATGGAGCTACCGGATCCAGAATGCCTTTACCTCTGAAAACTCTGAAAAAGGTTTGGCTGAGCACTCTTAACCCATTGCAATGCTCCAGCAGAGATGCCAACACCTAAAAGGCATTGCTTTACATCCCATTGACAAATTACAACCCCTCTTTTTAATATATATATATATATATACCTATATACCCCTGGAGGTCCAGCAGCAATCAGAACTACACTAGGTTGGACATGACAAGGCCCAACACGCTTCCTGCAGCAACAGCTACAGCCTCAGCAATGTTTACTTATCTCTATCTCTTTGGCAAGGTAATACTATTCCACACAGGAATGAGAAATTAGTCAAATGATCAAAGCAGGATCAAGTGGCAATGGATTTACTACAAACCAGATTGACCAGGGTGATGGTACATGGAGTGAATCGCTATGCAACACCCCTGTTGAGGAAAGCTAATAAGCCACAACTCTGTACCCCTAAAGACTTTGTTATGCCCAACTTAAGAAGCATAAAGCGGCAATTGGCAATACATTTCATGAAGGCAGTTGCATATAATAAAGAGATTAGGAAACTAGATCTTGTTACACTAAACAGGTGGAGTCAAGGCCCACCATTCTTGCTTCAAGCTGAATCAGAGTGGCCAATTCTGCCATCCCTAAAATCCTCTGAAGATAAAGTGGAAAAGAGAGTTAGTGTATTCTGCGGCATCACACAAACATCAAGTTCGTTAGAGCCAAGTGAGTACAGTTCCTGGAAAGACCTTGTTAAAGCCACAGTTCAACACCGTCAAAGTGGTTTATATCAGTCTAGTTTACCTACGGCTAAGGACTATGTGACAACAAAACATCTCCTTTTCCATAACATACAACAAGACATCTTTCCAGAGGAATATGAACAACTAAAGTCTGGGAAGCCCGTATTCACTACAAGCAGATTACTCACTTTAGCCCCAGAGATTGACAAAGCCAGCCATCTTATATGGGTCATAGGGCGGCCACGTCGTGAAACTGCAGACAATTCACCCCGTTATCCTTAACATTGAGCCAGAAAACTACTCATTCGGGACTATGATAGCAAGCTGTGTCACCCAGGACCAGAACGAGTATTTGCTGAAATGAAGAGGAGCGTCTGGATACTAAGAGGTTGTGAGGCAATTATAAAATCCCAACATAACTGCATGGAATTTCGTAAGTGGAAGGCTAAACCTAAAACCCCTAGAATGGCTGATCTCCCTTCAGCACGCTTGAGACTCCACAAACCACCCTTTTACAGTACTCATATGGATTGTTTTGGGCCTTTCCAAATCAAAATAGGCAGACGCCTAGAGTAAAGATGGGGTCTTTAAGTGTCTCACGACTCGATGTGTACACATTGAGCTCCTCACATCTATAGACACTGATTCCTTCCTTATGGCTCTGAGGAGATTTATAACATGCAGAGACACCCCTTCAGAACTGTTATCCGACCAGGGCACTAACTTCCAGGGTGGAGAGAGAGAGTTAAGAGATGCCATAATGAATTGCAGCTAGGAACTCCAAAGACATCTCGCCAAACAAAAGATTGAATTTCGGTTCAACCCACCTAATGCACCCCACTTTGGTGGCAGCTGGGAAAAAGAGCCTCGATCCTATAAAATGCCCTCCATACAGTAGTAGGTGCACAAACAGTAACAGAAGTTGTTCTTCAAACAGTACTTATCAAGGTAGAAGAGTATAAAGTAACTGCAATGAAGAAGTGTGGGGTGAGCTGTAAATTCTTCAGGATTTCAGGAGTAGGTGGGAGAGGGGCGAGGTAATGGACAGAGTTCAGCATCCTGACAGCCTGATGGATAAAGCTGTTTGAAAGTTTTGTGGAGCGAGCCTGGAGGCTCTGGTACCTTCTCCCTGAAGGCAGAGGTTGAAGTGTAGGTTTGATGGTTGTGAGCTATCAGTAGCTATGCCGATGACTCTGCTATTGAGGTGGGTGTGGTAGATGTCCATAAGTGAGGGCAGAGAGACACCAGTGATCTTGCTGGCTGCATTCACTATGCGTTGCAGAGTGTTTCTACAGGAGGCAGTGCAGCCACCATACCACACATTAATGCAGCTGGTGAGGATGCTCTAAATGGCACCCCGGTAAAAAGAGCACATAATGAGAGGTGGAACTTGTGCTTTCTTCAGTTTGCAGAGGACGTAGAGGCATGACTCAGATTTCTTGGTCAGTGATGTGGTGTTTGTCATCAAGACAAGGTTCTTAGAGACATGCACTTCCAGAAACTTGGTGCTGCTCACCCTTTCCACTGCGGCACCACTGATAGTTAGTGGTGAAGTCCAGTCGGCTCACCTCGCTCCTGTAGTTGGCCTGATTGTTGTTGGTAATGAGGCCCAGTACAGTCGTGTCATCTGCAAACTTAATGTGGTTGGTGCTGTAACTGGGTACACAAGTCAGTTAGTACATCCTTGAGATTTTTTGCACAGTCTTTTACAAACCGACCTGGCATGTTGTCTGGTCCGGCTCTTGCTGTTGCTAGGCCTGCAGAGTCACAGACTCTAAAGGCTGCGCGCCGAACCCCTGAGAAGCTTGTGTACTTCTCCTATCACTAATGGTTTCTGGTTAGCCCAAATAGTGATGGTTTTCCTGTGTTTGACATCATCAGAGCGCTTTGAAATGTAAGCAGTAACAGCCTCAGTATATTCCTCTATGTCTGTGTGGTCATTGTAATTTGCCGCTTCATTGAAGATGTCCCATTCTGTTGTAACAAAACAGTCTTTTAGGGTGGAATGCGACCCCTCTGGCCACACACATACCTCCTTTTTGATTGGTCTTTTGACTCTCACCTTCAGTTGGTACGCAGGTCTGAGCATGATGGTGATGTTGTCAGAGAGTCTGAGGTGGGGAAGAGGGGAGGCTTTGTATGCTCCTTTGCTGTTTGAGTATGCCAAGTCCAGTGTATTATTGTCCCTTGTGGGAAAGTCTATGTGCTTGTTTCAATTTCCAAAAGGAAATAGCAAGAATATCTTACGTGGGACAAAGATGACAGCGAAGTATACGAACATGAACAGGAAAGAATAGCATTCAGAAATGCACAATTCAACACCGATATCAGAGAGAGAGAGGGGTTGCTGCATCTGATCGCACTGCCATCTTCGGTCAAATACTTTGACCGCAGATCAAAGGTCTACTTTCTAGTAAAGGACTACTGTCTAGTCCTTATTAAATAATAATAGTGTATCCATTTGAGCAATCGGCAAGAACAAACAACTTGAACCCCCACTTAGTTGGCTTGGCTTTCATGTACTGTGTCCTCCCAGTGTTAGCTTTGCATGCTACCATCCTCTCATTCACGGCTAAATGTCTACTAGGATGATAAATTGCTTTGCATGTCTTACGAAGACCTCAGTTGAGGTCCAGGTTCACGTGTGGGCAGGAATCGCAGAGTCTGTGGAACTGTGTCGTTATCTGTCTGATCCTTCCATGACATGGTGGACTGTGTGTGCTGCCTTTGCCCTTTTTGGAGCAGGTGCTTGATCACATCTGTTTATGAAACACACACACACACACACACACACACACACACACACACACATCACTAATTGTGTCATTGGTAAAGTTGTTTGCATATGTTATACAATGCAATAATGATTCAAACTAAATATAATTTAAGAAAATACAAAAATATGTACTTACTCAGGATGATTCTCGGTCGAACTCAAAATGGAGCGACACCTGCGTGGCCCGGTGTGAGTTTCCAGTGAAGGCAGGGGTGATGCAGCCACATTCCTAAAAATTAGGGATGCACCGAAATGAAAATTCTGGGCTGAAACCAAAAACCGAAAAAAAAGGAAAGCAAACCGAAAACACCGAAAGAAATTATGCCAATTATTATTACCATTGTATTAATGGCTATGACTGTGTACTAACCTTACTAAAATCAAGGCATTTCAATTGCATAAATTAATATTAAAGTTTCAAAGAATAAATCAATTACAAATTATGAAAATATTTATTTATAGCACATTGCAACAATGCACAGGATAAAATAAATTAAAATTCAAACTTAAATGTTTAACTTAAATGCACTCGTGTACATTAAATAATAATGTACAGGCCCTCTGGCCTGCTGAAAGGTTGTAAATTGAAATATGTTCTTTCATAAAAACAAAGTGCATTCAGAACAAGTGCAACTGCTTAAAGATACAATACAACAATATCACTGGGAAACTTCCTGCCTTTTCAAAAACGTCCGCCACAGACGGAGTGCGCGTGCTCGGAGGGGTTTTGCTTTTCTGTGCCGCGTTTCTCTCATATTCAGCATAGCGATCGGGATGTTTGGATTTCAGGTGATAAATTAAACCCGACGTGGAGAAAGTCTTTGCAGACGAAATTTCGGCATTACATGTTTTGCAAATCGATATCCGTGGGTCTTTCTCAGATATACTGAAATAAGTCCACACCGCAGACATGTTGTTTTAGACAGGCACGTGCGGGCCGCGGTTTCTGTTTGCGTCATCACAACAAACTGATCACATCTGTTTATGTGACACGGCCGTGTTTTTTCAGTGATCAAAGTCTTTCGGTGAACTGAACTGAGGCTAAAATATAACTATATAACGTCAACAATATTTAGGGCATACAATCACAAACAGTTAATGTTACAAATGAACAGATATTGGAGGATTTCTGTTGTAACATTAAAAGGCAATGCTGACAAAAGCGAGGCAGAGATGTCTAAAAACAATATGAGTTTTATATGATCAGAATGTAAGACTAAATAACTTACTCATCGTAGCAACTTGCTGGAAAGTCCTCGCTCTTCAAAATGCAAACGCTCCTCGTCGGAATCGCAATCTTCTTTGGATGAAAAGGTAAATTCTCTGGCATTGTTTTATGCCACTGTCCGGGGGGCGTGTGTGTGTGTGAGACTCAAGGTGTGAACTGTTTTACCTGTGAATAGCGGGGGGGCGTCTCTGGTCGCAGCTCATTATCAGGTGGAAAATCTGTGCCTCTACTTGGTTTCACATGATTTATATTCATTGGAAACATATGTTTTTTATTTCACCGACTTATTCTAAAACTACACACTTTAAGCTGTCTAAAGATATATTTTTTATTTCCGTGTGTCAGCTATTGGCCGAGTTTCAGCGCTTTTTGATGACGTGTTTTTAAACGAAGTTTACGCAGACAAAGGCGACAGATGGTGCACCCTGACTATTTTATTCATTTAAAAAAAATACATTTTGTTTATATAGTGAGCATACACAAATGAAAGTAGACCCTTTACAGATTTAAATGATGTATTACTTTGACATTTTTGATCAAATATGACCGAGCAGTTTAAGCTCTTTTTGCTGGCATCTGAAAAAAAAGCACGTTTGGGCACCGGCGGCAATTCAGACTCCAGAGTGTTAAAGAAATAGACAGTATCCTTGGCCCTCACAGGCATTTGACTGAGGACCAAAAGTATCAGGTGCTCTTAGATCATTTGCAACTGCCTGTTGCTTACCAGGTAGCTAAGATTTATGTCAACAGCCAGTTTCCCTAAACCATTGCTATGCAAGCCTTAAAGCAGAGGTATGGTTAACCAAGACATCTAATTCAGTGTGAGCTGCGTGTTATTTTGAATGCACCTGCAATTCGGCCAGGCAATGCTTAAGGATTTAAGCATTTTGCAGTTGCTGTTAACACACTGGTAGGCATGCTGAATACAATAAAAAAGCCTTACAGATATGAACTGCAATGTGGATCTCATGTTGACACCTTACTGTCCAAACTGCCTGTCAGCTATAGAGAGTTATTCATAGAGAACTGTAGTGTGAGTAGAGTACACAAAAATGTAAGACCTTGTTGGATATAATAATTGGAAATACGTGGATTCAGAAAATAATCCTGTAATAATATAATTGTCATGGTGCGAGCGAAACAGAAGGCGGAAGCCGGAGTACAGCTCGCTTGGGTTTTAATGCAAGTGTGAGGGAGAGAGAGAGACACGAGCACATGTGCACACACACACACGGCAGTCCTACGGTTGAGAGAGTCCGAGGTGCGCTAGCTGACCCGATATGCGCGGGGGGTGAAGCGCAGCCGGTATTGGATTGTGGAGTCCGGATGGAACAGATAAGTAGAGTTCTGTGTGAAGACCTGCACACGTAAACATAAATCACACGAAAAGTCCAACACATACACAAATCCTTAATAGAGTCCGAGGTGCGCATGGGGAGAAGCGTAGCTGATCCGAAATGCGTGGGGAGGAGAAACACAGCCGGTACCGAGGGTGGTAGAGTTCGAACGGAACGGAACGGAACCCGTAGAGTACTGCATGCAACTGTAAAACCATGCAGCAGTACGTAGCATCTAACACATTTAATAACGAACGGGGATTGGGAGTGAATGAGGAGCTTATACAGAAGCAGGGTGGAGTGATGATGAGCCCCAGGTGAGCGTGATTGGGCCTGGAGCTCCAGAGAGAGTGGAGGCATGAGTGATGAGCTCCAGGTGTGTGTGGTTAAACCTGGAGCTTGAGGGAGAGCGGAGGCATAGAGAGCCACCAAAGGGGGCGTGGCAGGTGGATCCCTGACATTACCCCCCCCTGAGGGGGCGGCACCACAGCTCGGAGAGCCAGGGCACTCGGAGGAGGATCCTGGTGTCCGTCCAGGGTCGAAAGGGACCTGGTCAGAACAGACAGCCCAGGCGGAGCACAGGAACCGGACGATGCCCATCCCAAAGGCACGGGACAGAACCATGCTCCCAGCGGAGGTCCAAAACGGCGCGTAGCTTATCGCGGAGGCCAGAAATGGAGCGAAACCACTGGCGAAGATCGGAGCCAGGACGAAGGCCGGATCCAGAGAGACGCCTCCAGCGGCGACCGGGGACAGAGATCTGTTTGTAGCGGAGACCGGGAACGGAGGGACGCCTGCAGCGGAGGCTGGAAATGGAGAGCCGTCTCCGGTGTAGGACAGGGACCAGGCTGTGCCCGCAGCAGAATCCAGAGGCTGAGCTACCTTCACAGCGGAAACCAAAGTTGAGTCGTCTCCTGTAGAGGGACGCTGAGGCGTGACTTCGCCTTCAGAGGGTCCAGGAGGTGTGGTTTCGCCTTTTGGGTGACGTGGCAGAGATGTCTTCGTCGGAGGAGCTTAGTAGCGAGATGTTTCCTCCGGAGGAGTTCAGAGGCGAGACGCCGCAATTGAAGGAGACTTTGGATGAAACGTCGCCGACAGAGGAGTTCGGGGGCGAGACGTCACCTCCAGGGGAGCTCGGGAGTGAGACTTCGCCTTCAGGGGAGCTCGGGAGCGAGACGTCGCCTCCAAGGGAGCAAGGGAGCGAGACGTCGCCTTCAGGGGTGCCAAAGAGCGAAACGTCGCTGACGAAGGAGCTCGAGGAGTGAAACGTCGCCATCTGTGGAGATCAAAAGCGTGACGTAGTCAACGGAGGAGCTCAGAGGCGTGACGTCATCATCGGAGGAGCACAGAGGCGTGACGTCGCCCTCGAAGGAGCACAGAGGTGAGACGTCGCCAACGGAGGAGCTCGGGGGCGAGACGTCGCCGACATGGGAGCTCGGGAGCGAGACGTCGTCGACGGGGGAGCTCGGGAGCGAGACGTCGTCAACGGGGGAGCTCAGGAGCGAGACGTCGCCAAAGACGGAGCTCTGGGGCGAGACGTTGCCAAAGGAGGAGCTCTGAGGCGAAACGACGCCAAAGACGGAGCTCTGGGGTGAGACGTCACCAAAGGAGGAGCTCTGAGGCGAAACGACGCCAAAAGAGGAGCTCTGGGGCGCGGCGTCGCCAAAGGAGGAGCTTTGGGGCGAGTCGTCACCAACGGGGAAGCTCAGGAGAGAGACGTCGCCATCGGAGGAGCTGTGGGTTGCCATGCCACCGTCACAGGCGGACGGAGGTGATATGGCCTCCTTCTTGCGGCCGGGCGGCGGCACGACGTCCCTTTTGCGACCTTGGGGCTGCGCTGAGTGCTCTGGGGAGCTCCAGGGCGGAAAGGAGCTGTCCTGGAGATCCGGGAGCGGAACTGAGCTCGCCTGGAGACCTTGGAGCGGAGAGGAGCTCGGGGACATGCTGGAGCTGAGAGGAGCTCTCGGAGACTCTGTGGAGCGGAGAGGAGCTCTCGGGACGCTGTGGCGAAGAGGATCTCGGGACATGCTGGAGCTGAGAGGAGCTCTCGGAGACTCTGTGGAGCGGAGAGGAGCTCTCGGGACGCTGTGGAGCGGAGAGGAGCTCTCGGGGACGCTGTGGAGCGGAGAGGAGCTCTCGGGGACGCTGTGGAGCAGAGAGGAGCCCTCGGGGACGCTGTGGCGCGAAGAGGATCTCTCGGGGACATGCTGGAGCTGAGAGGAGCTCTCGGGGACATGCTGGAGCTGAGAGGAGCTCTCGGAGACTCTGTGGAGCGGAGAGAAGCTCTCGGAGACACTCTGTGATGGAGAGGAGCTTTTTGTGGAGACCTGGAGCAGAGATGAGCTCTCCTGGAGGTCCTGGAGCGGAGCCGAGCTCTCCTGGAGGTCCTGGAGCGAAGCCGAGCTCGCCTGGAGGTCCTGGAGCGAAGCCGAGCTCGCCTGGAGGTCCTGGAGCGAAGCCGAGCTCGCCTGGAGGTCCTGGGACGAAGCCGAGCTCTCCTGGAGGTCCTGGGACGAAGCCAAGCTCTCTTCAGGACTCTGGAGCGGAACAAAGCTCTCTTTAGGACTCTGGAGCGGAACGGAGCTCTCTTCAGGACTCTGGAGCGGAAAAAAGTCCTCCTGGAAACCCTGGGGCGGAGCCTGTTCAGAATCGAGAGGGTTGCAAAGCAGATATGCTGGATTCATCCCGAACATCCCCGTGAGAAGCTCAATGAAATGAGTACACAAGCGGAAATCCCCTCTGAATGCGCTCCACAGCTTACTGGCGAGAGAGAGAGTCTCCAGACAAGAGGGAGATATGGAGCCTGATTTTAGCTGTTTCGGTGGTGTAAGAGGACGGATAGAAACTCATATTTACCCACGCTCCATACAAAACGCTCCACTCCGCCATATCGCCAGAAAATCGATCCGGGAATTCCATAAGACTAGCAGGGGGCGTGGCGCAGCCGTGCTTGCACGTTCCAGAGCCGGCGAGGATGAATCAGCTGCGTGCTTCCGGGTGTTTCCAGAGGCGGAGCTTGGCCGTCGCTTCATCGTGGCACAGCAAATCCTCCATCCGAGGTTTGGATCGCGCTGGGACCACGGCAGCAACCCGATCATTTTTTTATTTTTTATTTTTCAATCCTTTTCAGGAGGTTCGTTATTCTGTCAGGGGGCGAGCGAAACAGAAGGCGGAAGCCGGAGTACAGCTCGCTTGGGTTTTAATGCAAGTGTGAGGGAGAGAGAGACACGAGCACACGCACACACACACACAAGCACAAGCACACGGCAGTCCTACGGTTGAGAGAGTCCGAGGTGCGCTAGCTGACCCGAGATGCGCGGGGGAGGTGAAGCGCAGCCGGTATGGGATTGTGGAGTCCGGATGGAACGGATAAGTAGAGTTCTGTGTGAAGACCTGCACACGTAAACATAGATCGCACGAAAAGTCCAACTCATACACAAGTCCTTAATAGAGCCCGAGGTGCTCATGGGGAGAAGCGTAGCTGATCCAGAGAGAGTGGAGGCATGAGTGATGATGAGCTCCAGGTGTGTGTGGTTAAACCTGGAGCTCGAGGGAGAGCGGAGGCATAGAGAGCCACCAAAGGGGGCGTGGCAGGTGGATCCCTGACAATAATATACAGGATTGCAAATCATGGGATGACTTTATTGTGACCACATATCATGCATGCGCACCATATGTCTGCTATAAAACGCATAGAGACTAAAATGGCTGTCCTCAAAAATACACAGACTGTAAGCTATCCAGATGAAATGCATGCTCTTGAAGCCCATTAACCTGTGCATTCAAATAGTCGATTAAGATCAATTTCTTCAACACTAGACATAGATCTTAGTCGGATTAGAGTGGGTGGTAGGCTATGCAAAGCTGCAACACTCCCAGAGGATGCAATACATCCTATTGTGTTGGCCCCAAAACTCCCATAACTAAACTCCTTTATAATATAATATATCCACTTATAATACTGAGAACCGCCTGATGCATGCAGGATCTGAGAAAGTCTTTGCAGAATTAAGGCGAACTTACTGGATTCTCAAGAGATATCAAAAGGTACCAGAGACAATGTGCTGAATGTAGGAAATAGCATATATATATATATATATATATATATATGTATATATATATATACACACAGTGGAACCCACTTATCTCGACCTCGGTTAACTCGACAACCCTATTAAGTCGACGTTTTTGAAGTGGAACCGCCAAATTCTCGCTTTGTCTAAGCATTTTTTTATCGGTTATGTCGACTTTTTTATGTCGCCGAACCCTAATATCTCGAGCACAAGGGGAGAAAAATTTGCCACTTAACGTCAGTTATCTCTTTCGGCACTGTGCAGCCGCAGAAGAACTCGCGAAAGTGGCGGAAAAATCAAGGATCGGGGGAAATCCGCGATGCGCTTTGGGAAGAAAAGAGCAGCTGTTGAGAGAGTGCCGGTGGGAAGGCACGTACCGGGATACGCATGAGCGATAACAACGACCGCCGTGAACCAACATATACCAACAATAACGGACGGTAAGAGTGTGGAAGTTTAAATAGGAGCTGGTGATGAGTGCTAAACGAGCACCATATGTGCGCGATTGAAGCCAGGAGCTTCAGAGAAAGCGGCCGAGAAAGCACCTGCCACGCCGAAGGGGATTCCTGACAGTTAACAAACATGTACTGTATGTACATTTTTATAGCATGACTTCATTAAACAAATCGCGGCAACGCTGTTGTGTAAGAACCCCTCCAAAAACACGTGCATGCACATTCTCATTTATTAACGCACATCATGTACATAAAGAAATTTCAAGCACGTTAATATTGCCGCCATATTGATTTTCGTGTATCTCCATCATCGGTTATCTCGATGCTTTTTGGCAACCCCCTAGGACATCGACATAACCTGGTTCCACTGTGTGTATATATATATATATATATATATATATATATATATATATATATATATATATATATATAAATAGGATGTTACGACCCAGTCTAAGGTTAGGCCCACAGAGTAACTAGCTTGGGATTCAAGGAATATATATATATATATATATATATATATATATATATATATATATATATATATATATATATGAGAGAGAAAGAGAACCTTTTGGGTGTGTCTTGTTTTGTGGTTATTATAAAGATATCAATTCCCTTGAATCCCAAGCTAGTTACTCTGTGGGCCTAACCTTAGACTGGGTCGTAATATCCTATTTTCGATAACACTTCAACAAACGTGTTGTGAAGCATGGAAATTGCTATAAAAACATGCCTCTTAGTCACACCTGTTTGTTATCCCAATGATTATAACTGAACCCTAATTTCACCTTCAAATTAACTACTAATCCTCGAGGTTCACTTACATTTGGCACTAACACATGTAATATTGGATCCTTTTCCTCAATAAAAAAATTACATATTTCATATTTTCTTCTCAGTTGTTTAATTAGGTTGTCTTTGGACATTAATCCTAAAAAAATAATGTTCAAGCACCACTGAATTCCTATTCATATACATATACAGAAGTACCTTCTGGATCCAGCATTTTGGGAATATCTAGCTGTTTTTCTTCGATTTCCAAAACCATGTTTAGGTTGCCGACATGATCATCCTGCACATACATTAATAATAGATGCACTCAGGTGTTTTTAGGATTATTAAGAGCACCTGCCAAAACACCTGTCTTTTTGGGACCAGAAACTGTGTTAGATGACCATTCTGTGCACACTATTGCCTTGCAAAAAAAACATATGCATGAAAATGTATGTCCGATTAGTGAGAGGAACAAACTACTCTCTTGCTTAACACATAAAAGTGCAGTTTGTAAGTTTTAAATGTGGGCTAGGGATTTTCAGTATACCACCAGGACCACATTAAACGGGTTTAACTTTTTATGAGTTTATTAAATTTCTGACTACTAAATAAAACTTTTTTTTTAGTCATTTTGTTTTCCACTGTATGTGCACAGATTTATATTGGTTCTAAACAAAAAACACAAAAGCACAAGGATCAAAAACAAAAAAAATTAAAACAGAAATATCACTCACAGTGTAATGATTTTGAGAATACACTACACATTCAAATCTTGTAGTTCACGGTGGGACATTTGCACAATAACCTATGATCTCAATTTGTCAGTACACAAAAGTACAACCCAAATTTGCACCAAAAAAAAGAAATAAAACAAAATATAAAGATTACTGGTCCAAAAAAAAAAGCACATATACTTCAGAACTGTAACCCTTAATACCCAAAATACGGCAGTGGGAATACTATACGAAAAAAATATACAAAATAACACGAGTATAAAATATTACCCACTAAATGCAACTATAAAGTAGGAAAAGTATATCACTTACAGGATGATGAGCTTCCAGACAACCAGCCACACTCACTTCACAAAAGTTGCAATTCCCATCATGTTGTACACTGTGCAAACAGTTACATACAGTTCAAATCACATGAACTAATTAACAAGCTTTAGTGCATATATTGGATAACATCCTAAATTAGTGGCCTACACCGCATGGTGTGACTTAAGATAGACATAGACAGTGCACAAAATAAAATGAAACAACTATTTTAAATGAAACTATAAAATGCACATCTCCCTTCAGTATTTTAAAGAATGTTGTCAAGAAACATCACATTTACCTTAGGATTGTATTTTAAACATTGCAACTTTCCCGAGAGTGCATCTTTCTCGCTCTGCTTGCTGAGCACGTGTCAAAAACGTTTATTTACAAGAGCGCATGTGCACTTCCTCATCTGCACCAAACACACATACACACACCCGAATACGGCCCCCTATCGCCAGCTTTAAGAATTATAGGTGAATACATGCAAAACAACTTAAATGCCATTTTACACCCGGTTACATAAATATCATAGAGGTTACTGTAATGGAAATCACTGTACCATTATCAAAGTTCCTACACTTATCATTGCACTCGTAATAAAATGTTTATATTTATATATTTATCGCAAATCTGACATTATTTCTCGCAAACCTGACATTATTTTTTTGCAATTCTGACTTTATTTCAATTCAATTTATTTTTATTTTATAACACTTTTAACAATTAGCATTGTCTCAAAGCAGCTTTACACAGATAATGTGGTGATAAACAATGAATAAGATGTTCTTTATAAGTGTAAGTTTGTCCCTAATCACTGTAAGATGCAGACAGTTTTATTTACCACTGGAATTCATCACTGTTTTCATCGTCAAAGTGTACATTCCACCCACTGTGTGAATTGTTGGATGGATTGATGGATCGTTTATTATCGCCAGAGATTTGAACCATGTGAATCTCAGGACTGTGCTCCCTAAACTCCATCAGCATGTGGACTTTGCATTGAGTAGAGCGAACACGCTGGATCTTGTTTACACGAACATCCTCCGCGCGTATCATGTGGAGCCCCGCCCCATCTCGGCTACTCAGACCAGCAAGTCTACTGTCTCCTGCCTCAATGACTATCGCCCCTTCGTGCTCACGCCCATCGTGATTAAGTGCTCCGAGAGGCTCATCATGGGGCACATCAAGACCCAGCTTCCACCCTCACTAGTCCCCATGCAGTTTGCGTATCGTCCAAACCACACCACGGACGATGTCATCTCCACAACCCTCCACTTGGCCCTTACCCACCTGGACAACAAGGACACGTATGTACAAATGCTGTTCATTGACTTCAGCTCAGCATTCAACACAATCATCTCTCAGCACCTGATTGAAAAGCTGAGCCTACTGAGCCTGAACAACTCCCTCTGCACCTGGATCCTGGACTTCCTGACTGAGAGACCTCAGTCAGTCTGGATCGGGAACAGCATCTCCAGCACCATCACACTGAGCACTGGGGCCCCTCAGGGTTTTGTGCTCAGCCCACTGCTGTTCACTTTGCTGACTCATGACTTTGTATCAATGCACAGCTCAACTCAACACCAGCTCCATCAGCAAGATAGCCCAGCAGCATCTCTACTTCCTGAGAAGGCTGAGAAAAGCTCATCTTCCTCCTTCGATCCTGACCATGTTCTACTGAGGGATCATTGAGAGCATCCTGAGCAGCTGCATCACTGCCTGGTTTGGGAATTGCACCGTTTTGGATTGCAAGACCCTACAGAGGATAGTGAGGACAGCTGAAAAGATCATTTGAGTCTCTCTCCCCTCCATCATGGACATTTACACCACACGCTGCATCTGCAAAGACAACAGCATTGTGGATGACCCCACACACCCCTCACACACACACTTCACCCTCCTGCCATCAGGAAAGCGGTTCCGAAGCATTTAGGCCGTCACATCCAGACTGTGAAACAGCTTTTCCGGCAAGCCTTTCCTTTCCTTGATTCATAGAATTAAACTGGAACACACACACACACACACACACACACACACACACACACACTCAACTGTATGTTAGTGAAACTGTACAACCATGGGCGTAAATTTCATTTAACAGTTGGCGGGGGGGGGAGGGAGGGATCAATGAATATAAAATTTCTCATGAACAATTTTTGAAAGGGACAAATAATACAGTCAAATTGTTCTTATGGTTTAGGTGCACTGAAAAATGGTCTTATGTCCATTTTCCTTTTCTCCATCTTTTTATCCATTCTATGACACTGCAAGGCAAATTTATTTATACTGTAGCACATTTCATACACAATGGTAATTCAAAGTGCTTTATATAAAGAAATTAAAACTATCACAAAAAAATAATCACAACAATAGAAACAAGGAATTAAAAAAAACATTAAAAATTTTATTTAAAATTAATTAAGACACTTAAGAACAAAATAGAAATTGATTATTCAAAAAAATACAGTGGGGTCAGTTCGGACGTAGCACAGTTTCATTTAGTAAATGCACAGCTAAACAATATGCTAATTGTGGTCGTTAATGTTAAGTTAACATTATGCCAAGTCGCCCCAAATAAAACACTGCATGGGAAACGGCTTTGGTGTGTTAGCTGCAGTGCACTATGCAACAAGCTATTGTAAACAAGCTAACGTTCACTAGATAAGTCATATTAGAGCAGATTCATTGAAAATTACATCGGTAATCAGCATTTTTGCCGCAACTAATTGATAAATAAGTAGCTAGATTAAAGAGAATCGCTTTATTTAAAGTGAATAAAATACCCTAGTTAATGGAGTTATACATTAATTGAGCCACAGCCTCACACCTGACTCGTGTGTGTAGAGTAGGTGAGATGAACTGGGAAAGCAGGCAGTGGGTCAATCCACTGTGAGGAAGGGAATAAAAAAAGGAAAAAAAAAATGGTGGTGGAATGGATTGAGATGAGTAATGAGTGTGTGTTAAGTTCAGGTTACTGTTTGCACTAGGTTGCACTCGATGCACTTTATGTAGCTTTGTGTTATGTGTTGTAGTTCTATGTTGTTTAGTGAAGCAACAGGGTTCTGGATGAACGTTGTTTTATTTTTACTGTGTACTGTGTACCACTGTGTATAGTAGAAATGACAATAAAAGCCTCTTGACTTGACTTGATGGTGACTGTGGCAAGGAAAAACTCACCAAGATTGCATAAGGAAGAAACCTTGAGAGGAACCAGACTCAAGAGGGAACTCATCCTCATCTGGGTTGCTCCGTCCCTCCCACCATTCCCACTCGAGACTGTGGACTGCTGTTGCTCGCCTCTGTCCAGAAATCACAAATTAGTTTTAAGCCAGATTATTGCTGTCTGGATTTTGTACTTTTTTACAGCTTTTTTAGAGTGGTTCAGATGTCTACAAGGATTCCATGTATAATTTTTGGCCCAATAAAGGTGCGTGAATGAAATTTCCATAGATGAGCAGGACAGTGTCCCAGTGACCATGACTTCCTACTATTAGACATAGCAATATTTGCATATATGAATTATTAGAAAAAAATCATTCACAGTCACAATATAAATTCAGAACCGTTGAGATGCTGGATGCTTTCACCTACATTTAAGTCTGGGTTCAAAGAGACAGGGATTCACAGGTTTGTGGATATATCCGGTTGTTTAGAAAAAAAGATACCTCTTTACTTTCCACCTAATATATCCCACTCACCAACAGGTGGATATAAAGTTATTCCTGATTGCCATATATATATGATGCTTAGACTTAAGAGACCACTGATTGTTGTTTCAAAATCTTACAGGAGATTGTATGTTCTGTCCCCGGTATATCTCAGACATATACATAGAGCTGGTAAATCACTAAATGTGCTGAAGTTGGAGCATGCAGCATCACAAGCAGACCCCCCAACCTGATTGATAATGCCAAAGATTTATTCAGTGGCATATAGCGTAGAAAGTAAAATTAAAGACACAAGGTCCTTCAGGACTTTGTGAAACATAGCCAGTCCATTATTTTGTTATAATTGTGCAAATCAGTGCACTATTATCAAAGCTATTATTGTAATTATTGAGCTTTTAAAGTATAATGATTCAATTAGACTGTTCATTTGAATTCAGTGGGTTTACTTAGAAACTATTAAATTGGAAATGCATTCTTTTTATTCTACATACTGAACATACTATGCAGTCAAACAGGAAAGTGCAAAACACATGGTTAATCTGATTTAACAAATATTGGATGAACATCGCTATATTTTAAAATGAATATAGTATAGTTAAATTGGAGTAAGATACTGTTACAATGCATCCCACACTGTAAAAAGTCATTAGTTGTCTCAACAACTATGATGTATTTTTATATGAAAATTTTACTTAAAAGCATACATATTTCCAAATTTCTTGGCTTAATTCAACATACAACTCTAAAATATAAATCACAGTATGCATAATGTGAATGAAAAAATGTGAGTGGTGATACCTATTTACCCACGTTATTTGCAAACGTGAATCCGGAAAGAACAGGAGCTATTTTATGAAGCGTGGAGGTGAAGGTGGTGAAACTTTCTCAGGTAAGTTTTATATTGGACATTTTTAACTATGTAAGACAATAACCTTGTCTTTTAAACATCATTTAAGATTTGTTTATTTAATTAGCGGTGTTCCTTGATAATGTCATACTGTCTGAGTTTTGGATTAATAGGTTTTTAAATTTTATAAGTATATGTCTGTTTATAGATCCATCCGTTTGCAAGAGTATATTTTATATTCTTTATCCTTCGGTCTATCGTACGTTTTCAATAGTTTATATATATATATATATATATATATATATATATATATATATATATATATATATATACAGTTGTGTTCAAAATTATTCAACCCCCAATGCTGTAAATGGTTTTAGGGAATTTAGTGTACATTTGTAATTGTATTCAGAATGAAATCCTACAAGGACTTCTTAAAGAACCATATGCAACTAAAATGACATCAATTAGTTTTGTAATACAGTAGTAAATGTTTCTTTTGTGAATTCTTCATTGACATAATTATTGAACCCCTTAAAGACTACCACTCTGAAGAACAGAGGTTCAATGAAGTGTTTTCAATCAGGTATTGAAAACACCTGTGGATATCAGGGAGCAGCAATAAAGCCTAATAAGCACCAATTAGGCAGCTTTAAAATGACTGTGATACTCAGCTCCTTCTAGACATTTACTGGTGTGGTTACAAACATGGTGAGGTCAAGAGAATGGTCCAGGAAGACAAGAGAACAGGTGATTACTCTTCACAGGAAGGGCAATGGCTATAAGAAGATTGCAAAGATGTTAAACATACCAAGAGACACCATAGGAAGCATCATTCGCAAATTCAAGGCAAAGGGCACTGTTGAAACGCTACCTGGTCGTGGCAGAAAGAAGATGCTGACTTCGACTGCTGTGCGCTACCTGAAGCGTAGAGTGGAGAAAAGTCCCCGTGTGATTGCTGAGGAACTGAGAAAAGATTTGTCAGATGTGGGTACTGAAGTTTCTGCTCAGACAATACGGCGCACCCTGCGTAATGAAGGCCTCCATGCCAGAACTCCCAGGCGCACCCCCTTGCTGTCCCCAAAGAATAAGAAGAGTCGACTGCAGTATGCCAAAAGTCATGTGGACAAACCACAGAAGTTTTGGGATAGTGTTCTGTGGACTGATGAAACAAAATTAGAACTGTTTGGGCCCATGGATCAACGCTATGTTTGGAGGAGGAAGAACAAGGCCTATGAAGAAAAGAACACCTTGCCTACTGTGAAGCATGGCGGGGGGTCAATCATGCTTTGGGGCTGTTTTGCTTCTGCAGGTACTGGGAAGCTTCAGCGTGTGCAAGGTACCATGAATTCTCTTCAGTACCAGGAGATATTGGATGACAATGTGATGCAGTCCGTCACAAACCTGAGGCTTGGAAGACGTTGGACCTTTCAACAGGACAATGATCCCAAGCATACCTCCAAGCCCACTAGAGCATGGTTGCAGATTAAAGGCTGGAACATTTTGAAGTGGCCATCGCAGTCACCAGACTTAAATCCGATTGAGAACCTCTGGTGGGACTTAAAGAAAGCAGTTGCAGTGCGCAAGCCTAAGAATGTGACTGAACTGGAGGCTTTTGCCCATGATGAATGGGCGAAGATACCCGTAGATCGCTGCAAGACACTTGTGTCAAGCTATGCTTCACGTTTAAAAGCTGTTATAACTGTAAAAGGATGTTGTACTAAGTACTAAGATTGAATGTCACTTGGGGGTTGAATAAAACTGATAATGATGTGAGCTCAGAAAAGACATTTGTGGTTATTTCATTATAAATGTTATGTTATATTTGTCTGACCTACACGTGCCTCTTTGATTTAATTGTAAGCAGGATGACTGAATGATCATAATCAATGTCAAACCGACCAAAACAATCAATTTCAGTGGGGGTTGAATAATTTTGAACACAACTGTGTGTGTATATATATATATATATATATATATATATATATATATATATACACAGAGATGGGAAGTAACGAAGTACAAATACCTACTGTACTTAAGTAGATTTTTTTGGTATTAGTACTTTACTCCTATTTATTTTTCAAACAACTTTTTACTTTTACTCATTACATTTTTACACAAATATCTGTACTTTTCACTTCTTACATTTTTTAAACCGGCTCGTTACTTTAGTTTTAATTCATTCATTTGGTGAAATATCAAAATTGTTTTTTATTTTCACTGCACGCTGATTTCAGCCAATCAACTGATTTCCTGTCATTGTGCGTCTTTTTCAATCCACTGGTGTATAAAGTCCTGACTCTCACTCACCACATATGTAGACTAGTTTACAAAGCTAAGAATCATCAAGCTGAAAGCAACAAGAAGTAAATCTAATGTGGATGAGACAGAGGGAGTCAGAGATGTAAATATGACTGAAAACAGAGACATTCCTGATCATCATCATCTTTTCTCTGCTTGTGTTCTATATGTGGATGTTCAGCCTGGAAACATTCATTAGGTAACAACATTTTTAATTAGTTTTGTATTAATATATATATATATATATATATTAGGCTGTTAAAATTACAATTATTTTAAACGGCACTAAATTTTATTAACACACCATCAATTCAGCGTGCATTTCTGTTTTACCATTTTTATAAAAAATATAAATACATAAATTAATAACCAAATATAAAAGAAGCAAAATGAAAACATTAAATAAAAATTATTAAAAATGATTCCCGACGTCCTTCCTTTACTTATATATAAAAAAATTAAATAAATATTTTTTTTATCAGTAAACTTTTGTTTTATTTCTGCGCCAACTCTCAAATCAAACACCAAATCCGCCAAGATTCACACAATTTACCCTCTGGGTGGCGTTTTGTGGGTTTTTCCCTCATAATGGCGAAACGAACTTAAATTACTGTCTTTATTGATCGTACAGATAAAAACAATACATCATTTATATCTGTAAAATGTCTTTAATTATATATATAAAAGCTTCCTGACTTGACTTTCTCCGGTATCACCTCATTAACTGTCCATGTGGAAACATAGCAAAGGTTCCGTTTGTGTCCTGATGATTTATGTAATTTAAACCACCATTATTACTTTAAAACACTTACAATAATTTTTTGTCTTCATGCTCTATGTTGCATCCATATTTCTAAATGTCCATGTTGCTCAAATCTATAAATCTATTAAATCTATATGTATCTTTATATCTTTATATCCTTAATGTACATTCTGCCCAACATTTCACATTCATCTTTATATGTGTATATGATGTGTGCGTATATATATATATATATATATATATATATATATAGATAGATAGATAGATAGATAGATAGATAGATAGATAGATAGATAGAGTGAGGAAAATAAGTATTTGGACACCCTGCTATTTTGCAAGTTCTCCCACTTAGAAATCATGGAGGGGTCTGAAATTGTCATCGTAGGTGCATGTCCACTGTGAGAGACATAATCTAAAAAAAAAAATCCAGAAATCACAATATATGATTTTTAAACTATTTATTTGTATGATACAGCTGCAAATAAGTATTTGAACACCTGTCTATCAGCTAGAATTCTGACCCTCAAAGACCTGTTAGTCTGCCTTTAAAATGTCCACCTCCACTACATTTATTATCCTAAATTAGATACACCTGTTTAAGGTCGTTAACTACTAACATGGCCAAGACCAAAGAGCTGTCCAAAGACACTAGAGACAAAATTGTACACCTCTACAAGGCTGGAAAGAGCTACGAGGAAATTGCCAAGCAGCTTGGTGAAAAAAGGTCCACTGTTGGAGCAATCATTAGAAAATGGAAGAAGCTAAACATGACTGTCAATCTCCCTCGGACTGGGGCTCCATGCAAGATCTCACCTCGTGGGGTTTTAATGATCCTAAGGAAGGTAAGTAATCAGCCCAGAACTACACGGGAGGAGCTGGTCAATGACCTGAAAAGAGCTGGGACCACCGTTTCCAAGGTTACTGTTGGTAATAGAGAAACTGTTGGTAATAGAGACTTCAAGATGGCGCCGGTGAGGTCGGCTGCCGTCACGACTGCTCCGGCTACGGTTTTTCTTTTTTTGTTTATTTTATACTTTTATTTAACTAGTTTTATTTCCATCTACACAAGATGGACACCATTAGATATGACAGAGACACTCTTATATCTATTGGTGTACAATGCACTCACCTTTCGCCGCTTTTAAACCCGGACCCATGCTGGCCGAGAGAGATCCTGAGGGTGAACAAAGGACACGACCCGTACCGGCGTCCACGAGGGAAACGAGCCGGCGTCAGGAACAGGCTGAGGGCACGCGCACACCGCGCTCCCTTACCTAGTATCCTGTTAGCCAACGTCCAGTCACTGGAGAACAAGCTCGACGACCTCAGGGCAAGGGTCAAGTTCCAGAGAGACATTCGGGACTGCAACCTTCTCTGCTTCACCGAGACATGGCTGAACCCAGCGGTACCGGACCACGCCATCCAGCCGGCCGAGTTCTTCTCGGTTTACCGCATGGACAGAACACTGGAGTCGGGGAAGTCAAGAGGAGGTGGAGTGTGTCTGATGGTGAACAAACACTGGTGCGACAGCGCGAGCATTGTTCCTCTTTCACGCTCCTGCACACCAAACCTGGAACTACTGACCATCAAATGTCGGCCCTTCTATCTACCTCGGGAATTCAGCTCGGTCATAGTCAGTGCCGTTTATATTCCACCTCAAGCGGACACGGACACTGCAGTATGGGACTTACATGAGTCATTAACGCAACAACAAACACAGCATCGACGCTGCGCTCATTGTGGTCGGAGATTTCAACAGTGCCAACCTCAGCGCGCACTCGAACTTTTATCAGCACATCACCTGCCCCACCAGGGCGAAAGAACACTGGACCACTGCTACACAACATTTAAGAACAGCTACAAGGCACAATCACGTCCACCGTTTGGGAAATCGGACCATGCTGCCATCTTCCTCATGCCTGTTTACAAACAAAGGCTGAAACAGGAAGCTCCGGTTCAGAGGGAGGTCGCGCGCTGGACTGACCAATCGGTGGCCGCTCTGCAGGACGCTTTGGATGACGCAGACTGGGACATGTTTCGACGCAGCTCTGATGACGTCAACATGTTTACGGAAGCGGTTGTGGGATTCATCGGGAAACTAACGGATGATACGGTGCAAAAAAACACTATCAGAAAGTTTCCCAACCAGAAGCCGTGGGTGGATAAAACCATCCGCGACGCTCTGAGATCCCGCTCCGCTGCCTACAACACGGGGCTCGCCACCGGGGACATGGATGAATACAAGGCTGCGTCTTACAGTGTTCGCAGAGCGGTGAAGGATGCAAAACGGCGCTACGGGAGGAAACTGGAGTCACAGTTCCAACAAGGTGGCTCTAGAAGCCTGTGGCAGGGACTAAGGACAATAACGGACTATAAAACACCATCTTCCAGAATGGTGAATGCGGACGCTTCTCTGGCAGACGAGCTAAACACCTTTTACGCTCGTTTCGAGGCTGCAGCTAACCACGCTAGCGGCGCTAGTGGCACAACCAGCATGCACGCTGAGAGCGCCAGAGAGGTAAACACGTTCACCATCTCGGAGCGTGACGTGAGGAGGGCATTCAAGAGAGTGAATACCAGGAAGGCAGCAGGACCAGATGGAATCACAGGTCGGGTTCTGAAAGCCTGCGCTGACCAGCTAGCACCGGTGTTCACTGAGATATTCAACCTCTCTCTGGAACAGTCTGTTGTCCCCTCATGTTTTAAACAGTCCACTATTGTCCCTGTCCCGAAGAAACCCCAGCCCGTCTGCCTAAATGACTATCGCCCTGTAGCTCTGACCTCAGTAGTGATGAAGTGCTTTGAGAGACTGGTCAGAGACTTCATCACTGCCTCACTACCGGACACACTGGACCCACTACAGTTTGCGTACCGTCAGAACCGTTCGACTGAGGACGCAATTGCACATCTTCTCCACACTACTATCAGCCACCTGGACCAAAGAAACGGGAATTACACAAAGATGTTGTTCGTGGACTACAGTTCAGCGTTCAACACCATAATTCCCTCCACACTCACCTCTAAGTTGGAGGTCCTGGGACTCAGCCTGCCGCTGTGTCAATGGATCTCAAACTTCCTGACGGACAGACCACAAGCTGTACGGGTGGGAAAACACACCTCATCCATCCTCACCCTCAGCACTGGAGCTCCCCAGGGTTGTGTTCTGAGCCCCCTGCTGTACTCACTGTACACATATGACTGTGTGGCCACTTCCAACTCCACAACCATCATCAAGTTTGCTGACGACACCGTTGTGGTGGGCCTGATCTCCAACAACAACAAGACGGCCTACCTACAGGAGGTTAAAAACCTGGAGAGATGGTGCCAGGAGAACAACCTTCTCCTGAACGTCAGCAAGACTAAGGAGTTGATCGTGGACTTCAGCACGAAGCAGGAGCGGTCATACCAACCGCTAAACATCTGCGGGACTCCAGTGGAAAGAGTGGACAGTTTCCGGTACCTGGGTGTTCACATCACACAGGACCTGTCTTGGTCCTGTCACATCAACACCCTGGTGAAGAAGGCCCGGCAGCGTCTGTACCATCTGAGATGCTTAAGGGACTTTAAACTACCCTCTCAGGTGCTTAAGACTTTTTACACTTGCACTATTGAGAGTGTTCTGACGGGTAGCATCACTTCCTGGTTCGGGAACAGCACCATGCAGGACAGACGAGCCCTCCAGAGGGTGGTGCGTTCAGCTGAACGTACCATCCACACCGAGCTCCCTGACCTGCAGGACATCTACAGCACGCGGTGCAGGACCAGAGCCAGGAAAATTGTGAAGGACCTCAGCCATCCCAACAATGGACTCTTTTCTCTGTTGCGTTCGGGGAAACGCTTCCGCTCCCTGAAGGCGAACACAGAGAGAATGAGGAGGAGCTTCTTCCCGCAGGCCATTCGGTGTTTAAACCAGGAAACACCCAGGATCTAAAAACTGGCCCACTCTCTCCATCATCACCTTTTTTTTCCCCTGCACAATCACACTTTTCGTGCTACGGCACATTATACACTGGACTTGCACAGCACAGTGCACTTTACTTTTCATATTTTTCATTTTCTTTTTCATATTTATTTCATATTTCTTATATTCTTTTTTTATACCACACCATTCCGCACAAGGACACTTTACACCACACCTTACTGCACACGGACACTTATGGACAATCAAAAACATGCCTAACTTGTTTACTGTTTACTGTTTACTGTTGTTACTGGTTAACTGCACACTGCCATAAATTTTTTCTGTGTATGTGTATATATATGTATATATGTATATGTATGTATATATACATATATATTTAGATATCTTTATATCTTTATTTATCTGCCTTCTTTTCCTTACTATCTTTTTCTTTAAATTTTGTTATTATATTTATATTTTTATTCCCCTTTTTACCCTATTTTATTCCCTCATGCCGGACCGTCGTTAAAAGCATTTCACTGCATGTCGTACCCTGTATGTATGTGTATGTGACAAATAAAATTTGATTTGATTTGATTTGATTTGAATACACTAAGACGTCATGGTTTGAAATCATGCATGCACAGAAGGTTCCACTGCTTAAACCAGCACATGTCCAGGCATGTCTTAAGTTTGCCAATGACCATTTGGATGATCCAGAGGAGTCATGGGAGAAAGTCATGTGGTCAGATGAGACCAAAATAGAACTTTTGGGTCATAATTCCACTAAACGTGTTGGGAGGAAGAAGAATGATGAGTACCATCCCAAGAACACCATCCCTACTGTGAAGCATGGAGGTGGTAGCATCATGCTTTTGGTGTGTTTTTCTGCACATGGGACAGGGTGACTACACTGTATTAAGGAGAGGATGACCCCATGTATTGCGAGATTTTGGGGAACAACCTCCTTCCCTCAGTTAGAGCATTGAAGATGGGTCGAGGCTGGGTCTTCCAACATGACAATGACCCGAAGCACACAGCCAGGATAACCAAGGAGTGGCTCTGTAAGAAGCATATCATGTTTCTGGCGTGGCCTAGCCAGTCTCCAGACCTAAACCCAATAGAGAATCTTTGGAGGGAGCTCAAACTCTGTGTTTCTCAGTGACAGGCCAGAAACCTGACTGATCTAGAGAAGATCTGTGTGGAGGAGTGGGCCAAAATCCCTCCTTCAGTGTGTGCAAACCTGGTGAAAAACTACAGGAAACGTTTGACCTCTGTAATTGCAAACAAAGGCTACTGTACCAAATATTAACATTGACTTTCTCAGGTGTTCAAATACTTATTTGCAGCTGTATCATGCAAATAAATAGTTAAAAAATAGTAAAAAAATTATGTCTCTCACAGTGGACATGCACCTACGATGACAATTTCAGACCCCTCCATGATTTCTAAGTGGGAGAACTTGCAAAATAGCAGGGTGTTCAAATACTTATTTTCAACCCAGCCATTAGGGGGGCACAAGCCAGTGCACTCTTAGTGCCGGTCCCAAGCCCAGGTAAATGGGGAGGGTTGCGTTAGGAAGGGCATCCAGCGTAAAACATGTGCCAAATCAAATATGCGGATCACAAATGAGAATTTCATACCGGATCGGTCGAGGCCCGGGTTAACAACGACCGCCACAGGTATCGTTAGCCGACAGGGTACCGGTGGAAATTGGGCTACTGTTGGCCGAAGGAGGAGAAGGAGAGGAGGAAGACGTCTACAGAGACAGCAGGAAAAGGAGCAGTGTAGGAGAGTTGAGGTTCAGGTTGGTACTTTAAATGTTGGTTCTATGACGGGTAAAGGGAGAGAGGTAGCTGATATGATGGAGAGGAGAAAAGTAGATATGCTGTGTGTTCAGGAGACCAAGTGGAAAGGGAGTAAGGCCAGGAACATTGGAGGTGGGTTTAAACTGTTTTATCATGGTGTGGATGGGAAGAGAAATGGTGTAGGGGTGATTCTGAAGGAAGAGTACAGTAAGAGTGTAGTAGAGGTGAAGAGAGTTTCTGATAGGGTGATGATCGTCAAGGTGGAAGTTGAAGGGATGATGATAAATGTCATCAGTGCCTATGCTCCACAAGTTGGCTGTGAGATGGAGGAAAAGGAAAGATTCTGGAGTGAATTAGATGAAGTGGTAGATGGTGTACCTAGGAAAGAACGATTGGTGATTGGGGCAGACTTTAATGGGCATGTAGGTGAAGGGAACAGAGGTGATGAGGAGGTGATGGGTAGGTATGGTTTTAAGGAGAGGAATGTGGAAGGGCAGATGGTGGTAGATTTTGCTAAAAGGATGGAAATGGCAGTGGTGAACACGTATTTTAAGAAGAAGGAGGATCATAGGGTGACGTATAGGAGTGGAGGAAGGTGCACACAGTTAGTCCAGAATGCAGCAGCCAGAGTCAAGAAAATATGATCACATAACCCCAATCCTATCGTCCCTACATTGGCTTCCTGTTAAGTTTCGAATAGACTACAAACTATTACTTCTCACTTATAAAGCACTAAATGGTTTGGCTCCCATGTATCTATCCAGTCTTTTAACACGCTACAATCCGCCACGCTCCCTGAGATCTCAAAACTCTGGGCTTCTAGTTGTTCGTAGAATAGCAAAGTCCACTAAAGGTGGTAGAGCATTTTCACATTTAGCTCCTAAACTCTGGAATAGTCTTCCTGACAGTGTTCGGGGCTCAGACACACTCTCCCAGTTTAAGTGCAGATTAAAAACATATCTTTTTAGCAAAGCCTACACATAACACACATCACATATCATAACCTTGTGCTCCAGAACATCTGATCACATGCACATTATCAACTTGTGCTGTTAATATCATGAACAGCAGCTACGCTAATTCCTCTCCACTGCTTCCCTTTCTCTCCCCATCCCGAGACACCCTGAGGTTTGGCCAGCTCCAGTCACCTCCCACCTCGTGATGATTACGGACCTTTGAAGAAGTAGATGCCGAACTCGCAAACATCCCGAACCATCTAGAGACGTTCCAGTGCCATTTGGATCCCGCTACATGTGTGGAGTTTTGACATTGGACCTCCTGGAGTGTTTAAAGGCTCTGGCATGGAGAAGCTGATGCTGGATCTGTGGTGACCACAAATGCTGAGTTCATAAAACTCGGAGCTACTAACCATATAGACTGTTTAAGACTGCAGAAAGAACATCACTTATAATCTTATACTCCAGTAATCATGTTAGTTCTCACTGTCCAGTGTTCTGTATTGTTGAAAGATTTATGATCAAACTCTTGATGTCACCCAGATGAGGATGGGTTCCCCTTTTGAGTCTGGTTCCTCTCAAGGTTTCTTCCTCATAACATCTAAGGGAGTTTTTCCTTGCCACAGTCGCCACGGCTTGCTCATCAGGGACAAATTCACACCATTCACCATCACTGTTGATTTGTGTAAAGCTGCTTTGAGACAATGTCTGTTGTGAAAAGCGCTATACAAATAAACTTGACTTGACTTGACTTGTAGTTACTGCAGGTCTGCACAGCTCCCTTATGCTTAAAGATCGGTACCAGCACACTCCTTCTCCATTCCTCAGGCATCTTCTCACCTTCCAGAATCTTGTTAAACAATCTGGTTAAAAACTCCACTGCCATCTCTCCTAAACATCTCCATGCTTCTACAGGTATGTCATCTGGTCCAACAGACTTGCCACTCTTCATCCTCTTAATCGCTGCTCTCACTTCCTCCTTATTAATCCTATCTACATTCTGCTTTACCAACTCCACATCGTCCAGCCTTCTCTCTCTTTGATTTTCCTCATTCATAAGCTGCTTTAAATACTTAAAATACTCCCTCCACCTTCTCAACACACTCTCCTCACTAGTCAACACATTTCCCTCTCCATCCTTTATTGCTCTAACTTGCAGTACATCCTTCCCAGCTCGGTCCCTCTGCCTGGCCAATCGGTATAAATCCTTTCCTCCTTCCTTAGTGTCCAACCTCTTATACAGCTCCTCATATGCCTTTTCCTTGGCTTTCGCCACATTCCTTTTACCTGCTGCCGCATCTCCTTGTACTCCTGCCTACTTTTCTCATCACTCTGTCGATCCCACTTCTGTTTTGCCAACCTCTTTCCCCTAATGCTCTCCTGCACTTCCTCATTCCACCACCACGTCTCCTTGTCTTTCTTTCTATTTCCAGATGTCACACCAAGTACTTTTCTAGCTGCCTCCCTCATCACTCCTGCAGTAGTTGCCCAATCATCCGCACCTCTTCACCACCACCAAGCCCCTGTCTGACCTCTTCCTGAACCTCACACTACACTCTTCCTCCTTCAGTTTCCACCATCTTATTCTTCTTTCAATCCTTACTTTCCTCCTCTTCTTCTTCGCCTCCAAAACCATCCTACAGACCACCATCCGA